>NC_059509.1:10650000-10975000 GCF_905147795.1 Pieris rapae | reverse complement strand
AAGAACAGGTCTTCAAGATTTGGTATAAGAATGCGCGAGTTTGGTGATGTCATATCTCAGACAGAACTGTGCAATGTTTGTTTAAAGTGTGTAAAATAATTTAATAGATAGACGAAATGGAAATATAGTCCTTCGAGCATCGTATAGGTATAGTTTAAGTCATGTATATATAGCGTTAAGGTAAATTTATATATACATTATATGGTGTTTGGTGTAAGATAGGTACCTATCTACGCTTCTGCACATTCCATTTAAATATATATTTATATGCAAGTTTCAATTTAGCATTTGAGATAAAGATATGCGATAATTCTTAAATATTTGTAGTTATAGATTACGTCAGTTTTACGATCACCTTGAATGATTTTGAAGGAACCTCGTTGTGACCTCACATCGAAACGTTTTTCTGACATGATTGAGCAGAATTTATTAAATTATTTTAATCCAATTCTATCGAAGAGATCTCGCGTATATTTATCAAATAGCTGGATATTGTAAATGTAGGTATGCTAAATTTAATCTTGTAGTTATAAATACATATTAATATCATATTACTCGAATCTAGATAGGTTACTTATATCATCTGTTAGTTCCAGAGTTAATAAAATTAAGTTTACAAAATTCTGTGTTTTTATTTGAATTAATCTATGAAATTGGTCATAAGGATTTATATTACAAACACTGTTTTTGCTTTTGAAACCATTGTGAAACTACGTAAATGTATTTATCGGTTTCACAAATATATACGTCGCGTACGTAGTTTCACAGTGTTTTCAGACAAACGTTAAAATCATTTAAACGTGTATAAATACACTAAACCTAGCTTTGTGTAACACGAAAAGGAATAACACAAATTAAATTTGTAACAAATTTAACCTATTGTAAAAGGACCAATCAAAGCTATATCTTTTTGTAAAGATTAACTCTTTAAAAGGTCTTAACCAAAACCAAACGAAAACTAACCCTTTACCTGCCGGCGCCATAATAATAAATAGTTATTGCATTACTTTTACTAATATTTTCACTTTTGTTGCATAAGTTTCCGGCTTACCCACGACACTCGTAAAGCAATAAACAGAACAAAAAGGTTGTGTGAGCTAGTGTTAATTTGTCTTGTGTCGGCATTGCCAACTTTATTGAACATTATTGTTATGTTTAGAATTTGTTCGACGGTCTTACAACTTCGCTTTGGTATCTTGTGATATTTTGATACTTGTTCAATATCTCTAATATATAATAGTGGCTCATTTATTCCTTAAAATAATACACTCTTTTATTTAATAATTTAATAGAATAATAAATCTCGTTTATTTAGATTTTACATATATCTTTTTCTTGTTAGTTTTCCTCATGTTTTTCAGTACAATTGATCGGAACGCCTTCACAAGTAAAAGCCTTTCTTTCTCAAATATCCATGAATTTCTCTACCTATCCATGAATTTCTTCATCTTAAATTCTTCTTCTCTATCCATTCGCTTCCTACTGACGCTTCTAAATCTTTTTTCCAGGTCCGATTCTTCATAGGAAAGTGAAAAATTAATTCATTTGTTTATTGAATCCTAATAGAAAAAACAAAACAAGACAAATGAACGTGTAAGGTAGTGAATGAAGTTTTTTTCCCTATTCTCTGTGGGTGGTTTATTGTATCCATAAAAGTAACCACTCGACACCTCAGCCCGTTCATTTCAGAATAGAGCCTTCATTGATGCCACAGACTGGTAAACAGAGATTATTTGATGATAATAATTACCGTAGATTATAGATGTTTAAGTATTTCGCAGAATTATATAGGTTTTATAATAATTATTTCACAAGAATATGGCACATTCTAAGGTTCGCATATCCTGCTACTCATGGCATGCAATTTTGTTAACCTTGATTGCCATACAAAAGGTGATTTTTCTATACAATTTCGGACTTTTGGCACAGCTAATTTCTCTCCTACATGTGGTCCATTCCTATTGATTTAAAAATTATCTTTTGGTCACCGAATGAAATAGTTTTTATTAAATACAGAGAGGAGTAATTATTGATATTAACTTTCAACAATGATATCAAGCAAACAGTATATCAGTACTTTCAAATTAAATCAGTATAAATCAATAATTACAGTATACAGGATTAATTCCCACAGAAAAACGCGTGGGCGCGTCTCATCATTCTATTGATTTTATTAACTTGTTGTTGCTACTGGGCTTCCAACGATTGATCTTGTCAAGTCATCAGTTCGTTTGATTTTAATCATTGGATAACAGCCTCTAAGTGTATAAGCCAAAGGTATTGCGTCATATGTTTTATATTGAATCACTTTTTAGCTTTTTTTCGGAGGTCGTTTTGTTGTTATGTCAGTGAGGCCCCATGTCGACCTTTTGTGTTCTGTATGGTGATAATAAAAAAACACTTTCTTTGTCCGATGTAACGGTGTACGAATGTTGAGTGGATCGGATATTGTGTTAAATAAATTTCTTAGTGACAATTAAGTTCATTATTAGCCCACACACGGCGTGTTGGAGTCTCCAGTTGGGTAGGGTTTATTTGTTGCTATTTAGACAAACTATTTTCTTATACATTTCAATTAAAATGATTTATATTTAATTGATTTTTTGATTCTTGATATGGTTTAATACGGGCACTACTACTAAAAAGAGTACTTAGACTTTACTTAGCTTTTTTAAATAAACAATAGTAAATAATACCTTTACTCAAAATACAATATTTAACGTAAAAATATGACAGCTATATATGAAATCTATATACGCGTCTTTTGGAGGTTAGAGTTAACTAAAAAGCATATTAATTTAATAAGTTCTGGCATTTCTCATTCGAATTGTTGCGCGATTATTATTTATCATTTGATTTCTTGAACAGTACTGATCGAGAGTTGGATATATTCGGTAGTTGGTTGATTATTTTTAAAGAAAGCATTGTTGAATGCCTCATCCCAAATCCCCTGTTTTTCTGGATTCAGATGAAGATCATTGGGAAGAAAAGACTAGTATGTTTATTTTGTCAATTTATCAAAATTGTCATATATTCTAGCTTAATTGTAATTATCTCGTTAATATAGTTTTATGTACGATGTGGTAAACTTTTATAAATACATTCTAGAAGTGTGCATCAAAGATTTTCAGCCTACCAATTACAATATGTTTTTTATTTATTAATACTTCGTTACATTACAATATAAAAATTTAACATAAAAAAGGAGGGCAACTGGCGGCCTTATCTCCTTCGAGCGATTTCGTCCAGGCAACCACTAAATTTTGATAAAATATTACACGTTAGACAAAGCTTATATATAACACACTTATACATACTTACTACACAATACAGCACTTATAAATAACATTCTAATACATAAGCTGCATCGTAAAATATTTTTACAGAAATTCAGAAACCCTAATATCAATTTCGTAAGCGATCTTGTAGCGGGCGACACAGAATTGAAAACTATTTGTTGGACAAACATCATCCATCACGGTGCCGCACTTAGCTGTATTGCGGGTTCAGTGGACTTGGGGCAAAGCTGTACCAATATCTCTAAAATTTTTGACTATGGTGAGTAGTTATATCGAGTTACCCGTACATTATAAGCACTGTAATGTGCACGATTTGGGAACCCATTGAAATAAAATATACCCGTCACAGCTCTTCCCATATTTATTAGTCAATTCGTTTAAACTGTTTACAATAAGAGTGAGTGTGTGAGTGCATATGAATGAGTGTAATGTTAGCTCTCAGAAGCATCTCCAACTCTCTAAGGTGTGTTCAAAAGCCAGTCCTTTCACCGCTTTTTTAGATGAGCAGGTACATATAAAGGAGAATATTTATTATAGATATAGCCTGCATGCATATTGCAAAATATATTTTCCAGCCTAACAATAGTTCAAAATACATTTGCGAACCAATTAACAGGGTAACTTCATTACTGACTAGCAGTGTTACTGGACACTTGTGTTATATATTAGTAAATTAGGTTAAACTTAAATTGTGGATTATTCTTAAGTTATTAGATCATATTTTGCCGTTTCTTAGTAAAGATGCATGTATTAAAAAATGATGGCTATAGTTCTACAACGGAATTTATTCGAATTCCTATGACCTCGCGAGCCCTCTGGCATTGAGAGTGTCCATGGGCATACTTAACTTAATGGTATCATTTAACATCAGGTGAGCCTCCTGCCCGTTTGCCCCCTGTTCTATAAAAACCATTTTGAACTGTTACCATCTTCTCAATGGTAATGCTATGAACCGCTTCGGAAAGAAATTGGGTGGGAAATCGAATCCAAGAGACTCTTATTGCATAATGCGTTAACTACTCCACGTGATCATGTTAAAAGTACACAAATGTCTAAAGTGCAAATCTACACTAAGCCTCAAAAGTTATTTTACACTGTTGAAGTAGAACCATCTAAGTACTATTCAAACAGAGCTTAATGCTTGCTTCGATGATAAAAATCTCTCTACGAGTATGAATATAATTGTATCTTACGTTATTTTGTATGTAGTAATAAATTTACAAATTCTTCCACATTCAAAATTCTGCAGGAACTGGGAGAAAACGGGCAGGAGGCTCGGAGGCGAATTGGTACGCTCTTCGCAAGTCAAATTATTGCAGAACAGAAGAAAAAGGAGATTTTTTATTGAGCTATAATATATTGTTGAATGCTAAATTTATTGAATCTTTTATCACAATTTTCCAAAGACAACAATTCGTTTTATTAAATTAAAATTTCGTCTAGACCGTTGAGTTATAAAAGGAAAAAATGAGAGGAAATTCCTAGAACGTGAACATGCAAGTTATATGCAGACATGTTTATCAAGTCTAATTGTCCACTATCACATTGTATGCAGCGGGCGAGGTCATCCACCCCAGCCGCCATCTTGTATTTTCAAATTACATCACGCAACTGTTATTAGGACTTATGCTTCATAGCCTTTCAATTATTAATAATTCTATTGAACCTGATTAAATATGGTTTTATTATTATGCAATAAAATAAATTATTGCAGTGCAAAAGTTTAATATCACTGCTATACCTCTAAAGATGATTTCATTCCCACTTAATACGTTTTCCTGGGTAAAACACACAGTGAAACGATTTAAATAACAAATTGAAGTTACATTTAAAGACGAGATGTCGTAGATTCCTTCGACGATAGCTGGGGCGACAGTAGAGGAGGCGGAAAATAATAAATAAAGTTTAGTTTTACGATAAAATAAACTACTTAAACTCAAGTAAGTATATATGAATAATTAATAACTAATTCTGTTTAATCTTTGTTTTGATGATTCGCTACATTTCGAGTACTTTATCAGCACTAACAAAAAGTACATTGACAAATGTTTGTTGAAATACACACGCTTGTAATACGCAGCGGTCTTTTGAGACGGTACCATTTCTAATACTGTTTGGTAAATGTTCTTACTATTTAATATATAATTATTACGCAATGTTTATAGGCCGATTATCAAAACCTAAACACAACAATCAAATACGAATATTTTAAAGAAAATTTAATCAAATTTAAAAAGTTTAGTTCCTGTAGCAGTTTTTAACAACATCATAATTTCCTGGTTGTATTGCGATAGGTACTTATTCTTAAGCGAGGAAACTTCAACTCTTGGGTCACCTGTACCTACCAGGCGCGTGTACTTAAAACCCAGCATTTTCAAAGTTCTAGTAAAGACTATATTAGAGCCATTTATTTTCCGCCTGCATCTGCCTGTTATGTATCTTTTATTTAATTATTTCTTTGTACATAAAGCTATAAGTTGCCCTTGAGTTTAGAATATCCCATATATTTTTAATAGGGCTGTACAACATTAATTTATAGACAAATTGCAAAAACCTTGTAACGTGAGTATTAATTACACACTTGTTGACTGAAACTAACATAATCACCATGTTTGCTGTAAATTATTTAAATTGTTGTAAATAGAAGAGGATTTGTGGTTCTAAATTAAATGCTATTAACAGCTGGAGATTCATTTTGGAAATAAATTAAACTTTCTAGGAGGCTAGCATTCTAATGATAATAATTATTTAAAACTATACCTATATAAAAATACCAACCTTTCATCTTCATAATATTAATATAGAAATTTCTAAGAGATATGATATATTTATTTATACTGTAACACATGCACCTGGATCTGCACTCAAATCTTTTACACAGGTATTTCATTCACATAAATTCGTGTTTCACATTAAAAAACAAATATATTAGGTCTATAGTTTTATAATACATTTTGTACTCGGCCAATCGGCATATTTGATTTGAAAAATCAAAATTATTTTTGTTTCGCTGTGGCTTTTATATAGAGTTAGGCGTATTTGAAATTGTTGCGGCTTTTGGCTATAAATACCCGCCTTTATAATTTTATAAGAGTGTACGAATGTACATTTATTATATGACTCACAATTAATTACTTTTCTTCATAAAACTTGAGTCCAGGATATATCGAGGGATGTGTTCAGTGCATATTATTAATAAATTGTGTGTTCTTTGTATCACACTTATAAAAATCTAATACATTTAATGACCATAGGAAAAATCTCACTGTTAAAAATTGATAGAAAAAACGAGTTTAATTTCGTAATAGTACAATTTCATTTTTAAATCTTTACCTTCAAATGCCGTTCTTTACAATGGTCAAACTACAATTCATTAGCACTTTGGATTGCTAACACAACGCCATGGCTTTGCACTTACATGTTCTGCGTATAACCAAGTTATTGCCTCAACACGACTGTCATTAACATATTGTACCTAATGTCGGCAGGTACTTGTGTAAATATAATAAGGAAAATAGTTTACTTGCTTGATCATTGCGTTCTTATTTCAAATTTTATATAGGCGTGACCTGGCTAGTTGCCAGCCTTTCAACAAGTATTGAACTATTGAATTATATTCACTATAAACGTATCGGTTTTAATGATATTAGGGAGGGCGATAAATTGCCTTTAAGCCCAAAAGTATTACTAGAAATAACACTACTATCAGATGTTCAGAACAGCGAAATGTACTAGGAGATGAGAGTCTAAAAGAGTTAATGTAGGGACTGCCTTGGGTTAGCGCTGTTTCGCACTTTGCATTGTGCAAGAGCGCCATAATGCTTAGTGCCGGTATTATAACTCTCAATAGCGATTTCAATAATGACAGGCTTGTATATCGCCAACCTTGGATTGATCTTGGATCTTGAGTTTGCACAATAATTGAACCGATAACGCCGATGTGTAGTTATCTACTGCTAATAATAGATGGCGCTGCATAAGAAAATAATAATTTTATGTAATTTACAGAAAATGTTAACGAAATTATTATTTCAACTAGTAAATAAGAACGAAAATCTAAACACACAAGCAAATTTTCCACAGTCAGTTTAGGACAATAAAATTCTCAACGTCATTTACAAATCAAGTTTCCATGTATTTGACAGCAAAACATAGTTATATGTTTATTAGATATATTTTTAGTTTGTAATTGTATATTAATATAATAAAATGTATAAAGTATTTTATTTAGTTAACTAACCAATACTTATACAGCAACTGTTAAAATTGTTATATGTTTATATTTTTTTTTATGATATATTATACATGTTACTCATTTAAATCTTACTTGAACTTCCACAAATACAATATTTATCAAATAGTCCAGCCATTCTCATAACAAGGAAAAGCAAACATTGTTATATACAGTAATAGATGTATAATAGTCATAACTTATAATTTACTATTTAATAAACTTTAAGTGTTAAGTTTTTCTTACTGTAAATTGTATTTGTATGAACAATAAATAATATCCAAGAAATAGGTCTATTATTTCTATCCCGAAATAGCTATTAAATCCTTTTGTAGCATTTAAACCATATCAAGGACCCAAATATTTAACAGAAACTTCCCTCGCCAATGTTGACGTCAATTATAAAAAGCATGCCCTTGGTAAAGTTCTGTTTCACGACGTCCCTACGTTTATCGTTTACGTATTTGCTGATTATCGCGTATCAACTCGGGGTCAGTATCGATCGATATTTCTATTTGCCCGATCAATGAGTATCTTGCCTATTTGAGCAATAACTTGTTTGTCAGCCTGCTCTGATTATCACCTCTCCAGATTGCGCGGTTTTTTATCTATCCGATTGATTACATTTTATTTGCAATCAGCAACTGTAATGTAAATATTAGTTTTTTTATAGCTGAAGAGAGGTTTGACCACAATCCCATCTGAAGTGGGATGTGGTCTATTGGAGGGCATATCTGTATAGGAGATGCCTGCATCACCACGGCTTAGTCGCACGCTTCTGTCTCATTACAGTCTTTTAACTGAAGTTTCTACTATATGTCTTTCTGTCAAATTGTTTCTTCTTTTCTTGTGTCTGTTATTACTGAGAACCCGTCTATCTTGACAACCACACCTGCAACTCTTCTTCTCATCATCTTTGCTAAGTGCTGAACGTGATCAGGATCACCTGATGCCCACAGCTTTTTCCACCTCTGGTTTCTAGTTTAACAGCTTCCAACCAATCAGCGACGTAAGGTACTAAATAAATCATTTCAACTATTTATCTCCTTTCAACACAGCATAAACACAATTTACAGAAATGAGACGTACGTTTCAGAGGGAAATTGGACTGTTTTAGTTTAAATAATAAACATTAGTTTTCTATATAGGAAGCCTTGATAGCTATTTATTTTCCTGGTCATGATGACTTACATTACAAATATAATCACTCGAAATGTGTTTATTTATTAAGACTCATTTGAGAAGTTTAAATAAAAGAATAGAAGTGAAGTTTCGAAATAAATTGCGAATGAACTCATTAAAAAGATGACGAAAGTCTTCAAGTATTTGTCACATGCTTATCACGTTACAAGCCTTTGATAAAGAAAAATATTTAATCCTTTTTACCCAACTGTGCGACGTATAACCTCGCCATACAGTAATTATTAGACATACAATAATAATAGCCTTTATTAGGCTACACATTTAGTAATAGTAGTATAACAGAAGTATAATAGAAACCCTTTTTTGTAATCACTCGAGTCGGAAAAATTGATTGACGACTTTAGAATTTAATGTTTCCTAGACTGTAATGCATAGGTTTGCATCGCTGCACTATAGGCATACATACGAACGAACAGAGGTTCGAACCGTGGATTACCAATCCCAATCCGAGCGGCTTGATCCCTTGGCGTTGCGTAGAGACGTCATGGTCACTCTGCATCTTCTACCGCATTAACCATAGAGAGTGTTTAGAGGAGTTAGTTCGGATTACCGGCAGCTGAGTTTCGTCATCGGACGTCGAGGCAGCATACGAAATTCCACCCGTACCGTCCATCGTTCCACCACTTCGTGGAATCAGTCCCTGAAGTATTTCCGAACCAATTCGATTTAGGGTCCTTCAAGAAAAGTGCAAACCAATTCTCAAAAGGCCGGCAACGCACTCACAAGCCTTCTGGTAATCAGTGGCGTCCTGTGCGTTTACCCGATGTTCTAAAAAAAAATATAAACACGTTATCGAGCCACCCTTCCCACGATCAAGGCACTTAAGATTATATTTCATCTATGTAATAAAATACCACTAATACCACATTAGCTAAAGGCCATTATTAAAAAGTATCAGATTTCAACGTTTGCGCGCACCAATGGCGTGACCGCTTATAGACTCTGACCAATCAGAGAGCGTTTCTTTTTTGGATCATCGATCTAATGGATTGTTCTTCATTTGATTTATGTTGTACGTTCGTTTTTCTGTTCGAATTTTAAAATGGCGCGTGTTTCTACTGGCTTTTGTTTTTATTACGTGATAACGTACTAGAACTTCGTAGACGATTTTTTTTAACTTAAAACTTTCTTGAATTTATTTGTGAGTATTATTTAAGCTACAATTATGTTCTAAATGCCCACTTTATCACAATTCTGTACATTTTCTGTACAAATTTATGTTCAGGTACTGGATGAGCCAACATTATCGAATTAAATGAAACACCCAAATCAATTGCAATTCAAAGATAATAAGTTTTTGATGCAGCAACTAATTGCATTTAGAACAAGTTGATAGTAAGTAGGGGGACGTGCAAATGCGTTGCCGGCCTTTTTGAATGAGATACGCTCATTTCTTAAAGCCCAATATGGCATACAAAAAGCAGGATAAACGACAAGTTTATTCTGCCACTTGGACTGATTATTTTTAATGTAGCTTTAGGATTTTTCAAGAAAAGAGCGTGCCATTTCTTAAAAGGCAACTTTTATAATACAACAGGGGGCAAACAAGCAGGAGGCTCACTTGATGTTAAGACTTGGCTCGCAAGTCGCCGGCCTTTTAAGAATTGGTACCTACGCTCTTTTCTTGAAGGACCCTAAGTTGAATTGGTTCGGAAATACTCCAATACACTATTTGTTTTAGGACTTATAATAAAAAGTAAAAAAAAAGTCAAAATTTATTTATTCATATAGATAACATAATGTACACTTATGAACGTCAAAAAAAGAAATATTAAATGAATCTAATTTTACATTTACTGCCAGTTCTCAAATCAAGAGCGTAGAACAGAAGAGAAGAACTGGCAATAAACTAGAAAATATACTAGCCTAATACATCTGACGGGACATTAATGAAAATCAATTGAAAAATATTAACTATCCAGTTTATATAAATCCGTGTTTAATTCCGTGAATAGGAGCATGCGCAATGAGAATAGTCAATACTGAAGCATTGCGTGCTTTGAAATATATCCTATGTAGAGTACATAACTTGCAATATAATAAACAGTGCAATAGAAACCTTATGTATTGAAATTTTTGCTCATGCCAGGCCTATGTTCTTATACCAAAATATATTAGAGCGCACTATGGAAAATTCATTTCTGTTTCATATTAAAAAAATCGATAACATTTTTATTTGTCAAGTGAGGCCATTTAATTTTTGCACTCACATAGGGTATTAAAGAAGGGTTCAAATAAATCTCAGGTGCTTTACTTTTATTCAAGTATATATATACATATATACTATATATATGTATATATATACACATATATATATATATATACATATAGACTTGAATAAAAGTAAAGCACCTGAGATTTATTTGAAGCCTTCTTATTATTAATTAATTATACAATTGATAAAAACAATAGTTCAAAAAAATGGTCGTTGCAATTTTATTTCCTTATTGACAACATAGCGAATGAAAAGTTATTTTTTCATAACATTATTACAAAATAAAAATAATAAAGCTCATATGTATTTTTTTAATTGCACATAGACGGAATCTCTATTAGTGCACGGTTCGAACCTATGACCTCAGCGATTAGAGACGCACGCTGAAACTACAAGACCAACACTGCACTGTAGTATAGTACCTAATATAATTTTTGTTAATAAACGCGTACCAAAAAATTCTAGTACCGAAAACATAAACATTTGAAACTGTTCAAGGCGGACCATTATTTTCTGTAGTTACCCTAATCAATTGCAAATTGTATGTAACCTGTTACGATACAAAACTTGTAAAAATCCCTGCAATAGTCCATTAATGTATCTTCTAAAGTTCTAAGGTTGGTGGGCTCAGTTTCCGCACTAACACTCTCATGAGGTACGTTGTACGTAAAGTACTGGATAACTCAGCCTGCCTAGCTCCTTCCAGAAGCACAGAAGTCTCCTGGGTACTCTGGACATTCACGAAGCTATCTCACTGAGATAAGAAGAGAAGCCTGCGAGGATTTCTCTAGGTTAAATGTGCGCGTACTTGTATCTCCTGGAGTAGTTCATTACTATTCAATATATTTATTATAAAAAAATAATTGTTTTATTTTATTTCTAGAAGCTTGCCAACGTTCCGCACACTTATACATTGGCCGAAAAATAAAATACAATTTTTAATGTGCACTTATAGGCATAGTATACATGAAGAGTATATAAAAAATTAAGCTTTCAAAGACTTTATGATTTTAGTCTATGCTCTATGTCCACACGCAATGCATCGAACTTTGTGATTAACCACCGTTCTCTTTGAATATCGAAGTTATTTGATCAAAATATTTCAAATGAAAATTGTTAAATGGATTTCTCGGAAAGCTTCTATAGACGTCTCAAAGCTAACAAGTCTTGTTGGCTCATTATTGTTTAAGTCTCTTTCAGACTCGATATTAGCCGGCTCTTTTTAAGTCAACTTGATATAGATTTTATAAAGGGTTCATTTACGAACGATCTTGGCTCGTAAGCTCGGTCATACTTTTTGTCACATTTATGTACCTGCAAAGTGATATCTGCGATAAGGACAAAGCATTGGATGATTCATATTTAGACTTTAACTACAAAATATACTTATTCATGTCTTTTATATATAGGTAGCATAAGTCTTGTCTACCATCAAAATTACAATAAAAAAAACATATAAAAAATCGGTTGCCTGTAAAGTTGGTTTACTGACGATAGTTGAACATGACAACGTCTTATAAAATACTGATGGAATGGTTGCATTTTTTTTAAAGAAAATTTTAATTTATTTGTTTGGAACGCCTCAGAGCGAGGTAACGCCGCATGCATCATGTTTTTTCGTGCGTGCAGCCGGCTCGATCGAGTTAGAAGACGTCGACTCGTTAAAAAAATTAACCAGTGGTGCTACAATCTTTTTAGGTGTGAGCCTCAGATACCTGTTTCATGATCGTGTCAACTTTTTGAGTCTATGGTGATTTTTTCCTTCACCGTTTAAGCGAATATTAAATGCACATAAAGAAAGAAAGTCTATTAGTGCATGCCTAAGCCACTTGACCAACGATTCTGAAATATAATGGTGTTATAACTCAAACAAAATAAAAGTAATTTTCATTTATTAAATAAAGAAAGATTTTCCGAATACAAGTTTCTTATTAACAAGATTACACAATCATTACAGTGACGGAGGCTACAGAATTTTCATAAGTTCAATTGAACGGAAAAATCGGCCCGGACTAATCACGACACGATTTGGTCGCTATTACGCGAGAGTTGAATCATCTTATTCTGTGGGTGAGAAAATAAATTATATTTTTAGTATGAGTTAGTTTTCTACCAAACGCAAAGTTTTTGATGGATTGAAGAACATTGGGCGTAGATGGACACGTGTGTCAATCTTTGTTAGTAATTCTTACAAATAATTTGCCTTTTCAGTAATATTTATTCCTAGAACCTAACTGATATAATTTATATAAGTATCTTTGTAATATTATCTTAGTATTATTATGTACTAGCGGATTTGAAGACGCGGTCCTCTACACGCGTTTTGCATACAAAAATATCTATTAATGTAAACTATTCTCGACTCAAAATGAACCCACAAAAAAGTTCATCAAAATATGTCCAGCCGTTTAGAAGTTTAATTCTGAACATACACAGAAGTTTTATTTATGAAACATCTGTTTATTTGCTTATTAACGTAGGTACCGACTGCAGCGCCGTCTGCCAGGCTAATTTGTGAATCTGAACCATCCATGGGCGCCACCCACCGTTTAAGAGGAGACATATCATACACCATTCAACATTCATACACACGTACAGTAGAAATAGTAAAGAGATAGATTGTTGAGGTGAGATGTAATTGAGTATGAAGCTTTTGTGAGTAATAAAATCTCTGAAAGCTTTCTTTTGAATAAAAACCAATTTTACTTAAATAATCGCAAAATTTAGAGACATTTTAACTTGTGGCTTAAAACCGTCCAAGCTAACAATTAAGGCAGATTAAAAAAACTTCTTTATTCAAGAGAGGATGTTTCCTTTGGAGATCGGTAATTTGTTGAAATTTTCTTTAAAAATTTTCACTTCGATGTTCGTTTAATAGAGTACTTGGTGTGTTTGTTTTGACTTTGTAATTCGATTGATTTATTCTTTATTTAATAGGACGTACTCTTAATTCAATTTTCGGATAAATGAGAAAGTGATGGTGAGGTGAAATCTTGGAATTACTCTGCCGGTTCTCAATACTTTTTCCTATTGTATTCGTATTGCTAGTTAGTTACCTTATGGACAATACTACGAAGCTACACAAGTACACTGTAATCCCCAACAACGTTCCTGATTTATGACCTGACCTGACTGACAGCGCTATGGATATTAAAGGAACTATCAAAAGAGGTATGCTGAGAATAAGAAAATTAGACAAACAAAGAAATACAGGCGTAAGAGCTAGAATAGGTGTGACGGAAATTCTCACTAAGATATATCAAATGAAATGGGGCCACGGGTCTTATGCAAAGGAGCCCCGGTGATAAATGGAGCCCTAGCCAACGCAAAAGATTGGACGAACTCAAATTAAGTAGGCAACAACTGTAGGAGAGTCGTAAGGGGATAGAAAACAGTGGAAAGGGTTAGAGAAGGCATTTGCCAAGAGGCACCAATCTCCGAGATTGAAATTATATATATAGTATTGAAAATATAATATAGCTAATAAAAAATATTATATAACAAATCGAATAATAAAACGGGTAAATACCCGACCCATATGCCCAACCGGTGGTATTAATTTTATAATTATATTACTCTTTTAAATCTGTGTGTATGTATTGCTAAAGTGTATTGGAGTTATTTATTATATGATCAAACCAGGGGATCAGTAGGTAAGATTTTTTAAATATAAATACCTAGTATATGTACGTATACTTTAATTGATTTACTGTACAATTAATTATAATATATTATATACATACTTCTCTTCAAGTCTCAGTCTTTTCAAACACACACAGGAAACATTAATTGAGGGTCGCAACCATGGAATGTTTTTTGTACCGTTTTTGAAGAAATAAAATATTTTTCATTTTTTTTTTCATATCCAGTTCTGGTGAAGAAGCGGTTAAGCAGTGAAATCATATGCGAAATTGGCTGAGGGGGCTCCACTCACACAGCTGAACATGCCTCCGGGAACTGAAATACTTGTATTGTGTCATACCTTGTTTGTATTTAATTAAAAAAGATCACACAAATATAGGATATATACAAAAAATACAAAGTTGCTTATTCTCGTAGGATTATTTAATGAAAATAAGTGTAGCAATCATAGCTCATAAACCGGACATATAAATATATAACATTGATTTTAGATCAGTGTATGCTGTTATTACAGAGGAATGTAGCGACATATCGAAAAACAAGCATTAGATTATATAATAAACAAAATTATGTTTACGTACCCGAAGGGGGCTTTTGACAGCCCTAATCAATTCGTCCCCTAACGTTTCTTATCAGTTCTCATTAGATAAGAGCGCCGACATCCCGGAACCCGAATACAAATATAGTTATCTAACGAGAAACCGACGCAGACGCATTGAGGAAAATTTAGGAATAAAATAATAAGGTGAAATTGAGTGTGTTTTGTACACTGACAATCTCTTTAATAAATATCATTATTTTAAATGCTTTATTTTAAATAAAAATGACAAATAATTATTAGACTTATAGTATTTTTAAAAGGGCATGATGTTTAAAAAAACTTATTTAATGAATATTTCATTAAAACATTTACATAACTTTAGTGTTTTCTTGCAAACGCAGTTAGCGAAAAGTCATATTTCAAGATGATGTCTGACTGATATCATAACGTCTATCGGATATTATGATTTACTATCCGAAATTAAAAAACTACCCATTATTCATAACAGCAACTTGCAACGATTTGTAGTAATTCAAAACTTTGACCTTGTTATACGACAGATTTTTTTGAAAAGTCAGATAGACACAACAGAGTACATGATAAACGATTAAAAAGTAATTATAATTATTTTCTAATTTATTAAATTAAAAGAAATGGCTTTACAATAAAAAAAATATGTTAAAAATAAAATCAGTAAGGACTAAATAAATAGAAGTATACCAACTATATGAAACTATGTTTAGTCAAGCGAAACGGTCGGTTTGCAATATATAAGAAACACCACGGACAATGGTGTTCGGTTCGGTTATTAATTTTTAAGAATTAAAACGTGATTCTTGTACAATCATAAAACCAAAGTCGTAGAGGTTAATTATGTATAAAGAATATAAAATCCTTATGTATTAAGTACAAGGCACGTCGCAATGTTCGTCGTGAGGCGTTACGCGCCGTTGCCCACAGCCATCTTATGTAGGCCTCGTTTGTACGGACAGACAATACGTTATTCATAATAAATATATTACTATCTCAACGAATAAGTATCGCAATACAGCGAGTTAATTTAGTTAAATTGTTTAGCATTTTCGTATTATATAGTATTCTTTTTACGTAATGGAGGGACAAGTGGGCCTGGTTTTAAGTTTTACCGCTTACTTAGCATTGGCTCGTCATTTTAAGAATTAGTATGCCCGTGCTTTGGCAGCTGATAGCAGATAGTCTAAGAACGCTCAGTGGTGGAATGACAAGGTGATACGGATCGTATTTTTTATCCTGCCTTGAAGTTTTCTTTGAGTCGCACTTCGTGGTTTATTTATTTATTTTTACTGACTGGACATAGTTTTTCTGTCCTCTAGGACCTAATGAGTAATGTACTATATGAGTAATGTATTTATTTTTATACATTACCATGACATAAATTTCATAAATACAGATGTGAGGATGTCAGTATCTACCAAATTAAACTACATCTTATAATATAAGGGGAAAGTGCTATCAAACTTTCAGTTACATCTCTGCTGACTGTACTTCGGTAATCAGACCAAATATTTTCGAAATCGTCCGCGAGCCGGTTTTTGGAGTTTTTTCGTGTCGCCGCTCGCCATCTCAGTTGAACAAATAAAGACATGTGTGCGCTTCAAGGAAACACCGAATCGGGGGAAAATGCTATTACAGCAATTGAGTTTTGAAATGTGTTATATTATGTTTTCATAGCAATAACTTACGTATGAGGCATTTCTATAAGCAATGCCGTTTCTATGGCAGTAGGTTGGTTTAGCTTAAGACTATATGTAGAATATATGTATTGCATGAAATTTAAAGATACCACTAATACTTAATAATTGTCTAACACTTAATACAAGTGTTATATTATTTTGAATAACATATAGTATGGTTTCAATTAACACCCAATTTAAAATACATTATAGATAGTTTAATTGGGTTCAAATTTGTAAATTTACCATACACACATTTTTATTTTTGTATACTTAATGTAAACACGATACAGAACGAATTCAATTTTGATTGTCATATTTTATTGCAAAATACACACAAAGCCTTAAGCCGTTTGCAATATAAAAATAAATTACGTTTTATTTCTTTTAAAGACTTTCTTCTTTCGTTTAAAGCGAAATTATATTTCATATTAGCATTTATTGCTTTCACAAACTGCTGCAAAAAATACTATTTCCCTTTAGTATTCGAGTTGTGCGTATTTTTTTTCGACATTAGTGCGCGTGATATGTGTGCATAAAGGTTAAAGGTTGGTAGACTCAGACTCCGCACATAGACTCTGACTAGGTCCGTTCTGCCTAAAGTCCTGTCTAACTTGGCCAGCCTGTCACGCTTAGAACAAAAATATGTTTATTAAGGAGACAATGGCCCGTTATTGTCCCTATCATTGTTCTGTAATGAGTCCTGTCCTTAAAAGTCACTTTGTTATTAGCGGGATAACTACTGGCGTGATATGTGTAATACGGGTGATTTTTTTTCAATCTAATCATTAATTGTCAGCGCTCATCGATCCGGTAATCTATTAAAAGTGAAGAACGATAAGCGTGAAGTGATAGTTGCCAAGTGCAATACAAGATAGTGGGTTCGATGACCGATATAAATGCAACTGACACTGAAATTAATCGAAACTATTTTCGAAAAAGTTGAAGCTTTTTGTAGAGCTTACTTACTTAGCTTAGTTTAAAGAGGAATTGCGATAATTATATATTTTATTAAATAGAGTTAAACCACAAGGACCAAACATAAAAAATATATTTTATTATTACTATATAGATGAAAAAAAAAACGTTTTTTTATTGTTATGTTTCGGTGGAATTAAACGATTACAATACGAAAATAAAAGAATGGCAAACGATAAGGCGGTTATATGCCACTGCTCGTACGGCGCCCCTTTTTTTAAATATAAATAACATATAACATTTCTTTATTGACTATAGTGTCCCGAAAGAATCCAATCATTTAATTTAAAATTGGAATTATTGTTACTAGAAATAAATATTTATTCCTAACAGTTTCCCACACAGTTAACACATACAAAACCCTTTTTTCTAAATTTTTTTTATCACACTGTATTCGCTTCTACAAACCGAGGTAAAATACAACTTAAAATTGTTTATACGTAAAAAAAGCACAGTGTGCATCTAAAATAATATTCTTATTATACTCGTATTTACTCGTAATTATGACATTAAATAATAACCACTATATAACACATATGACTATATTAAATATTCCATTAGCATAAGGAAAAGCTATAGGTAATACTTACATCTTACTTTACAAGTCTCCCTTAACGACACATAAAACATCCAGACTTTTAATAATATGCAGCATCTATTGACATAATAAGAACATCAGAGCGAGCTGTAACAGAGAGAATACTAAATGTTTTCAATTCGCTATAATCTTGCCTCGCAAAGAATTTACCCTGAATTGTTTGTACATACTTAATGCTTTTTGTATGGCGTAATCGAAATAGTCGTTTGCATATATAGATATTTTTAATATTTTAAGCTGCGGCGAGCTTTGATTTCCTGCGTTCTCCCGTAGCTAACAATATTATTCCATAGGCATAAAAATTGTTAAGTTTTTATATGTAATTTTTTTTTAATAATTTTCTTTTATATTACAGGAGGAAAATGGGCAGAGGTTATGATATGAAGATGATACTCACAAAGCCAGAGGCGCGCTGTCGGCTTTTTAAGAATCATACATTTTTTTCTGTATTAAACTCAAAGATTGTAGAATTTTTGTATCCTAGTTTAGATATTATTTGAAAAGTGGCATATCTTGGACACTTTTTCATCATCATGACGTTGCAGCTTATAATGATGGGCAAAATTCAAGGCAAGAGACGGGCTGGGCTGGAAGTAAGACGTCGTGTTTGCGGTACAAACGTTCATAGACTGGCATGACAACTGCTGATGAAATTTATGGGCACAAGATACTCAAAATTATTATTAGCCAAAATTTAACTATAAAGTGTCAACAGAAGAAGAAAGAAGATTTTTTAAACTATTTAGAAGCAACGCTTGGAACCGTTTTGGAACAGAATTGAAACCCGCAAGGAACCTGGCGCGTAGAGTTGCAGATGAGGCAAAGAGAGTCGGAAAGACTTGGAGTCATGTGAAAAACGAGGCTAAAGACCGAATACTATGGAGACTCACTGTGGACACCCACTGCCCCATCTAGGGGATATTTGACAATAGTTCAAGTCCGAAGCAGACCTTTGTATCATTAGTAATCGTAAAAATATATATTTAGTCTTATAATAAGTAATTTTAATAATTTCAATATTTTGAAAAACTGATGATATTTCTGTAAGTTGGATACGGATTTGAGTAAAGTATAAAGCGGACGAAATTCTTCGAAAACGTTAGGCAAATAGTGTTTCAATATCAGGTCCAGAGCCGACCGCGACAAACAACGAGATTACACTACGTCCGAACGGAAAACACACAAACGCCTAGACCTTCATTCGAAATTCTCAAAAACCCGGCCGTTGTCGTTGTCTCTCTTCCATAAATATTTACCCTGGCCAGTTATTGGCGAGGACACTCGCGCGCACAAGTGTTTTTCGATGTTTTTTCTGCGCAAACAAATGTTAATATGAAGACCATTGTGACCTTTTGATAAATTATAATAATATTGCGGCTGTCTAACCGCAACGAACGATAGGCAGAAGGTGTACGCTGATTTACGAAGGAACTTAATTATTATGGTAGTTTTAGAGGTATTTTCTTACTAAATTATTCATGAAGTATTTAATATACGCAAAATACTCTTAAGAAAAATAGATTTTTGTAGGCAATCTAAGGGTAGCCCATTAAGAGTAAACTTCGACCATGATTACCTTCTCACCCCTATTAGTGGGTGCGTTGTAGGATGATTTAACCAATGGCGGTAGTATCTCCCAGGGTAGACCACCACCGGGATTCGATTCCACTTCGCTAATTCGCAAAAGAACTGTCCTCGGTCAAGTCTTCAGGCCGGCCGGGCTGGTCAGTGCATAGACTGGTGGATTCTAGATAAAAGTTTTGAATGTGTGAAAACAATTTTTTTTACGACTGTACTCGTTTAGATCTTTTTCACAGTGAAATAGCCTTCGCGGATGGATATATGATACTGTGAACCCAGAGCGACGTTTTCAAAGAACGTCAACTGTGTGTAATCTACATGTCATTTAAATACTGAGGTATTATGTAACTTGATTTCTCATGTAATCACTTATAATTTTTAATTGTTTGATATGCGTAAAATATGTCATATTTTTATTATATGTACCTTCATTTTTAAGCCTTAACCACATCTCACATAATCTCCTTGTGGGTAGGTATCTTCTGTAACGAATGAAATTTTAATGTAAATTTGAATTTAGAACTTCTATCTAAAACAGATTTTTAATTGTCTATGACATGTCAAATTTAATATTTTAATTTTATTATAACAAATACATTCGGAATAAATGTATTTTGAATATCGAATATACTTTTTAGTATTCTGACACGGTTTACTCAAAGAGGTTCTATACATAATCACAAACATTCTAGTTCTGACCAAACACCATAACGCAGTTCTCCGAACCTCACATAGTTAACAGGCACATGTGAAATGGGACTTGTGACAATATGTCCCTTATTTACCTTAGCACAAAACTGTTAGTACATCGTTTTTTTGCATAACGTCTTTGTATGTACCCATCAACCTTGATGTTACTATGCGTATATTAAGCAATTATTTTAGACTAAACATTAATAGGGACAATCACGGGCCACTATCTCCTTACGCCCGAACCCAATAAATAATGCACAATCTCAGATTGTTTTCAAGATTGTGACAGTCGATCGATCTCCTATCTGCATCCCAATAACCAAACCCTACGAAGGCAATCAATTTTTGGCGTCGGATAGAATGAAATCTCTTTGCTCTTTACACTCATATTTGTAATCAATATAAAGTAAATAAAACTATACAAATAATATTAAAATATACATGTTTAAAACATATCAAATAGCTTTTAATTTTTTTTAAACTGGTGTAAGTCAATGTCAATGTTAAATCTTAAGATAGGACATTGGCACAGTTTAACTGTCATTTTCATACAAACGTCTACATACACCGATCCAACCTACCATGGAGAGCTTTTATCAACAGATGGCTATTACAATCAATAGATTGGTTATTGGCACAATGTTATCAATATTTGGATTATGATGTCGATTTCAGATGGTCAAAAATGGATTGAGATAGGTTGTTGGGTTTGGGCGTAAATAAGTGTTTCAGGGCTTATTAATCATTCACACGTAGTAGGAAATCCAATTCATTTGTAATTTGTGACTTTGTATCCTAATAAATTATTTAAAAAGTTGCAAGTTCTTTACCTTTTAGAGTTAAAATTTTACTTTTTTTTATCATCAAAAGGCTTAAAGCATAAATTGTTTACCCATCTCGGTTCGTTCACTAAGTGAGTAACGAGGTACTAACCCACTTGCCAACTTTAATGAGATGATGCTAATCACTGACAAAGGAAGTGCCTGGGCCCCCTTGAGCTTGGTCTTAAATATGACTCAGAGACTCTTAGCTCAAGAGTGCAAACGCTAATCTAATTAGCTGTAAAGCTTTATAGAGTGATTAAGCCTTGATAGATAGGCTGTCCTGGTTATGTTCTTTATAATAAGACCGCGGTGAGGATCGTAGGAAACCATCCAAGAAATAGCCTATACTTCAGTGGTTCATGTATCTAAACCGTTTTTCTACACAAATCCATGGGCGGTTGTATTTAGCATCAAGTGCGTGCGAAATGATTCGTGAAGATGTATTATAGTACATGGTAAAAGGCCGGAAACACACTCGCGAGCCCTCTGGCATTGAGAGTGTCCATGGGCGGCGGTAACACTTAACATCAGGTTTGCCCCCTGTTCTATAAAAAAACTTTCATAGTTTAGTCATTTTAGTAACAATTATTGTTTATATTTTTATTTTTTTATTTACTATAGGTACACACAAATCTTCCAAGACTTATTTTCTTACGCTGTTTTATTTTGCTTTCTACTATTATTATTATTAAATTCTTTTCTTTTTTTTGCATCAGCTGCGCTAACTGTTGTGGTCTCTAGTAGAATGACCAGCGCTGAGGATCACATCTGCTCCACAGCAAAATGCTAAGACCGACCATTTACTACCACAACACACACACATTTCACATTTAAAATGTACCTTAGTTCTTTTGTTTCTTTCCGTAATGTTTTGTTGATTTTCTTGTTTGATTATTATCATTTTGTGTGTTTCGTTAGTAATAAATGTAATATTATGTTACAGTTTAAAGTTAATTCAATTTACTCTATAAGTACTCTATGATTTTACTCTATGAGTATAAGAGAGAGTATTAGACAAGATACACTTAGGTAATGGAACATGGGACGAGACTTAAGCCAACCGCTGTCCCAGGGTATGACTCCGAAAATTCACGTTTTAGAAGCTGATAGTATTAATCAATATTCTCTCAGGGCTGTTGAGTGGGACAAACATGGCGGCCGGCGGCGGCCTTTGAAGCGCCAGGCTCAAAGCTCAGCCATTGTGGCTTTGACGAAATTGTCTACACACTGCAGATTTTCCACTGCGTAAGTGTAAGCTATGTTTTATTCATATCGTGGCGATGTCTTCAGCGATGCCTTCATTTGTGTAACTTTCGAATAACTTGGAATATTGATGACTTTGTCTTTTGTTTGTTATGTTTAACTGTGTGTCATGATAAGTGTGTGTATACGTTTGTATATGCAGAGTTATGATGGGAGCTAAAATGTGATGTAAAAGGATATTGCAGCTCTTAATAGTCTGAATTGTAACCTTTTTTGTCCGAAATTTGCCAATTTTCGGAGTATGATTAGAGCCTTTCACTTTTATATGTATATATACTAATATGTATATATATACTATACGACGGTGAGAATTATTCTCAGCCATAATTTTATTAAAGTAAAATATTTTACTCTGGTGATCGACATCTGAAATATCGTTCTTTTTTTTTTGTTTAGAAAAGAACGCCCCAAATCCTGAAAGGCCGAAAACGCACTTGCGAGCCTTCTGGCTATGCCGGCAGTATAATTTAACATCTGATGAGACTCCTGCTATCTTCTATAACAATTGAAAAAAAAATGATTTGCTAGTCAGCAACCTGTCAGTTCTAGCACGGTACGAAAATGCAATTTAATTATGGAATCTAATCAGGATCGTTTTCATATAGCTATGTTTTGAGCTGTCAAGCAATTGACATTAACATCTTAAACAATTTGATAAATTTACAAAATTCAAATAATTTCCTTCGAATCAGGTGAGCTACGAATACAATTTCCCTTGTTCTCCTTACTGGTATTAAAATATATATAAAACAAATATTCCAATTTTAAAATTCGTAGAGCGCCATATTGCAATAACTCGCTGAGCACGTTTAGAGAGGCGCTCGCGATGATTTGGGCATTTATTAAAAAGCACACAATGCGAGCCACTACAGTGCGATCGGTCCTCTCCTATTTTATTTTTAATATTAAACCCCCGGGCGACCGAGTAATGCCATAGAGTAGACATGAATAGATGTAACATTTTGTGCAAGAAAAAAAGATGTGGGCAGAACGACCTGCTTATCTCTTATGTGCACAATATATAATAATTGGGTAATACGCAAAAAAAATATGTTTGTGAGATCAGTGTTTGCTTAGTGGCTTTAGCGTATACCTCTCAACCCAGCACTGGCTGGTACGGCGAAAGAAAATATCGTAAAGTAACTGGTATGCCTAAGACCTTCAGTCGACGGCGTGAGTCAGACACAGAAAGACGATCCCCCACTTGCCTGTTAAGAAAAATATCATCACTTAACAGATATCTGAGACCTAGAGGCTGTAAGTTGGGGCATTTTTAAGCGACCATTTTGATCCTAATTTAAGTTTTATAAAAAAGTATGAATAATATAAATTTAGTAATACTTTTTTGTATTATTTATTACTAGATAACCCAACTTCGTATCAGACCACGAGACCACAGACCAAAGAGGTTTTATACAACAACTATGAAACACAATTTAGTGAAGGCATAAATGTATGACAAACACGAGAAAAAAAAATATTTTTAAAAAGACATCAAATCAGATATAGTTTCAATTTAAACTGATCTTAGTTGAAGTTAAACTGAACTGAGTTGTTTAAATATTTTTTGAACCTTGTTAAAACATCAAATGAACTACAACTCATATTTACATATATTACACTGGAGCAGTGGAACTGAGACCAGACCAGAGCTGGGATAGCTTTGGGTCTCACTTGAAGCTGAAGGACCAGAACATTTATGCCCATTATTGATAATTCCTCTGAAGTATCTTCATTTTAATCTATGACCCCGTCGCGCAATCCTGTCGAGAGCTCTCGGAGGCATTATTAAGATTCAGATGACGGAGGCTCTTCATCATGCCTTCAGCCTGTAGATGGCTGAAACAATAATTATGAATTATGTAACATTCACTTTGAGCTTCCAGAAATAGACAAATAATTAATACAAGTATTAATATTTTTTTATATTCAAAAGAAAGTGAATCGCAAGTCGCGACTTTTTATTACAATAACTTTCTACCTTGAATATGACTTACGCAGTATTTGGGGATATTTTAATTATTGGTTAGAAAAGACCTTGGAGAAGACTAGAGCAGATGAAGGGTTGGTAGAAGGACGAGGACCTCGAACGACATCACATTCGCCGAGGAACTATTTTAACTAGCGCAAAATATACTCTTTAATATCTGCTAGTCAATCATCAAAATCTAATTTACTGATAGAAAACTATCAGATAGCTACGGGCACGCCTGTTATGTACGTTTTAAGACAGTCTTATTGTCTTTCCCGTTTTTCTTTTGTCATTGCGAGGAAGCCATTCTGTCACTTTCTTCGCCCATTTATCTTTATCTTCTCTCATAATGTATCCTGTCCATTTCCATTTAAATCTTTTACTAGAGCTAACAGTATTTCTAAACTTTGTCATGTCTTTTATTTTTTTTAGTTTTACTGTATGTTCCGACACTCTGTAAGAATGTTACATTAAATGATTAAATATTAAAACCTCCAGCCATTCCAGGCTGGAAGAAATTAATAATCTAAACCATTTAGAGAAATAAAAAAATTGTAAATCTTTATTCACGTTTGATTGATTTTTTATCACAAAATAAATATGACCTACTGTCACGATTAACAACTATAATGGTTTAATAATTACTACATGGAAGACATGTGGTAAGGCCCGTAAACAAAGTTATGGGCAAACAGTAAAGTATATAAATGAGCTTTACAAGTTTTCCATGTGTGGCGATCCTTATCGCACCTTCATAGGCAACTTGGGAATCGCGTGTTGGACTTCGACGTAAACAGCCTAAATGTTAAGGGACAGCGATTTTTGATATTGCATATAACGCATTTTTGTAACGCGTGTTAAATTAGTAAAACGTTCTATGCACAAACTAAACGTGTTCTTACATGTCCAACTCTTAGTTTTAGTTTTGACATTTTAATTGTTTGATTAGTAATTGTTTTGTTTAATATTCGTATTATCACATGTTTGTCTGTAACACATATTATGGTAGTCACATAAAACATTTTATATTGTGGTTCTCTTGCTAATGTATCAATGTGCCTAGCGTTGGCAATCTATCATTAATAAAAAAATCTCTTTAATTAATTTGCCGGACAATTGAGTACTTCATCAAAATGTTCCTACTAAAACGAACTTCTCGCTATCATATACAATCGCAAAATGTAGCCGTACCAATATGGTTATGTAGTTAGTTTCGTTTTTAATACATGAGTCATTACTGTGAAATCATGGAGCATTACGATGTACCCAAACTTAAGACTAATTTAATTTTTAATATAAGACAGTGTCCAATAACGCTACTTACAGTCTCTAATAAATGGAAGCGTGTTCTTTTGTTTTATATATGTATTAAAATTCAACACGTCATATGCTATATCTACAAGCTATCATTTCTTAAATTTATGACAAATATGGCAAACACAAATGTATTAAAAGTAAAAAAATCACTTCAAATTTTATTTTATTTCGATTTCCAAAAACGGATCAGATACCTAAGATTGGTGCTTATCAATTCCTTTTTTAAAATTTTATTATATTTCTAATTAGTAGTTATACTTAAATTCTAACAATATATAATTAATTATCGTTAATCTTAGTCATAAACATGAACAGGTGTCTGACCCTAACGGCTAGTAGTTGAAAATGCAAAGTTCTCAAATACACTACGTAAACACTACGCCATCTGGCGGCTTTTCGTGCACGCTTGGAAAAGGCGATGGGGCGTAAAGTGCCCCTTGGCTTTGATCGCATGTCAACCGTCTACAAGTTTATTAAAAATACCATAAAATATACTTCTCAATTGAAATAGGTAATTATTAACCTTGCCTATGAAAACATTGCTAGAAAGAACACTAATGTAATCATTGTTACCATGAATGCGTAATCTGTGATAAATCAAAGTAACAAATGTTTGGTGATATTTTACTCTTAAAAGCAGCCGTCTGTGAATGACGAAGGCATGCGTTTTCCGCACTTTGTTTTCCTGTACAACCGGACAGAACCTACAACATTCGTATGAACTTTGTTTTTTTTTACTTGGGGGAATGCATTGCGCCTACCCTACCGCGGCGCGATTGCTTGGTGCAGAAGGGTTATGTGGGACTCGCCACTGTGCATACCCACTAAAACCTCAAGGTGCCACCAACAATCGCCTTATGCGGGATGCGGTAACAGCAGAGCCTTATCCGCTTCCCGAGCCACTAAACACTGCTCCAACAAAAAAATTTTTCCAGTGTCTATTAAATTAAATAATTATTCCATATTTTTATTTTCCTAGTACACCTTGTGCACTTGTAATTTATGACCTTCACAAACTATTCTCAACCGTGTTGCAATGAATTAAAGTCGAAAATTTCTATTACCCCTTTGTGCGTGTTCGTCTTGCGGAGGGTTAAATTGACAGCTTCGAGGAGCGCAATTGCAAAAAACATGGCGAATTTTCTGTCTGACAATAGTGTTTTTATACCCACTTGCAAAACAATTATATAGACATGCAAGAAATTGATATAAGTGGATATCCTAGTAGGAAATATTCTCAACCCCTACAGTCGTGCGTTTAGTCCCGGCTTAGATAAGGGACTTTGTTTTTATTCGGAGACTTCAGCAGAACAAACGATCGCGCGGCCGACCATCGACTAGGTGGACTGATGACATCATCAAGAAGGTTGGCTTGGCAGTGAGGCCTGCGGAGTTTACTGGAGGAAGATGTGGAAGACACGACAAGAGTTTCGCAGAAATACCCGTGAACAGTTGTAGAGATTTTCTTTTTTACTTATTTCCTATTTTTACAGTAACTTAATACTAACAATAGAAAGCTATTAATGTAAAAAATTGACTAAATAAAAACATTTTATAACTAATTATAAATAATACGATTCTTGTGAACTCAGGCATTACATTCTGGCTGGGTATGTAATGTATATAAATATACTAGAGGTACGTATTACATATATTTTTTAATAGTTTACAATTATTCAGCAGCTTCAGCGTACGACTCTCAATCCTAAGCTCATAAGTTCGGTGCATGTGCACATTCATGTGCACCAATTTTTCTTTCTATGTGCGCATTTAACATTCACTCGAACGGTGAAGGAAAACATCTTGAGAAAACCGGCTTGCCTTAGACCTAAAAAGTCGATACCGTGTGTCAGGCACAAAAAGCCTAGGACCTACTAGCCAGTGACCACTGTTTTTTTAGCACTATCTCAGACGTCAAATGTCAAAAATGTATTTTGACATACATCAGTCATAGTTAAAAAAAATCATTACAATATTAAAAAAATAGACACATATTTTCGGCAATAATTAGTGGCAACGTAAATAACCTTATAATCAACCATCAAGTACTCCCAATGGGGTGGCGTAGACCCCATGCCGTGGTACTGGGGTTTGAGACCCACGGGACCGAGTTTATTACTTCAGAGACTAAGCGGTGCTCCCAATTGATTGTTTTGTAAATTTTTAATGATACGGTATAATTGGGACTTAGAATTTTGGTTAAACTTGTTTTACTCATACGTAAAACGATATATGTACTTAAAAAGTACTTTCAAAACATTTTAAATTTTAAGTAAATATTTCAATAATTTTTCGAAGGCTTATGTTTCCTCAAATAATCTTATTTTTTTTAATTAAATTGTAATAATCATTAAAGTAAACCAGTAATGCATGCTGTATCCAATACTGGAAAAAAATAACATCAGTATGAAAAAGCAGTATAATTTACGACAAAAGGTAATAAAATCATTTTAATTAATGCAATAATTTCATCTGAACGTTTACTAGAACCAGTATCTTCCCACGGAGAACTTAGAACTTATAACTGCATAACTTGCCAATTAGACAAATATTCAGCGTTCCAAATTTAAATTTTGTACCAGTTTCCAAATCAAGAGCGTAGCTATAGTGAAATCCAAAATGGATCGAGAAAATGGCACTGTCATTGGCAAGAAACTGTACGCCGCATTTTTTTGTCGAATTTATCGGTTTACAAGAAAATTATCAGGAACTACGCCCATTATAACATGTTCTACTTGGGATATTGGACGCTGGTTGGCTCAATTTTGCGACAATAAAAAGAATACATTTGACAATTGACATAACGATTCAATGCCAATGCACTATAAACTTATATTACATAAAAAACAACAGTAAAAGATATATTACAAAATACCTAATTATTTAACAAAACATAAATTCATTAATCGCCAGCGTTGATAGATTTCTCCACGAAATCGATTGACACTTGCCAGCTGAATGTCACGTGCTAAATAAGAGAATTGTATTAATATGTGCAAATCTTTTTGATTCAAAGGGCATATGGCCAATATTACATTTATTAACTCTTGCTGTCAGTCACTTTAGAGTATTAACCCAGAATAGCTCCAGGGCTTATTGTATACAGCGTGTTCACATTACAAGGGTACATTTGTATTTGAGTAGAGCAGTTCGATCTTTGGCTGTGCACCAAGAGAACATATACAGAAAGTATATGTGCACATTTAACATTCCCTCAAACGGTGAAGAAAAACATCGTGAGGAAACGACTTGTCTTTAACCTAAATGTCAACTAAAACTCACTTACATGCGTATAATGTTTGCACTGTTTCATTTATTAACATTTGTATTCAAAGAAATACATTTACTGAATTGCGATTTATTATCATAAGATAACAATATTTTGTTTTCTATTTAGAAGTTATATAACAAAAATGGTGACAATAAATCAATTTTATTTAGTAAAATTGTTTTAATGAATAACAAAATATAACATAACAAAGTAACACCCTATATAAATTCTAAGTACACCGCAGGCATTTATCTGACATGCATTGTACTGCGCCCTCGCGACTCCCGCGCATAATGAAATAAGTTACCCGTGAAATGTTGTGGTAAACACAGTTTTATGTTCACGTTTCAGTGAATAATATGAATTATGAGTGTATATTTAGTACTGATCTTTTCAATTTGTGCTATTAGCTGTCTGCTGGTATTAGTTTTATATACACTATTGCAATACTCAGAGGCGTACATTAAGACTTAGCGGTTGCTATAATCAATAAGTTAAGGATTATTAATATAACCTTCCTATATTTCTTAAGTTTTTTATACGTTTTTATCGAGCCTCTATCCCGTTGAGTTTGGAGCTTGCCATGAATTGAATTGGTTTGATGAATTCTTTATTTTATCGATTATTTTCTTCCCCATTATAATAGACTGTTCTCAACTTAATTAAATCACAATAGTAGAAAAAAGCTCAACAAATGTTCGTCGTATAATTAAATAAAATCTGTGTTTATCTTATATTCGACCCCAATAAAATAAAACAACGATAATTTATTCACCGACGAACTAATCCTGCGAGGCGCGTGATCGGAACACGATCAGATGCGAACAATAAAAATCTCAGAGACCCCGCCCTCACAATCCAGAATTAAGGGTACCTTTACACTGAACTAACGCACCGGCTCCATGTATTTATCAACCGCTGTCTCTGCCGTATTCTGGATATCTACCGGCACAAAAAGATCCGACGAGCAACTCTTGGAGCGCTGACGAGGACACCGATAGGCACCAGATCAAGTGAGAGTGGAACTGGATTCAAACCCGCCGGTTGTGGGTTACAACAGTTACAGGGAAAGTGGCAGCGTGGCCATCCCAAGCAAACCTGGCGACGTTCACTTGTAGATGTGGCAAAGAGAGCCGATGAAGCTCACTTTGTATGTCCTGTGTCACGTATGTGTATTAAAAGCTTTTGGAAAGTTTTCATGCTATAAGAATAAAAAACATAAAGAATATACTCAAAAAACTGTCATAATGTAAAAATCTCACTGCCTAGTTATAAGCGTAGAAAACAATTTGGCTCAACAGTTGAATCTTGAAAAAAACTTAAAGTAAAAAAATATCAAATTTAAGACGCTATTTGTGATTTATTGCGTTATGAAAAACTATAACGCAGTATAGTCGCACCCTTATAAAGTGCAATATCGACGGGGTGGCGACCGAAAACAACACGATTTGTATTTATATCTAAACCGTTCTTTTGTCGTGCGATTAGCAGCGTATTGTGCGAATGTGCGCAAGTGTATGGGGGACTGTGGGCTAAACGATATCATTGAATCAATTATTTTATAGGCGTTTAGGGCAGTTGTCATTTTTGAATTTAGAATACCGCTGAGTATTTCTATGTTTGAAATTTATGATCTATTAATGCTTTTGAGACATCTAACACATATGTCTTCTTTATATAATTCTACTGTGAGTGTGTCACTGAACTCCTTTTAAACGGCAGGATCGATTGGGTAAGCCTCGGATACCGTAACTGGTGAGCGCGTCAACAAACGATCTGAGTTCGATTTCCAGTCTAAGCTTTCCGTTATAAAGATAATTTACTACGCGCCGAAGTTAACTAGGCACCTCGCCAACCTCGCCAAGTGTCGTTATCGCTAAATCAGGCGCCAAGTTGATTTGTGCGTGTAGTACCAAAACCAGATGTTTTTGGTAAATAGTTACAAATCTGGATTGCCATACAAAAGGTGTTTTTCCTTTACAATTTCAGATTAATTTTTGGCATAGCCAATTTCTCCCCATGTATATTTCGACAGGGGCTCATTCCCGAATTATTTTTTAATCTAGAGATCGTTACATTCTGAAACCTACCTAGCTGAATCCTGTTGGTATTTGAGGATAGTTTTCAAAGTTACTTATATACCTACACTGTCGTTAAAATTTCGGCAAATGTTAAAGATAACAATTACCAAAGATTAATACGTGACGACGGCGTGTGGGTCGCGCACAGTGCCTGCTAATATGAGATAATCTCTCCTCCCTTGCGAAATGTATCAATAGGGTCACTGCAATTGCACATTTGTTGACAGGAGTAATTATTATTTTTCATTAATACAGATAATAAACTAGAACATTACCCAATTAATAAGCAGCTCGTAGATATAATGTGGGATTTATTCGCGTTTTATCATGTTAAAAGCTCAGTTCAAGGCATTCACGTGCATACGTCTAGAAAGCTTATAGCGAAATATCGATATTTGCTCGTGATCCAATTATGCGTGCACGCGACAATAACGAACAAACAACGACCCGAGCGACATATAGCAGACAATTAATGAAACTATATATAAATACTGAGATGTTTAATAAGTACATATATGGCTCATACTTCATAAAACAATTGTTTCGGTTTTGGACGAACAGCAATCATATTACCAATTTCGATTTTAATCATTGAACCTCATGTCGACTGCCTTTATCCTTTTAATAATATATTTTATTATTAATATTAATAGTCTATTTATTTTCTCACAAAACTTAATACATGATAAGTTACAACTATTTATTAATGTATGTAAATAATTTTTATTCTTCTTTTGAGGGATAATTATTGTTTATGTAAGACTGATGCCTGCTAAAGATGTTATTACCTATATTATATTATATTTGTAAATTTATCATTATAGTTATATTATAAAGATATAGTATACGTATCTAAAATAATATATAGAAGAACATGTCATTCATTTTACAAAGAGCCCTCTGGAATTGAGAGTGTCCATGGGCGGCGGGTTCACTTAACATCAGGTGAGCCTCCTGCCCGTTTGCCCCCTTTTCTATAAAAAAAAACAATAGCATCGACATAATATAGTCCATTTCGAAATAGGCTATTAGCAGTTACACTAACTCTCACTCACTTGCAATGTGAGCAAAAACAGTTTAAAACTGACCAGCTATTCCTAGAACTGAAATATAGCTTATGTTCTGAAAATATGTTCCAAACGATGTTTTACTGAAAATGTTCGTATGTATGTTAAGCTGTTTCCGTTGCGTTAAAACGATTGCGCTGTGAAAACTATTAACAATAGAGCATAGTGACATACTACACTTTTATGGAGGATATCAATAAAAAAAGTCCGCCGTACCATGGAAACTATGTTAACAAAAAATATTACTCGTATTTTCATATTAAAAAGTCTATTCACCGAGAAAGGAAGAAACTCTAGAACATCGTTCTACGACCAAATTAATGCGAATGGTATAGCAGAGTTTGTCAATAATTACCTTAAATTTTAACTTTTCATCATTGTTCAATAAGCCTTTTTAGTGTCCATGGGCGGCGGTGTCATTAAACGAAAAAACTTAAGCTTGCATTTATAACTTATAAAAAAATTACAATACACTATTTTAAAGAGATTCAATTGAAAAATTTCCACTAAAATCTACTATTTAATCACAAACAAACCTATACAAATGAATGCAAAATCCTTTTAAACGTCACTACTTTTCAATAAAACTTTCAATTATACACTATCCCTGAGGAGTAAATAAAGTGTATTTACCCAACAAATACCCACATCAAATCAAAAAACGCATCCCAAAGAGGGCCCAGGGAGGGATCGCCGAGGAATATACTGTTTACACCGCATCTCATTAAGATAACGCCCTCCGAACTTTTTGGACCATGAAAAGTAAATAATACGCCCCCGGAACTATTTTTATTATTTAGGTTTTTTTAATCCTAAGATTTTTGTTATGCGAAGAAATATAAACACTTTTTATCTTAATAACAACAATAGGTAAGCAAGTACACTTATGAGCGTTAACCGAAAAGATGCTACATTTACTATTAGTTCGCAAGTCAAGGGCATAGAGCATCATCACAATGTGCACGAAATAATGTTAAATAAGTTACTAAAGAGAGTTTCTTTCATTCCAAAGTATTTTGCATTTCAATTCGACCTGGTAGGTGTCGAAGGTAATAGGTATGGCAAGTGAGCCGAAATTTAAAAATGGAACAGCTGTTTCTCGCTTTAATTATCTGCTCAATAACGTTGTATACGAGCTAATTTAGCAATAAATTAATACTGCCATGATCTGCCCGTTATCACCATAAATCTCGGCAAATCCCAAGCGCCGAATCTGTACAAATCAACGCACATAAAATGTCCTTAATAAAGATTTACTTTGGGGGATGGAATATACATTCCAAAACGTCGTATGTGACCTTAGAACTGTATCGGTTTCGGACCCTTTTTTCAAATATTGGTGTAGTTTTAAAAGCTTAATGACTAGAGCTTACTAGAGTTTTAAATTGGGGTTGTTACACATTAACATTTGTACTACAAGGCCGTTTGGAAATTGAAGTATTTATGATAACAAATTGCTAAATTTTAATGATTTTGTTTATTGCAACATTGCCCTTATGAAATAAGTTGTTTCCTTTCATTTGTAATAATGGTTTTTGTTAAACATAAAACTTTATCGTAATTTTATATCTAAGTAGAATGAGAAACAAATTTATTTACCAAAACTGAATCAAAATGAATTCAGTATGAACACAGATTAAAAAACTTATTAGACTCAAGTCATTTATTAATTTATTTTTCAATACCACTGATTTCACTAAAAATTATGAGAACACAATACAGTATATTATAAAGAATCTACTAAAAAGTATTTATATATGTCATATTCCAACGAATATTTGTCCAAAGAATTGCAGTCATTGACTTCTAACGCCGGAACCCAATAATGTATCCATATTCTCAGATAGAAAATAATCCGATATACTCGATTGTCAGACCGTGACAGTTGATCGAATCCCAATAACCAAACCAATAACTCTATTGCATATGATATTACAAATCATAGTAAGTCGTTTTGAATATAAAACAAACAAAAATACCAGTGGCGGTACACTCTTCAGATTCGCTTTTATATTAAAAACGTTTGAGTTGCTAATCTCTATTCGGATAGTACATACATTTTAACATTACGCAAACTTAGTTGATATATCAGTAAATGATTATGTTATTTTTTCTAATTCTCTTAATAAAAAAATATTTATTGCATAGTTGATGAATTTCGAATGTTGCCTATTTAATGTCCCTAATTAAAAGTGGTTTAATAAATTTATTAGCTTCATCTTTCATTATTTATGTACACGTAAAATGTTAATTTGTGTAATAAAACAGTACCTAAAGTAATGAAACGCTATCTTCTCGGTGCGATGTCGCCAAAGTACGGGCTCCCTCATAATTACGACTGTTGAGTAAATACTTAGATTTTAATGAATTTTTCCTCTTATCATCCTTTTGTGTACGTAAATATTAATTACGTCTAATTGAATATTTACATTGCCTTCAGCGATATTAATATTTTTATTAAACAATAAATTGTTATTAAAAAAGGTACTGTTTAAAAAAGTTCATACTCCTCATAGTCCGGCAACGCACCCAATAAAATGTGTGTCCATGTGCTGAGACGACTCCTATAAAAAAGTGCGTGTGAACAAAGTATACATGTCATAAGTGAAACTTCTTTGTAAATTAATTATTACTAAGGTAAAAGCCCCAAAAGATGATCATAATATACCAGTATATGATCACTCCATGTATTTGTATATCTATATTCACACTATTTACACACTGATGATTTAAATAAATAAAAAACTGCGTTCACTGCACAAGATGTTATGCGACAGAATTTCTATCTAAAGTTCTAATATTCTAATATGTAACTACTAAGCGAATATATCAACCAATAGCGTGTCTTTTTTCTCAATCTCTCTTTCTCACTCACTCTCAATCGCTCTCTCCTTCTACTTCGACAAAAACGCTGCACGTGACGTTTCATCCGTAAAAAATGCATCATGCATCGAAGAAGTTTCACTTCAAACATATCTGATAAATGGAATTCTGTCAACTGTATCTATCTAGAGTAGTCACTGTGGCTGTGTTTAAGACCAAAGACAATTAAATGTTCGTCTGTAATCTTAGTTTGTTTGGTACAAATATATCTTATAAAATTATATTCGTTACAGTTTTAGTACTCGCTAAGGTATGAAAATTACGTAAGCGTTACGATTTCATACCTAATCTGCCAAAAAACTGGCAGTCGCGTGTGTTAAATGCGTATGTAATGTATCTATATAAGACAACGCGTCTGGACCGTCGTGATAGCGAGCCCGTGCTTACCCGCACCGCAGTGGGATTATATCCCCCTCTCAAAGAACCCTAAACTTGCCAAGAAACAGCCTGCGTCATAAGGCTTATGTATTTAGTTATGTATTTGAATACATATATACAGCTTTTGTAGGCGTAATTAAGATAATTCGTTGATTTCGATTTTATTTAAGACTGATTTACCTGTGTATGACTTGGAAGGAATAAATTTGGCTTTTTATATTGAAATGTATCGGGTTTGTAATCCTTATAAAACCGTTAGAGCTCCAATGAACCTCTAACGTGAAAGCCTACAAGCCGAGTTATAACTAACTGAACATGCAAAAAAACAAAATGCAATTAAAAACTTATAAAAGGGAAAGATATATTTTTGTAGAACCAACACGAAAACTCAAAGAATTATTCGTATATAAAGAGCGATGTAATATAAACACAGCGAATGTAATGATCGTTGACAGATCAGACCAACTAACACGCATCGGCGAACTCGAAGACGAATGGATGACTACGAAGGAATGAGGATATGAATAGGAAATTCAGTAAGAACGCAAAACACCAAAGACGCAATTCGCTTGATCCGAATAATTTTATAGATATAAAAGTTAACCTCCCATTCTCCGCATACCGGACACGTTAGGATTTTCAATACTATACTATAATAGTGTTTTTGCGCACAATAAATCCAAGTAAGTGTTCAAGAAAAGAGCTCTTAAAAGCTCACGAGTACCCACCGTACTCGTTAGCTTTCTGGCACTGAGTGTCCATGGTGGTATCTTATCAATAGGAGCCTCCTCCCAGTTTGCCCCTGTTCTATAAAATAGGAATTTCGATAATCTAAACCATGAACTATATCAGTGACGTTAAGTGTCACAATCTGGCACTGGCAACAATGTACGCCACACGCACTTTTTTATTAACATATTCCCTTTAATATTGTGGCACGTTGCAAACGCACGCGTCGGTGTTTCTGACACGCGTTTGGCACGCGCCATCTCAAGAACCACACCATCACTAATTTTGACAGAAATCCTAAATAAGGGTTAATGTTTTTTGATTGCTCATTTACAATAGTTACGTGTTGTTTTTGTAATTTTAATTTGATATGCTTGACCAGGTCTCACGGAGTAGATAACGTTGAATAGGTGAAAATTGTACGCATAGGAAGTGATTCTGATGTATTGATTTCAAATAAAAGTTTCATAAATATAGTGTTATAATTATTTGTTAGTGAATTAGTGCTATTTGTTTGTACACTGGCTGAGTTCACAAGAGTTGCTAGCTATATTGTTAGTTATGGATAGATAGATTTAGGAATATAAGTTTAATTTTTTAATGTTTTTATCTAGAATAGTTGGTGTGGGATTTTGGAATTCTATCATATTAGTAATTACTGTTAAGATAGAAAAATGTAGTGATAAATAAAAAAAAAATAAAAAAATTTAATACGTTTCACAAAAATATATTCGTATCGCCTCACATTGCCAGAAAGCAAGCCGGCCCTTCAAGACTTGGTACGCTCTTTTCTTGAAGGATCCTAGTTCGAATTGGTTTCGAAATACTTCAATGGGCAGCTGGTTCCACGTAATGGTGGTGCGCAATAACTGTCTTAAGAATCGCTCAGGTGTGGAACGACGGACGTCGAGGTGATAAGGATGGTTTTTTTGTATTCTGCCTTGACGTCCGGTGATGAAACTCATCTGCTATTAGGTTCTGGTATTAGGACCAACAACTCCAATAAACACTCTCCATGGTAAGTGTGGTTTTTAGAACTAAAATTATTCTATAATACCTTACAACAATTCCAGTACTTTTTTATAATATGAGTCTGATAATTAGTACAAGTAGTACTAAGTGTATATATTGTATTACAAATAACATCAAAAGTTCAATATAACTTATACGTTTATTATAACTTAGTTATAACTGCATAATATTAATCAAGGATGAACATTCCTTACTAAACATTAAAATACAACTTGTATGACTGATTTAACGTAAATAAACTCAAAGTTAATAAATTTAACTCGACATTTAGACGTGATAAATAAATACTTAAAATATTTTATTTTGTAAATTTAAATAAATAACCACATTATTAACTAAAAACTACAATATATTAACAGCCAAAAGGAGTCATCGGGACGAATTTATACAAAAAATAAAATTATTGAATAGTGCTATTCTGTGGAACCCCCTATAGATGATAGGGTCACCACTGATTGATCCGGGCTAGGAGGACAATAATGCGTGTTTGTTTTCAATTACACGCGAACCGTTCAACTTCAATACTGTGATAGATGGTCAAGCGTAATGCTGTATAAAGATAAAGGACATCCTGTATTTTGAGTATCGCGTAAAATTAATAGTTATTATGCTATGCTGTTATCGAAGATATTTAGGATTTACACTACGTTGCAGTTATACAGAAATATACTACAATTAATTACCATTCATTACACATTATAATATATTATTAATATAATTCAGTATACCATTGTGAGAACAAAACAACGATACTTTAAAATAATGGAACACAGCAAAACAATTCAAACATGCTAAAAAAATGAAAAAAAAGGAACTTGAATCTATTCGATGTAGACAGGTATTGCTTTTAGAGACCGAACGAAAGATAGAGAAAGTGCAAAGATGACTAGGAAGGGAAGTGAATTCTATAGCCTTACATTATAAAATTTAAAAAATAAAATGGAATTGGGATTATCTTTTAATCATAAATAAATATTCACTATCTACCTCAACCCCCAGTCGTATTACGAATTTTAGGATTTCAATTATATTTCTATAAGAAAAACGAATCACATCTAAATCACGTGTCACGATGTTTGTCCGCGATGGACTCCTAAACTACCGAACCGATATCAATTAAATTTGCACAACGTGTGCAGTTTTATCTAACTTAAAAGATAGGATAGCTTACATCTCAATTTATACCCACAATATTATTTTATTGCAAATATTCGTTTATTATTTGATACAATTCTAACAGAGGGCGCTGTGTTAAAAGTTACCTTTCACATAAATTCTCTTACCGTTTCCCTTGAATAGTTTAATACTATTACTACAGAAACCTTTGCTACAGCAACGCTTGGCTGAGTCTGCTAGTAGTATTATGGTATAGAAACCGTATTATGTGAGGATAAATGCGTTAATAAAACAAGTTGTTAAAACAAATGAACTAGTATAAACTAAATTTAATTATAAATAATGAAATAATTGAAGCAAGTTAAAGTCCGAGCGAACCAGCTCGTATCACGAGCGCTTATTTGAAACATAAATATTTGCTGCCGATGAAACTTTTCCAACGTCTCCGGGCCTTTATTAATATTTTATTATTTTGTCTTGTACCCCGTTTCAGAAATTTTCAACTTCCCTTGTTACAAACTCTCTCTCCTAAAGCGATTATATTTTAAATAATTTTAATTAAAACACTGTACAAACCAAGCGAAACTCTGATGTTTCTGAGAATTAGTCTTTATGTACAATTATTTATGTAAAAGAGTTAAATGTACCTATATAGATTGTATGCCTTTCAATTTTTTTTTTATCGATAAGAGGCTCACCTGATGTTAAGTGATACCGCACATGGACACTCTTAATGACAGAGGGCTCAGAAGTGCGTTGCCGGCCTTTTAGATTCGATACTCTCTTTTCTTACAAGTTGAATTGGTTCGGAAAATTATAAGATTTTAGTTTTTCAGAGCAGTTGCAACTGACAGCCTATGCTCCCACCATCAAATGCTGAATTTTTCGATGGTAGACGCCTACAGGAGTATTCTGTAGAGCGGGTAATCCCTATCTGAACTACTCTCTTATACTTTGGGGGGCGGAGGGTTGTGATGGGCTCCGGGAGTATCTCTAAAAGGAATCGTCAAGATCAAAGAAGATCAGAAGTACCAACAAATTTTAAATATCAAACAGCTAATTTTAAATATCGATAAGCTGAAATGATTTGGGCGATGTATAATAAATAGGATATAGATTACTTTACTTTTATAGAGATGTAACACAGTTAATTCTCGAAGCGGCTGGCAAAAAGGCAAAAAATTTTTTAAAAGCGTTCATAAGGAAGGTATCTCACATATCGCTGAGATTTTATTATATTTTCTATAATATATAATCAATAGTTGTATTAAAGCCGTTTGCATAAAGATTAACGTCGCAACATAATCCCGTTGAAGTACCAAAAAAGCATTAAATTTCGCAAATATACACAATAATACTTAACACGTAACAATAGAGGCGATATTATTATCTTAATAACTCGAAAATACTGTCTGTTACGCGCCAGTTTGGAGGGCCCTTGATGTTACCAACATGTGACAGCAAGACATCGAGTGGATTTCAGTAGCAAAAAGCTCTTTTGTTGTATAGCTTTTTTCAACTATTTTATATGTGCGGCCTGTTCCAGCTCCATACATTTTAAATTTAGAAAATAGATCCGTTAATCAAGGATAATATAGCATTGTCAAAAAAAGTAATACATAAGTATATAACATGAATACTGAAATCTTTTCATTCCCAAGTCAGCCTCTTATCTTCAAAATGAATCGGAATTCTCAGATCCTTATAACTATATGTTACGCCTCATTAATAAATGCTTTTTGGAAACTCCACCTCAGAGCTCGTCCATGTTAGGCAAATAATTTTCCTCCTACATTAAGTTGCGAAATAGGCAGCCCGACTCCATACGATTGGCGACCTCTAACATCTATTAAATAAATTTTTCTTACTCCTTTGCAGCAATTCATGAATCCGTGAGATTAGATTTTTAGTTTATTTTATTAAATTTTAGTTTTTGTATTAGGGCTGTCTGGAAGAGATGGCTTGTTAGCGATAAGGCCAACGTTGCATCCCTTATAATTTAAAGGTATTATGTATTTTAATTATATAAATAAAACGACGGGTAAATAAATATATATATATGTAAATAATATTAGTGGACACTAGCTTTTATAGATTTCATGCATTTTATACGTTTGTATCAAACGTGTTTACAAGTTTTATTAAATTCAATATTATGTACTTATAAATTATGTTACATACGAAAATAAAAATACCAATAACGTAAAACCTTAATAATCATACAGATTAGAGAGACATTTTAAGAAATATCAAAAAACACAGGGATCAAACTTTTTAAATTTGTTTTGATTTTCTTTTTAATTAGGTACTTTTAATTATTTATATTATTACTTTGTAGGTTAAGAAAATTTGTAAATACAGTAAAAATGATTATAAAAACTAAATTTTATGAAATAAATGCTGATATAAATATTAAATTTAAAAAAAGCACAAATAATGTAAAATATATATACCTATGTAAAAATGTGTATTTTCAAAAATAAATCTACTAACAAATCGTGTATAAAAAACTTAGTGGCGCTACAACCATTTTAGGTCTGTGTTTCAGATTTCTGAATGTTTCATTTACATTTATCAATCTTAAATAGTCAAATGGATGATCAGCCTCCCGTGCCTGACAAATGCCGATGACTTTTTTGGACTAAGGTAAGCCGATTTCCTCACAATGTTTTCTTACACTGTTTGAGCGAATGTTAAATGCGCACATATAAAGAAAGTCCACTGATGCACGTCAGGGATCGAACCTACGACCTCAGGTATGAGAATCGCACGCTGAAGCCACTAGGCCAACACTCATAACAACAAACACGTCGGGTATAATCTGACTGAAAGAATACTGGAAAAGCCTATCAAGCCTAGGAGAATCAGATAACGCGTAATCCCCATATTTCACAATGAATTTATGGGCCCGCTAAACACGCTACGTAAATTATCTGTAACAAGCTTACGACAGAATGTTTAAAAACCTTTTATTTATAACGTACGTAAATATTTGCGTTTCATCCAATTTTCTCATTTGTCTTATCGCGATCGAAAAAAAAACAAAAGAGGTTACTACGCAAAGGTTCTATTGTCACGCGTGTCAGTTTTTCTGACCAGATCTATTATTATTCCTTTCATTCACATTTCTTTGTGCTTTACAAATGTAAAGGAATCTACGGCAGAATGTATTCAATACGTATTTCGGATGTAAAACATACTGACAGCGAATGTAAATACTATTGTTGAGTGTTGTCAAGTAAAAACACAATTTGTAACAGATATTTAATGTCGTTTAAATATGACAGTTGACATTGTTGAATTTTATAGTAAATCCTCATAGAGTTTTCATAAATACTGCAGTGCTAGATTGAACTTGCCTCTTTAATGAATCGGATGTCTAACGGAAACTGTAGGTATAATTATATACTATATTAAACAATTTGCGGTACATATATTGTAAAATAAAATTATAATTTATAATTTTTTATTAATTTTTTTATGGTGTTAAGTGACTGCCGCCGTCCAACACCAAGATGCTTGCAAATGCGTTGTCGACTTTTAAGGTGGGGTTATGTCTTCTCTTAAAGTAACATCAGTTTGATTTACAAATACGTCGATAGTTCAATAATCGCAACGAAAGATGTTATTTTTTTTTAACTGATAGTTACCCAGCAATGCCTAGCGTGTCCTTATGGACACGGAGTTAGTAGAGAATGAAAGCGGTGACTGTAGTCATCCTAACTGTTATTATAATTACCATGTAACTACTATCTTTTTTTGACGTTAAGGCTGAAAATAAGGCTTAAGTTTTAGTTAGACAGTGGAAAGTAAGTAAATTTTCAAAAACAACTTGTTTTACCTCATTATTAACGATGTTTTAAGAAAGATGATTGCAAGAGTACAAAAAAAAATAAACTGGGCATTGCTGGGTGTCAATGTAAAAAATTATTATATTCAGTAAATTAATACCGTTGTATGTATATGCGTTGTCTCCGTTTCTCCACGGTAGCTTAAATGTGTCATGGACATTAAAAAAACCACAATACGAGAAACGTATGATCAACAGTTAATAAACTTTGTACTTTATGTTAAGGGGATACGGTCGAGTTTCGTAATCGTTTAATTTTACAGTGTTTTAAATTTTGTTCCTTACGCAACTATCACGCATGAGGATACTGCGACATTTCTTATGAATGCATATGCTAATATTGAGTTTAACTCATCACAATGTCTACTCTTCATTTCCGAGTAAATAATACGAATAATGTAAATTCTTTGTCACCTTATCTTTAGTTCTTAACTAAATTGCGTAAAAGTCTATCAGATCTTGCAATCATAGCATTTGGTTTGATTTCGATTAAAATATATATTAAGTAGTATTTCTTAAGGAAGATGATAGATATTCCGTATTCCAAGTTAAAACATATTCTGCCACAGACCAGCATTATGTGGAACTTTTTCTATATAACAGGGGCAAACGGGTAGGAGGCTCACCTGATGTTAAGTGATACCGCCGCCCATGGACACTCTCAATGCCAGAGGGCTCGCGAGTGCGTCGCCTTTTAAGAATTCGTACGCTCTATTCTTGAAGAACATTAAGTACGTATTGGTTCGGAAACACTTCAGTGGGCAGCTGGTTCCACAAAGTGTTGGTGCGCGGCAAAAACTGCCTTGAAAAACGCGCAAATGTGGAATCGTGGAGGTCAAGGTGATACGCTGCTGACTGCAGCTCACTCCTAACTTACTGCTGCTGTGAGCTGCCCACTGAGTAATTCTGAACCAATTCAACTAAGGATCCTTCAATATATGAGCGTACCAATTATTGAAAGGCCGGCAATGCATTCGCGTGCCCTCTGACATTGAATGTCTGAGGAAGGGATGTGTCACTTAATATCAGATTTGCCCCATATTATATAAAAAAATATTACTTACTTATACTGTTAAGTTCCTAGAATATTTTATGTAATATGTAATTATTGTTATTTAGTATTTTGTTTATCAGTCAACTAACCTAATATTTATTGTATTGTAACATTGGTATTCTGTAATTAAACATTTGATACGCCTTTCAATAAAAGTATTCAAAATACGCCATTCATAGAGTATTTTCAAATCATGATATGCGTAACGCAAACACAAGTGCACTGTGCATTCCCATATAACAAAGTACCTGTTAAATGAAGAAAAATACTTCCTGTACCGACAAAGTAATTCGACACGCCCATATTTAATATCATCGCTAATTCACCCGAGAACTGGAAACATCGGATGTGATTTAGAGATTTAAAAAAAAATCGCATCGAGGTTCGCACAATCAATCAAGCGCTAAGCCAATAAACCTCAACGATGCGCTTTTGAATTTGGAATTCGATTTTTGTATCTATTGTCGGTTATGGCCGGCGGCGCGCGAATCTGCCTTGTCAAATTGCACAATGGCGGCCGGAAGCGACCGACGGTGTCTCCTGAATAGACTTGCCGTTCAGGAACTATCACAGTACCGTGTGCATATTCAATTTAAGAACAAATATTTGTAAAAACGGCCAGTATTGTGTGACATATTTTTGGTATTCTGTGAAAAATCTAATGTAATTTGAATTGTGTTATTTATATAATTAGTAATTTATTATTATGTACACTCTCCCTATATTTAAAAATTACTTAGTTAAAATATTTAATTTTTATAATTTCTATGATGCATACGGTACCGTAGAATAGAAACGGCCGAAATATTGTACAACAATACAACGCCCCCCATTCAAGCCCGAAACTGCTATTGTAAAAAAACTCCAAGGGTTGCCAGCTATAAAATTAAACATACCATAAAGGGAAGTAATAATGAAATATGTATTACACGGGTATAATGTTGTTAGCCCCCGTTTAGGAATGAATAACCTTTTTGATAGACCATTTGACTTGTATCTTTTGTGGAGAATTGTCCGTGAAATCGTTATAGATACCATAATTGATTTATTCGTCTTGGTATATGTTTAAAAGATCTAAAGGATTTTTAAATCTTAGATTACATTGCAATTAATAAATTAACTATACTGTACGGTTCATGGTCTTTGGGGTGCTTTAAATAATAACGAATTAACCAAGATTGCAATGTAATACTTAGTTAAAGAGTGCCTGCGTCTAGCTATCCTTTTGTGCGTAACTGGGACGATTTAGGAAAACGCTACGCTTATAAAACTAAGAAAGCCTGAGTGGGAAAAATGTACAGATTTGGCTATAGTTAATTTCATATAATTTAATATGAAATTAGTGTTTTGTCATACTGGCCACTTTGACCTGAAATATCTTCAAATTTCTTAGGAATTCTAAGACATCCACGGATTTCTCCAACAGATTACCATTTTTTTTCTTAATTTGGATATCTTCTTGCAAGGTAAAAATTCAACTCTGATGGGGCAATCAAAATCGCCCTCAATGATTTCGTTAATTCCCATCTAATGGTTTTATTAGTAAACCGATCAATCTACCTTTTAGATAAAAATAGGCGTAGATAGCAATGGTGATTCATTAAATATATTCTTTTAAAAAAATCTATTTTTTGGTTCTCCCATACAAAACGCCAATTTCAAATCAACATAATACTATATTTTATTAATAGAGCAAACGGGCAGGAGGCTCACCTAACGTTAAGTGATACCGCCGCCCATGGACACCCTAAATGCCAGAGGGCTCGCGAGTGCGTTGGCGGCCTTTTAAGAATTGACTAAGTAAGCAGCCTTCAATGCATTAACCCGTAAGTAAAGGCCTACGTCCGTTTCTGCCTTCCATATTTGTTGATTCTTGGATTTTTCTTAAAGGCCAGCAATGCACCCACAAAAATGAGTGTCTATGGGCTTCCCGCAGGCTCGTTTGCCTCCCTATTATATAAAAAATAAATTTAGTCGTTTACAACGAATTCGAATCTTATTTAAATGTGACTTTCTCTTCATCAGTAAGATGTTTTTACATTTAACATCTTACGATTACGTAGAACCCGAACCGGTTCAGTAATTAAGTGCTAATCAAATATCGGCATTTAGTAAAACCGGTAATTGTGAGTTATTCATATTTTGCGTTATTGTGGATTTCTCTTTGTTAATAATGTAGATATCGTCAGTCGATTAACATGAATAATGTAAATTTTTTAGTTCCTTTGAATTACCTATATCAAGCATCATTTCAGAGGCAAAGGAATCTGGGAGTGAAGTTTAAAGGGCTCCTCGAGTAATAGGGAGAAATTGACTATGCCAAAAATTCATTTAAAGAAACATTAAAAACATTTAAAGATTTTCCTCTTACAGTTGAAAATCGACTTAGTGTGTGTTAATTAGGAAAAAAATATTATTGTATTAATAATGTGGGTGAAACATTGTAATTTATATTGATTTGATGTTTTTTTTTTATAGAACAGGGGCCAAACGGGCAGGAGGCTCACCTGATCTTAAGTGATACCGCCGCCCATGGACACTCTCAATGGCTCGCGAGTGCGTTGCCGGCTTTTTAAGAATTGGTACGCTATTTTCTTGAAGGACCCTAAGTCGAAATACTTCAGTCGGCAGCTGGTTCCACAAAGTGGTGGTACGTGGCAAAAACTGCAGAAATGTAATAATACATTTTAATAATGTGATGATGTGTTAAAATAATATACGAATTGACTATAATGATATGATAGGGTCTGTTTAACAATGAATGGATAAAGTACCAAATAGTTATGCAACACAAATTGTTCCAAAGATAAAAGTTTCGAATAAGATACTTCGCGTTTCATGACAAATAGTGCTATTTATAAAAAAAAACTCTGTAGTCTGTAGTATTTCTGTAGATTCCTCATAAATATTGTTGGATGAAACCAGCCAAACAGGCTACAAAATTCAGAAAGCCAAATTATTCATACATGAGTCAGGCTTCTCTAATAATAAAAATTATTATCAAGCCTGTCACGAGGTTTGACATTAATTTATGACTGATGGAAGACGTTCGGGATAGCGAAACTACGAAGTAATGTCAAGATAAATAAGACTCTTATCACAGATAAGTCCTTTGATGAGTTCTTGGAATATTCCACTTAATTACACGGTTAATTAATTAAATTTTTACAAATATTTAACTCGAAACTAACAGTCAAATGGTAAATCTCTCTCTTTTTTGTTTTTCGTGTATTCAATTTTAAATAATATTCGTTTAGTTTAAATATATCTTAGAGTTGTGTAAAGAGGTTTTAAGTAATACAGAAAAAAATATCGTTACGATTATGACATTCAGGCACAAACAGACACGCTTGTGTCCGTTTAATAAATAATTATTTTATATATAACAGCCAATCAATATTATTACTGGTCATTTTATCATTTATTTATTTATTTAATCACAAAAATACATACACTATCCTTACAGTACTATGTCAATACGATAAGGTCGAACAAAATAAATACATTTATAATATATCTCTATCTGTAATCGACAACTCTTGTTTGATCGTCAGCAATGAAGCATCTGGAGCGGACTATCTGTTTCCACCGGTTTCTGTCTAGCGCTTCTCTTATGATTAGACGCAACGTCCTTGTTAACGGGGTTCTGTGGAACAGACTGATTCCGGCCCAGGGTATCAATAACAAACAACCTTCGCCTTAGCCGTGGTACGTATCCCCTGGGTACAACGAACCGCAATTTTTGAAGAACACTTGGGTTGCTCACCAACACTTCAAGTAGATAGATATAATACTAGTTCTAATATATTTTCTGTCTGTATTGAAGTATGCTTTTAGATTCTTGATTGTTTAGTTTCCATGTGCTTGTACCTTGTGTGCATTTGTTTGTACTATTGTCACTAAAATATTTATTTATTCACACTGTTTAATTGTACTATTACGAAACACGCGTTCTAAATATAAAATTACTAGAATATACAATTTGAACATAGTTATCGATTTTCATGCCACCTAGACCTAACTTTACAATGTCGAATTCAGGTGTCGGTGTGCGCGTGCATCGTAAAAATTCACACACATAATTGTTCTCCATCGCGCCAAAAGAAGTATAACTTCAAAAAACCTATGGACCACATGTTTCATGATCATTTGTCAAACAGGTGATCACTTCTGTATCTGACACACGTCGTCGACTTTTTGGGTCTAAGGCAAGCCTCAAGATTTCCTCACGATGTTTTGATTCACCGTTCTTGCGAATATTCCCCTAACGTTATAAAAGCCAATTCTCTAACATAGAATTTGTGATAAACGCTTATGAACTAACAATTTTTCCTCTCTAATCGGGACTAAAATCCGTTCCAACCTATAAACTTATTAACTAAAACTTAATTAATAAGTTTATATATTATATTAATATATAAGTTTATATATTATATTAATTAAAACTTATTATTTAAAGCTAATAGCTAAACTATGAATGAAAATTTTACAAATTCACAAAACAAATTTGTAATTACATAACAAACATGTACAATTGAGACACATAACAAAGATTTATTAGGTAAATATTGATCTTGTTCAACAGAAGTATTTACTGTTTACCGCCTAAACAATGCTAAGCTTGCAAATTCATTTAAAAGACAATTGAACGTCAACCGAATACTGTTTACCTGTGATAAGAATAACTGCTTGTGATAAATGCACTTACTAAATGACTGTGCTTATGATAGCATAGGGGATGCTCTCTAGCCTGTAGTTCCAAGGGCAATTGTCGATCAGTAGAACAAACTGGTGTTTGAAGTTGAAACTCTGCTACGTGGAGTCTGCTGGGAACTAGACGACTAAATGGAGTCCAATTTAACCCTAAGAAGACACGTGTTTGTGCATTTTCCGGTAAAAGCACCCTTTTTCGCTGCTCAAAACACTTCCGAAAGACACAGCCAGTATCGAAATACTTTCGTTGACTTATCGAAATACGTTCAGTTTCGCAGTCAAAGGCCTCCAAGAAGTTAGGTGTGCTCAGTTAGGTAAGACGGGTATCTACTCCACCTAATAGCTTTCAACTGAATAAGACACAAATTTGGAGTACTCACCTCTGGGTGGTTCCCAGAGGTAGCTTCTTCGTGGTTCGACGAATGTCTTTTCGAGCGGTTTTATCCGTTGGCATTGCGTAAAGACAAACATGGAGAATGTTCAGAAGAGTTATTCGGATTAATACTGCAGCTAGCAGAATACTGAATTCTGTTATCGTCCGACGTTCAACAACTGAGCGTTATTTTGCCGAGCACCACTATTTTGTGAAACCAACTACCGTACGGTACTACCATACCAACTTGACTTTTGGGATACTTAAAAGGCCGGCAACGCATTTGCGAGCCCCCTGGCCTATAAAGTGTCCATGTATCACGATTTGTCGTGTATAATAAAAAAACGCTTCACAAAATTGTCTCAACAGGAATTGTAAAGACATATTAACTCATATGAATCAATACAAATGAGAAATATTGTTATGATGTGGGGTCTCTCTGCATCTTCTACCGCATTTACCATGGAGAGTGTTCAGAGGAGTTGTTCGGATTAATACCTGCAGCTGAGTTTCATCATCGGACGTCGAGGCAGAATACGAAATTCCACCCGTATCACCTCGACGTCCGCCGTTCCACAACTGCGCGTTTTTCCAGGCAGTTTTTGCCGCGCACCACCACTCTGTGGAACCAGCTGCCAACTGAAGTATTTCCGAACCAATTCGACTTAGGGTCCTTCAAGAAAAGAGCGTACCAATTCTTAAAAGGCCGGCAACGCACTCGCGAGCCCTCTGGCATTGAGGGTGTCCATGGGCGGCGGTATCACTTAACATCAGGTGAGCCTCCTGTCCGTTTGCCCCCTGTTCTATAAAAAAAAAAAAAAAAAAATTTAATAATTTTATTGTTTAAAATGTATTCGCATATTCCTTGAAGTCATGGGATGTGAATAAGTCATACACATTTCTGTGTCTGTTACGTAGAACTAGCCTTCTGGTACTTCCAATCTGAAATGTTTGATTTAGGTTCCTCCGAGGTAAGATGCCTCCGATTAGATGGTAGTAGTGCAACTAATTCAAAAGTTTATTCTTAAAATCTTTATTCTCTACTGATTATCGCTTATTACTCTAATTCTGTTAAAAGATTCATAACACACAAGAGAATTGACTAGAAGCGATTAATAAATATTTAGAATTATTTGAACTAGTTGTTATATTAAACGGAAACACAGGGCAATTTGTTGCTTAGAAATTTATATTTACGGCGAATGAACGATAATATATCACGTTAATAACAATTTATTTCCAAAATGTATTTTTGCTCAATATTTGTCCGTGAGTCGTACAAAATGGCCGTCGAGTTCTAACATATTCTGTAAACATAATTATTGTATGTCGCACATACTGTTTGATCTTGCTTATTTGACAAATTGAATGCTGTTTTTATTGATATCACATGATTTATTGTCTAATTTATTAGATATATATGCATAAGATTACTCATGACATATACTCGTGTTACTTTATTTAATCAAATAACACACAAGTATATTTACCATATCAAACTACATAGTAATAATTAAAAACGGAAAAAGTAGGCTAAACATTACATTTTTGAACCTGTGGCAATGTACCTTTAATGCTGGCAATTCCTTGCGATACGTTTTAATGTGATATAAAAAAATTGTTTTCTCAGGCTTACAGAAAGTACGCAGCTCACCTTCGTCGGTATTAAACCAAGTAAAACCTTGAGTTCGTAGATATATGAAAACTAGGGGTATTTTTCCCTTGTAACGTTAGTTAACTGTGTCAAAATGTATCCATAACTCAATCATGCATGATATTTGTGTTAGGCGTGAATAAAACAAACAAATAGGACTCTTATTAAATCCCTGCGCGGGTTCAGATTGTCTACTTCAGATCAGAAATACAACAGATAGTTTTATAGACACTATCATCAATACTCGCTCTTCTCTAATCTAATCTTCTTACCCACTCTACACCCTTGACTTGCGAACTGGTTGTAAATGAAAATGTACAATTAATTTAATTTGTTTTTCTTGACGTTCATAAGTGTACATGTTTACCTATATGAATAAAGATATTTTTGATTTGATTTTATTTGAATATTAATTTCACCCCTATCACCTCGACATCAAGGTTGTAACTGCACACCTATGTGGAACCAGCTGCCCACTGAAGTATTTCCGGATCAATTCGACTTAGGGCTCTCCAAGAAAAGAGCGTACCAATTCTTAAAAGGCCGAGCACTTTTATAGTCTATAATTTATAGTCGGCCGTGTCTTTTACTTAACATCAAGTGAGCCTCCTCCCGCCTATTATATAACGCCAAATCCCAAAAACCTATCTCAATCCATTTTTGACCATCTCAGATAGACATCATAAACCTAATATTGATAAAACTGTGCCAATATCCAATCAACAGATTGTAAATGCCATCTGTCGATACAAGTTATCCATGGTAAGTCGGATCGGTGTATGTGGATAGACATTGTATGAAAATGACAGTTCAACTGTGCCTATCTTAAGATTTTAACTCACACACAAAGCTATTCGATATGTTATTAACATAGACAAGTATATTTAAATATTATTTGTACGGTTTTATTTAGTTTATTTGGTTTTAGATTGATTGAAAAATGGATTATCTTCGTAGGGTCTGGTTATTAGGATGCAGATAGGAGATCTATCGACTGTCACGGTCTGATTGAAAACGATCTGAGATAGTGGTTTAACTATTGGGTTCGGACGTAAATAAATCAGTGGTGTACCCCTACTCGTATGTAGATAAGATGTCTAAAATATCCGGAAAGAAGTCCAAAGTTAATTTACAATTAACTTTATTTAATATGATCGCCAGTTCAAGGGAAATCTCGCCTTCGTAGCCTCAAAATATTGTCCGTAAAACGTCATCCAGGTAGGATCAATTACACGTACATGTTAAACAAACATGAGTTAGCTTCAGTGTGTTACATGAATCTTGCGGACATGAATTGAAAACTCAAACATCGGACTTGCGCTTTTGGCGATGATGCCGTGTTTGACTACTGGAGCGAGTTACTGGAAGCTTTAAAAATTCCTGATGCTATATTTTGCAAAAAGCAATTATTTTTATTATCCTAGAAAAACTACGTAACTGTAATTTAAGTTTTAATTACTATCACACATGTATACGTATTACATATTGAAGTAGTTAAGGAAGAATTACAGTATAACAAAAAATAATATATGAGATAATTTTTAAAACATTTTAATTTCGCATTCAACACCATATAATAATTATTTCTTCCAAGCAGTTAGAGATAAGATTAACATTACTTCGAATGGTGAAAAAAAACATAGTGAAAGCTTACCGCAAACCCAAAAAGTCAACGGCATGTCAGACAGAGAAGGTGCCTATTAGCTTGACAAATAATCATGATACAGATGCAGAAATCTGAGGCCTCGAACTAAAAATGTCTGAGGTTGCGCTGCGTTACTAGTAGTAGTAATTTGAGGTAAGAAAAACTTTATTATGCAAAAATTTAATTAAAAGTAATTTAATGATATCCTAATAAACGTATGTTTATTAACAGCTAAGTGAACATTGCTAAAATCTTATTTTAAAACAATGGTCACACTGTCCTATCAGCTACTGTGTCAGTGTAAACACAGCACCAAACATAAAAGGATACCTGAGGGCTACATTATATCAGAGCTGATAATTTGTGCAGTGTGGAGTCCCACTTGATTCATTAACACCACCGATGTGGAAGCTACTACGAAAATTTCCGGGAAATAACCAATTTTTTCTACACGAATTGAAAATCAACTACCATGTTTAGGTACTTTATTCACAGACAACTACATCTGGTATTCTTCGTCCTTTTTATTCTAGTCTCATCTCCTTGTTGGTGATCATCATGGATAGGTTAATTTTGAAGGTAAAACCCTTACAGAGTTAAGAGACCCTTAGACGAGAGAATTTTGAGGCCGAGACCTAAAAACTTGTATCACCGTTTTATTAACAATGTATGTATAATCTATGTACACTTGAAAGACCGAAAATTATCAGTTTCAGTGACAAATTACACAAGTGGCGAACGAAAACCGGCAAATATAAATATTATGTGTATATATTGATAGAGTTGAGCGTTCGTCAAACAGAGTGGTGTGCGGTGCCAATATTAACTCTAGTTATCAAATGCTGAACCTGGGGAAGGTCACGGTCAGCTTTACATTGTCAATATTGAAAATGTTTTTCGACTGCGCTTTGACATAATTGACATTTGTTGAGTTTTTTTTTTTTAATTTATTTATACTTACTCTTACTCTTTTTTTATTTATGTATTTATTTTATTTAAGTATTCCTACAGCTAATCACTAAACAATATTCAAACAAATACATTACACACACAAGAGACAAAACAGAATACACATTGAAACAGAAACATATAGCACAATTTTACAAAGCACAGTTCTAAGATTGATTGATTGATAAATTATATTATATATTTAATATGAAGGAACAATTAAAGCCATTATATAGTAAAAGGTACTTGAGTCACATTAAATATATCGATTTGGTTTTTGATCGAGGAATTTCGAATCATTGGGTTTGTCTTGTATTGTGTGGTGAAGGGGTCTTAAATAGCAAAAATACCAATTGGGCTGGCGGACTTTGTTCCGCCTTAGAGGCAATAAATGAGCAGATTTTGTATATTTTTATGTTACAAGAGGCAGACGGGCAGGAGGCGCACCTGGTGCTGAGTGACACCGCCGCCCATGGACACCCGCACTGCCAGAAGGCTAGCAAGCGCGCTGCCGGCTATTAAAAGTGGGTACGCTCTTTTCTTGAAGGACCCTAAGTCGAATTGGTTCGGAAATACTTCAGTGGGCAGCTGGTACCATAAAGTGGTGGTATTAAGTAATTTTTTTTGACTAATACAAAACTTTTCAGTGAAGCACCTTGTAATAGACAATATTTTTAAAAGGCAGGACTATAGCTTATTTTTGGCCAAACAATCCTAGAAAAGTTAGAAAAACAAAACCGTTTTAAAGATTATTTATTATTACTATTACATACGGTACATTATTATATACGGTATTTAAAATATTTTGTATTGAAATATCCTATTCCAAAACTACATAGTACAAAACAAATTACCTAATGAATATTTTCATTTTAATTTGCCTGAAACATGCGACACCGACAACGGTTTGTCACTACACGAGCATTATTTATTGCTCATATACGCTATCATTCTTATGTACATAACTACTTCGCGTGTATATAAGAACAAACACGAAAATAGAATTCTATGACGCAAATCTTTCTTTGCAGTTAATTCAATATAACCTTCAACATGTGTAAATAATAAAACGCGTGTGTGTTTTTTTTAATACAACCAGAATTTTAATTTCAAAAACTATTCATTGGATTTTTGCACCTGCGTATGTTTCACTTGATTGTTGAAATTACGAGATATGCCTTGGTCATTATTTTTCGAGTTATATTGCGCTGTTTACTAACTTACTCGTATAGGAGGCAGTTTTTGCCGCGCACCACCACATTGTGGAACCAGCTGCCTGAAGTATTTCCGAACCAATTCGACTTAGAGTCCTTCAAAAAATGAGCGTACAAATTCTTAAACGGCCGACAACGCACTCGCGAGCCCTCTGGCATTGAAAGTGTCCATGGGCGGTAGTATCACTTAACATCAGGTAAGCCTCATGCCCATTTGCCCCCTGTTCTATAAAAACTAGTAACAGTGATTGTACATTTGAACCCAAGGATGCTAAATGCCAGGATTAAGACATGAACACAAGGTAAAGAAAGATGTAAACTTCGTACTGAGAGAAAATTCTAAATACACCAAGTAGCATTGAGCAAATTTGATTAATTTATCTTGAATGATAATTACGTCTCCATAAACTCAATTAATACCCAAAATAAACGGTTAATAAATATGTGTATTTAGTATATCAAGGCAAACTCCTTGGATTACATTGGCTGTTACCAAATATTTTCTGTGCAAGCGGCGTGTGTACGCTGGGTACATAATTTGTGTTTGTGTGTTGAGCATATATTTAGCTGGCCCAATACGCTTACTTCATTCGATTAAAATGTTTAAATATGAGTCAGTGAAAAATGAAAGTTTTTGGGTGCATCGGGAGTATAGATAAATAAATTATGTTCGTATCAATTTAAACTACCGTCATCAAATATTAAGCAATAATTTATTGCCTAATATTAAAAAATATGATTTAAATTACATGAATTTGTGAATTTCATAAAACACAAGCATTAGTTAACTCATATTATACGCGATATATTTGTGTGTAAATCATATTTTTATGGAAACTTTAATGGAGGTAGGTTAGGGTAACACCGAGGTGAATTTGAGGCCTTATTATACTTGATACGTTCTAGCAGAAAATACTAGTTCCGAAATTGCAAAACCAAATGAAAACCAAGGGTTCAAGTTAAATGTCAGGTATATATCGTGTTCTTAATATTAATTCTAATAGGTGGACACCCTTCAATACCTGACACGGCAAAGTGTTTGTTGTGCACACAGAAAGAAAACTCCAATGTTTTGAACATACGACCTCGGGGTAGAGGTCCACTCAACTTCTAGGCTATCACTCTTGCGCGTAAACAGAATGCAATATGGTACAGTGCCACATACTTTTCTTGGCCTGTAAGAGCGTCGCTGTCGTTTTGCTGTCAGGGATATTAGTATCGCCAGTAAATAAAAATTAGCCATTACAAGGGGAATAATTTGAGAATACAGTTTTAACAAATGTGACAAACTTGGGAGCAACTGATATGATAGATGTCCGTACCTGTACTATTAATATAATATCTTTTTAGATACCAAGCAATTGCTAGGTATGTTAATAATAATAATTCGATATTAAAAACTGTGCCATCGTCATAACAATGCAAGGAATAAAAATAAATACATGATAGTTGGATTTTTATTACATGTTGGTAGATCGTAAATTTATTTATCCACCAAGAAATTACAGAAAGTAAACAATATCAGTCTGAAATTTCAAAACGGCGACCGGCCATGAAAAGCATGTGTACTATAGTTTTATATATTAATTGATATATAAGTTTAATTTTTTAATGTTTTTATCTAGAATAGTTGGTGTGGGATTTTGGAATTCTATCGTATTAGTAATTACTGTTAAGATAGAAAAATGTAGTGATAAATAAATAAATAAATAAATAAATATTGATTGATCATATACTAAATTGTTTCAAAGCAATGTCACCATGGCTGCTGCATGTCGTTATCACAGATCTCGTAAATTAACTACGTCAAAGTCAAATTACTTAAAAACCTGTGGTATGTTTATTCGATTAATGCCAATATTACTAGATCTACAAATTAACTATTAATAGATCTATAAAATAATATTACTTATGCTCGTGCCATTGCTCCGACAAATACAGATATTATATATACATGTTATACATACCATTTGATACAGTCCGAGTCACTTGAATAGCCTCACCCCCAAAATTAATATAAATTCTGTGGTATATTAAATGTTGCCTGTTTTACTTCATAAGTACACTTAATTAGCGTCGTACTATAGCTTAATCATAAAAAGTAAAAATAAGATAAAAATTATATATAATAATAATAATATTGTTATAATATTGTTTGCCTCGGAAAATTGAAATTGGAATAGGCCCCTTATAAGAAACCGCCATCCATACCATTACTGAGCGACCTCCCAAATGACGACGTGATAACACCCGCTCTTCTTTTCTTAGATCGTGAAAATAATATGAATAACCATCTGGACCATCTAAATTGAATTTTTTTTCATCACTAAAAACAACATTATGCCTTTGATTTTTCCAAGACATATGTATTTTAGCAAATAACAACGGGCTTTTTGATATTGATCGCGATTAAATGAGGTTTCCTCTTGATTTTCTGCCGTTTAAGGTTTGGTGATGACTTTATAATGCATCGCACGGTAGACAGTGATGCGCTGGTGTTTACTTCATTCGCAATTTGTCGCGCTGTCATGGAAGAATTAGATGCTGCACGTAAAATAAGCCGACGTTCACTTGACGAAGTAGCCAATTTTGTACGACCTTTATAGTTTTTCTCATAGTTTTCTTTATTTTTCACATAATTATTAACTACCTTAGGACTGTGACCAATTTTTATTGCAATTTCACGGTGAGATAGTTTTTGATCCAAATAAAAATTCACTTTTTCTCTTTCGGTTTTTTTTTATTTTTCGACCACGACCCATGATAGCTAAACATTTGAATAAGACTTCGAAAAAAATATATTCGTAATATTCGACGCTTAAATAAAGAATTGCTACCAAAAAACCAAAACAAACGCACGCGAGTAATGTTCGAATAGCACTGAGGCTAATCATGTGACGCGGACGAAATGTCGCACCGACGCGGGGCGCGGTATTCCAGTGCATGTTCGTACGTGTTTTGTTTTGTATCGTAATGCACTGCGCATGAAGTCTAATTAATACTAGTATGAAAATAATATTCGTTCATATTTATACAGAAATTCCAAAATTTAGGGGTGAGGCTATTCAAGTGACTCGGACTGTATAATATGTTAATTAATATCTGTTAAATTTGCTGTTCGTATAGGCACGCTCAATGGATACCTTGTTTGATACGAGACGTTTGGGACAAGAAAATGGATGAGCTAATCACGCGAGGCTGGTAAAAGCAGGTCAAAGATACCTTAGGGTTAATGTTCTATATTTCACTAATTGACTGTTAGTAATTTAAGTAACTATATTCAAATTCAAAAATCATTTATTCATGTAGGTAATATAAGAAGCCCCTTTTATTAATCGCCAAAATTTTCTTTTACAAAACGTTCGTAAGGAGCTGCAACCATTACACCATGTTCCATATGACATCTTGAGTAATAAAGAATAATAAAGAAACATAGATTTGTCCTCTGTCAGCAGGAGGTATGGTGAAATAGGAGCATGCACTTAAATAATTAAGTACAGTACATACAATATAATAGGTGTATATATAAGTAGGACGTGGGCGAACAGGCAGTAGTTTCACCTCATCTAAGCCACCCATGCTTGGTGTAGTATCCGAATTGGTTTAAAATAATTTAATAGGCGAGTAGTGTCAGGTGTGTAAGACAAAAACTGCTTTGTAAAGTAAAGTAATAACGAGTGAAAAATGACACTTAAACTGTATAATCATGTAAAATATAACATATCGATTACGTATAACGTCTGAAAATGGAAATAGAAGGTGATATATAGAGAATCTGTGATATTCCATAATATAGTAGTATATACCTAATAAATATATACGTGTTAATTGCTTGATTGCGGATTTTCGTATTCTGCCTTGATTTCTGATTTTTTTTTTTTGAACAGGGGCAAATGGGAAGGTTACTCACCTGAAGTTAAGTCATACACCGCCCATATATACTCACTATGCCATAACTGTCGCAAGAGCGTTGCTAAATTTTTAAAAATTGGGTACCCTCTTTTCTTGAACGAAGTTGAATTGGTTAGGAAATAATTCAGTAGGGAACTGGTTCCACAGTATTGATATGGGGCAAAACCGCCTTATGAAACGGTCAGTTGTTGGGGAGCGTCAAGGTGATGCTGATGGAATTTCGTATTCTGCCTTGACGTCCGGTGATTAAACTCAGCTGTAGGTATTAATCCTAACAACTCCGCTAAACATAGTAAATAAAACAAATCAAGAGAAAAGGATCGGATTGTGGCTGGTCGTCGACAATTCGAATCGATCTTAGAAAACGATCAAACCCTTACTTAAAACTTTTTTAATTATAACTCCTACAATGATAAATACCTACATTGAACAAAGTATTGTAAAAAAAACAGTACGTTTAATTACTCAAACAATATAATCCTAATGTCCTCATTTACATTCTGACCTTTTTAAAACAGGTCCACATAAAACAAACTCTTGCGCAGCCGCGACCTCCGCAAACATGGCGGGCGATAAGACGGCGGCCATCTTGGTTTTACATCGAGGCCACGTCTTAAAATATAATTTTACGAGTTTGCTCTGTCGAGAATGAATTTTTAATTACACCTTATATATGAATTACATTAAATTTTTAGTAACTAAGAACAAAAACATACCTGGGTTCATTTCGCAGCTAAAATGAAACGCCATTTAAACCTAAAACATTAAGATTGGTCTAACGAATGAGATAGACGAAATTAAAGAAAACCGATTAACGTGGCAGCCCCGGATTGTGTCTATTAATCTGCTCTAAAGAAAGATTCCTTTTAAATGGACGATAATACTCCCCTGCGCCGTTCTGGCGTGAAAGAAGAAGCGTAGCTCATAGAAGAAGAATAGAATATATAGAATAGAATAGCTCATAGAAGAAGCGTCGTGGAAGCGTTCATACGCTTTGCCTTACCTGGCCATTAAGAATACGCTCTAATCATGGAGGAACTTAAGTCGAATTGGTTTGGAAATACTTCAGTGGGCAGTTCCATACTGGTGTTGCGCGTAACGAATTGCTGTAAAAACCTTCAGTCGTTCGTCGATGTAAAATACGAGCGAAATTTCATATTTCGATGATGAAATTAATGTAGTAATTATTTTATGATACTAAAGATTCGTTTAATGTTCTTGTAAATAAATGCTATGAATATATGCTCTCTGTGGCTGGCCATAAAATTTAATATGTCACTCTAAACAAGGCATTGCTGCTTCAACATCGCAGCGAAATAACTCTAGTGATTCATATAAAACAAAGTATGATTTTGCAATGCACTTATTTATTAAGATAAAACAGTTATCTAGTAGAAAAACAGGCTAATCCTCACGTCGAGAGACGATGAACAAATTTGCTGTATCAACAATCAACTAGCACCTTACATGCCAAATTAAGCTGGTTTGATACGGGGTAGGTATTTGACCAGGAGAAATTAACGGTACGATTTTTGTTTCACAAACAAGCTAATGAGTAAAATATCATGTAATAAGGATATTGAAAGTATGTAATACCTTCTGTTTGAATCTATTAGCAATGTAGAAGATAAGAGACATTATTAACTAAAAACTTGTATTAATTGGATCCCGTTCATTTTGTTTTCCCGTTGGAATCATTGATTATGAAAGGAAGTAGAGGATATATAATAACGAAACCTATCTGTAAATATTTTTACATTATTTTATTTATTTAGAAAATCCTTACACCTTACTAAAGTAAAAACATTTTTAAATCCAAACGCCGATTGGGAGGGAGGACTTGATAATTTGAGAGAGAATGCGTAGGGTGTGTGTTTGTGTCGGTGACATTGAATGTCGAATAGTATTTTAAGAATATATTTTTTTGTAGTTTTTCACTTTAATAATATATCTATGAATGAAGTTATGGACACTTCACATCCCATTTGTTATATCCTGTATTGTACCTATACATATATATTTGGAACGTGAATTTAGACCTTTAATCGTTTGACAATAAACTATAGTGATTACTAACATTAAGGATCTTATATTTTTTTTTTGTAACAGGAGCCAAATTGCAAGTGATACCCATGGCCTATGAACACTCACATTGCAAGGAGTCTCGCAAGTGCGTCGCCGGCCTTTTAGTCATTTCAGGCAAGACCTGGAGTTTATATCTTAATTTTAAACTATTAAACGCTACGTTATAACCGTTCGTGAGCATCGGGCCTAAGACATAGTCACCCGCTTACACAGCAAATATTTCAACAAAGATACAGGGGCGCTCAACTCCAACTTCAACTACCCCGTGTACTTAGGGCTTTGCGAGAAAGCAGTATAATTCCTGCTAATACGTCTTTTAATTGCTATGCTGTGAATCGGTCCCCGGTTCGATAGAATTGTATATTATAGATTTTAGCGTTTCCATTTCACTAGAATCGTAAAGCTTTAAGCTTTGAATTTTGTGTAGTGCTTTTTTCAGCTTTAGAATTTACAATAATTAATAAAACTTATTCGATTTGTTTTTTAAGGCTGGTATTAAAAGTACGGTCATTGATAGATTCGTATATATATCATAAATCTATTACTAAAAATCGTGTACGGATTTTGAAGAAATTTTTTGTCGTATTCAAATGGATTCGATATTACTATTTACAATTCGATTATTCGTGTTTACATGACAATATCTGTCGAGTCTGCTTTATCGTTAAAGTAATAATATATAATTCAATATTTTTGTTGAATAACGCCTGTTCTATCTTATTACCTTAAAACCAACTTATATAATGTTCATAATTAGTAATCATCAACCAAAATATAAATAGTTGAAATTTAATAATTGAAAATTAAAAAAAAAGTTAAAGATATGTGTATCTTTAACGCTGGCAGCATTTCCTCCCTGTATTGCGATACTTATTCGTTGAGCGAGGAAAACACCAACTCTGGGGTCACTGGTAATATCTACCAGAGGCGGACTTAAATCTTTGTTTAACGCACTTGAACCCCCACGAGTCTCTACTCCAAAAGGAACTAAATTCAAGTTGGAGGAAAGACTTATATTTGAGCCGTTTATTATTAAATACATATATACATGTGACTCATATTTTCATTCATACTTTGTCAAGATGATAGATTGTTTTTTGTTGTTTTTATTATTATTTTTTTACTTGAATTTTTATTAAACTTATAAAACAAGTAAAATTTTGTAGTCAATTTAATTGAATCATTTCGATCATCACATAATCATTAGAAACTATGTTTTTCTTATTACGAATTTATTTATTTATTTATTTATTGGGAAACCAAACAGATACATCCTTATAATAAAACAAAGTCAAAAATAAAACACACAATATTGCATTCCGATAGAACTTCGCAACAGTTTGTCTCGCTTGTATTTAATAATAATTATATAGGTGTTCTAAAGCATTCAAATTACTTAATAAAACATAACCATATAAAAACATTGGTGAAAAGAAAAATCGCTGACTAATCGTTGCGAGCGTGGTCCCCAAATATTGGTGTTTGGCAAAGAAACGGAGCTACGAGCCGGCTTGTTTGTCCCTCTGTTTGACCCCAATCAACTCGGTTTTACATGTAACCGATGTTCTTGATGGTCACCGACTGTTCCGTATCAAGAGTAGGACAAAAACATAAAGCTATAGAGTATTTGTATACAAAAAATGCATACACTCTCTTCATATAATATACACGCTCAAAACAAAAGACGACACTCTTACTGCTAAGAAATTCGCACAGCTCCTCTGAACACTCTCCGTGGTATATTCAGAAGATTCAGAGAGAGTCCATATCTCTACGCAATGCCAAGTTATCCAGCTGCAAACCACTGGATGGAGCTGATACTGGGGAGCTTTAGAAGAACAGTACTCCACTCATGACACCCAGTACTAATAAATACGATAATAATATAAGAATCTTGGTGTTCTTTCTTAACAATATAACGAAAATTCAATAATAATAATATATTTTTGCAACTGACCCCTTAGCTTAGCAACAAATAAGTATCTCAATACAGGGAGGAAATACTGCTAGCTTTAAAAGTTGTTTTCTATTTATACATTTCTAATTATTATTATTATTACGGTAGGTTAAGAATATCGTCAAAACTGTACATTGGAGTGATGAAAATTATAAAAAATAAATATAATGTGTTATAAGATTTTTAATTATGAACCCCTTTTTCCAAAATCCAGCCAATAAAACTAAAACTAAAACACGGCCCTCCAATGCGGCAGCTCTTTCCAATTAATCCGTTAACGGCGGGTTAAAAATCGTTTAAACGCTACCTGAGCGAGCGACCAATTGAATTATTAATGCAGCCTCCACAAACGAGAATACATATTTACTTGTCGTGTAAATAGATGCGCACACGGGCGCGTTTTGCGCAGTACCCGTCATGTCATCAGATAAAACTGTCATGCAATGATCGTGTTTTGTTCTGTCTGATAAATGTAAACTGTCATGTCGGAGTAAAATATCTTCTATACGACATTACTAATTAGACATAGACATATAATTTATTACAAACAAAAACACAAACACACATTAACACACAAAATAACAATAATAAAAGAAAAAAAATTAAATAGAAGATATAATGAGAGATATACAACAATTTTTTTTTCCTTTTCCCATTCGGTTCGTCTCAAGCATGTAATGCGTGTGTGCTGTGGTTGTAATTGGCCCTGGCTCAGCATTATGCTGAGGAGCAGAATGTCCACAGCGCTGGTCATTTTACCAGAGACCACATCAGCTAGTTTGCGCCTCACTCTCACCTCAATCAGTCAATTACTGGTAAGGTTTTTCTTAAAAACGTAACTTCCGCCTCGTGCTTTATAAGTGTGGGATACATTAGAAACAAGTTTTTGGATAAACAATGTCCAGTAAGACTCTGCCTTCGTTATCCACGGGGAATTTTTATTAATAAACAACAAGTATATAAAATATCTGTCCTAACGCTACATGCTATAAATACCTTGGAAGTATGAAAGATAAACTAAAAGCTTTAAGAAAGAACAAGAAGTATGTAATAATTTTACATATACATTGCGTTCGGATACCACATTTCGAACGGGAAAGGCTGTAGTTTTCCTGGTTGCGCGCGCTTCCTGTATGTGTGTGCTGTGCGCATGTGTGTGTCAGGGTTGGTCTTTTGTGAGGGGGAGAGTTGGGGAGTTACTTGAAAGTCGAAACCGTAGAGTCGCACTCTATTTGCCTTGCGCAATTAACAGTTCTTGATGAATATTCAATGGCCAGTTTTTATTAATTGACATACGACATGTTTCAGATGATCTAATAGGGTTTTAGTTAAGAACTTTCCACTAGGGGTTTTTACTGAAGGTATTACATTTTAGAAGTTGTAATCGCTTATCAGTAACTATAGGTATTAAGTTGAGTTGTGGCTTTTATATTAAAACAAGTATTTTATAATAGCAAGGCGTAAAGAGTGCTTTCGTTTCTAAAGACTAAATAAATCTTATAAAAATTATTAAAATTACAACCTTTGTATCTTTGTTGTTGTACCATGCTAAATATAAGTTATATTTCATACAAATTACTCCACGTATCCTACGGAAAATTTAGAAAGAGACGACATTGCGTGTAAAGAGATAGCAACAGCGGGGATGAGTCTTGAGCTGAACGTGACGAAACGTTACAACCGCCACCAATATCCTATTGAAATTTGTACTTTATAATCTTTGAGCAGATTTCAAATTTGCGCTTCGATAAAATTATGTGGGTTTAGTGCGTGTTGTATTAAGGCAGAAGAGTACGGACAACAAATATTGATTCGGAGCCTGGTATGCGGAGTGGGGGGAGCGGGGGGGGGGGCACATAATTTGGACTAATTCCTTGGATGTTGACACAGGCTTGTCTGCCAGCCGGCTCGGCCACAGTACTTTTCTTATAGAACTTTTTAATAGCAACTGAGAAGTTTTACTTGCCTTTGAAGCCTGAATGATTGATAATACGTTTGATGAAACTTCCTTTAGAACATGCTTTGACGTCTGAAGTTTAAGATGTTTTTAGGAATAAAAGAGCAGTTTTGGTACAGTAATGTTTCCCCATTCCTACAGGAAACCATTGAAACTTAAAACTTTAATCGGTGACGTGTGTCAGGTCAGGTCACCTACTTGATTATAATAGCTGAAAGTTACTGAATAATTGAATACAAATACTGTACGCATTTAAATTCACATTATGTTTTTCTAGAGACTTCCAAGTCAAAGAACAGTCTCCATAGCCCATGGAGTGGGTGCGTTGCCGGCAATTGAGGAAGGAGTGTATTTTGAATAATTGAAGGTATCCCAGGGAAGATACCAGGAGTCGAACATATTTTCTAAATTTAACTATCATTATTTATAAAAAAATATTTCTCAACCAGAATAATGAGAAATGAATAAAAACGCAAAACAAATCATGGCATAATATAATGCAACAATATTATCGGTTATTCATATCGTATAGAAATATTAATCCTACATAATATTGAAGCAAATATTAGTTAAATAGAGGATCAAACATTGTTAGCGTCCGGAAGCAGTGAATACGCGTATTGTTTGAAAATCATTAAAACAAATAGCTTCAAGTGCATTCTATATCGAAAATAGTACAACTGGGGAATTCATTATTATATGTAAATTTTTCTTACTCACTTAAGATAAATAAATTTACTTAGTAACATTTAATCAAACAATACGACTGTCATCCCTACTGGTAGATTCTGATACCGACTGTGCACGAATGGTCTGATGCGAGCGTTTTATACTCGCTCGTGAAGGAAAACATCATGAGGAAACTGGCATGTAATCGACCCAAAAACTATACGGCAGGTTTTTAAGGTTCCTTCAGATGCAATAATAATACATCTTGCGTATGCACCGCGATATATACGAAAAATACAGAAAGATTTAATGTTACTCACGGATTAAAGGAATATTAAAATAGAACCGAAAGCAACAGCAAATGATTCAGCTATTTTGTTTAGAATTCAAACTGAGATCCGACTTGCGGTTTTTCGGCGCGAAAGAAGAAAATATGAAATTCAGGAGGCAGTCAGCTCCCAATGACATTTATTGTGTAGCAATACAAAAATTAATTGGAAAAAATAATGAACAATTTTATATTAATTAATGATAATTTAGGTCCGGGCCTCATGTTTGTTAATTTAATAGCAGTAGGTGATCAGCCTCCTCTCACTTAGGCCGTCGACTTTTCAGGTCTAAGGCTTCACGGTGTTTTCATTCACCATTCGAGTGAATGTTAAATGCACACAGATTGAAACTCCATTGATGCCATCTATAACCACTGGAACAGTACTGCTCTGTAAAACTCGTAAACCAAAGCCATATTACAAGATTAAGATTTATAAATCAAATCATTTATTTCAATAAAACCATCTAAAATGGCACTTTTGCACTTTAAATAAAATACAAAGATGATACTAGTTGCCCCTTCTAAAGTTAGTTTTATGTGGAGAAAATTGGGCAAGGAACTCCACACTTACTCTTACTTACTTAGTATATATTAGAAATTCCCCACGAAAATCCCTAAAAACTAGAGATCGGATGATCCATTCAAGAGTTAATCATTACATATGCATTGCCCTACAGTAATATTTTTTTATTTATACGGAATCGCCTGCGGTGCTAATATCGAAGATCGTTGGGGTTTGGGCCGCGCCCGCGGGTATCATTTTATGCACCGGTACATCTAATGTTTATTATGTGAGATTTATTTGCGGAAATATTAGAAGTAAGGTTTTGTTATAAGTTATAAAAAATATTTTTTTGAGTCAATAGAGTGATTTTAAAACAGAAGAGGCTAACAGGCTCTCCTGATGTTAATTATTACCTATGGACACATTGCCAGAACGCTCGCAAATGCGTTGCCGGGCTTTTAATAATTGGTCCGCTTATAGGACTCCAAGTTGAATTGGTTGCGAAATATTTCAGTGAACCACTGGTTTCATATAGTATGAAGCGCGGTAAAAACTGTCTTATGAAACTCTCAGTCGTAGAACGACGGACGTCAAGCTCATACCGGAAATATTTCGTATTTTGCCTTGACGTCCGATGATGAAACTTTTTGGCAGAACTCCTCTGAACACTCTCCATGATAAATTTGGTAGGAGATGCTAAGAGATTTCAAATCCCGCGAAGGAATAAAAAAATGACATTGAATAGAAGAGGAGAAGGGAGGAGGAACTCTCTACCAGAGGTAAGAAGAGTAATCGATGTGGAGCTATAAATCGAAAGCAAGAAAAGTATCGATGTTTCGCATTTAAGTTCAGCAATTTAACTGGTCTTAAAATTACGTAAAGTAATATAAAGACATAATTCTGAATACGATTCCGGAAATGGTATAAGTTATAGAGTTTTAAAGATGTTGGCGATAAAAACGTTCGTTTCTTAAAACCACAGTATACCTTATTGTTAGCATTTGTTTCAAGAACCGAATCGCATTTCATTTCCCTACAACATTACATTATCCAAATAACATTAATCACACACACACACCCTAACGGCACACGAAAGTGCTACGGAGGTTAACGCTTAAACATTAATACATCTTAGTCAATACTTACACAAACCATTTTAGTTATTAATTATAAGTACGTACCAAACAGTTCAAGAATTCTCACTTAACACACTATACGTTTACCTTCGAAGTTGAGGCTTAAGCGGGGCGAATCCACAATTTATGTAAAACAAGTTTGCCAATGTGCAAACATACTAGTTAATCCTCAACAGTATTCAGCCCTAAGTAGATTAAGTATTGGGTAATACGTGATGATTTTAGAGCCACTTTACCTCGCTTTTAGATGTTTTTGAAGTCGCCGCAACAGTACACAACATTATGTCTTTGTGATTCAGTTAGTAGCTTTTATAACGGCAGTATTGGTTGTTGAGATATATTTAATGGTATGTTAAATGTATATATGTATGTATACTGGTGAATTTCAATAAACAATTTAATGAAATTCAATTCGGCGTTCACCGTTCCACAACTGCGCGTTCTTCTAGGCAGTTTTTGCCGCGCACCACCACTTTGTGGAACCAGCTGCCGACTGAAGTATTTCCGAATTAATTCGACTTAGGGTCCTTCAAGAAAAGAGCTTACTAATTCTTTAAAGGCCAGCAACGCACTCGCGAGCCCTCTGGCATTGAGAGTGTCCATGGGCTGCGGTATCGCTTAACATCAGGTGAGCCTCCTGCCCGTTTGCCCCCTGTTCTATAAAAAAACATGCCCTATTAAAAAACATGTTAGGTTTTGGTTATGTGAACAGTCTATGGTGAACTATAACTAACTTTACTTAAGTAACCATTCTGAGTACGACTTGACTAGCTCCTTACAAGCATTGTGTAAAAAAAACTTGGCGATTAAAAAGAGTGGCGGAGAGTTTAGAGTTTACCTACATGAATAAATAAATTTTGAATTTTGAATTTTTTGAATTTTTGTCAATGAAATAATTTATAAAATCCCATATCATATATTCCACCAAAAAGTATGAAACGCCTGTTTATAAAGGTATAAAACCTTCTTGTGTACAGTTTATTTGATTGAGTAAAACTAAAACAGTTTAGAACAATATCTAAAACAAAGTTTCCAATAATGCGCATTACATTGGCTAACAAAATTAGGCCGGATAAGCCTTTAATGAGGAAAGGCGAGAAATAATCGTTACCCCGGTACCCACGTAAGCCTTAATGCCCCAACATTCCCACCGACCATAAAAACCCATAAATAAACGAGCCAATGCAAACATAGAAAGTGTGCAAACAACATAAAACACGGAATGATTGCAATTAAAAACGCATCGCGGTCATGTGACGGCCGCCATCTTGGCACAAGCCGATTTATCGTGACATTTATTGATGTTAATTACGAATTAATGGCCGATCCTTGTGATAGTAATTTATATTAGATTCTAACATAGTAGAGTCCAGGTATTACGTGTTCTAGCTAAAATAAAAGAGCTTGAATTTACTTTATATACGACAGTCGAACTGCATGGATTTTCATTCGAAGGTCTACGCAGTTCAAACTTTGAATCGATATTGCATTGATTCTACGATACGTGATAATACAGTCTAACTTAAAAGTTATAAGTTGTTAATAATACATCGTAGTTATAAGGTCAGTTTAGTTCAGACCATATACATTGGTTGCGGCCTCCGATGTCCATGTTCATAGATGTCTAAATAGAGACATTTATGTTCACTAATTAAAAGCTTTGAAATCCTTTCAGGGTGATAGCAGGCTTCTTAGATCCTTAAATAATCGAGGATTTACGGCTTTACGATGGAGGAATGGGACTGTTTTGTTGAGTGTGCCTTGATGAACCACCTGAGATGTTTCATTGACATCTCAGGTGGTTCTTGACAGTGTTACTTTCTTAACAAACCTAGTAGATTTTTTTATACCTAGGCAAACGGGCAGGAGGCTCACCTGATGTTAAGTTATACCGCCACCCATGAACACTCGCACTACCAGCTCGCGAGTGCGTTGCCGGCCTTTTATGAAATAGTAGGCCCTTTTATTGAAGGACCCTAAGCGATTTGGTTCGGAAATACATCAGCTGGTTCCACATAGGGTGGTGCGCGGCGTGCTTTCCTTAAAAACGCTCAGTTGTGGAATCACGTACGTCAAGGATGGTATTTTGTATTTTTCCTTGACGTCCGATGATGACGGACGTCATTCCATATGTATTAATATTCCGATTTTTAATTATATAAGCTTAAGATGAATTAAAACAAGACATAAAAATGTCTACTTAACTCCAGTTAAACTTTAAGCATTAATTACCAACGAGTACCGGTAAAGCTGGTAAGCGTTATATTTGACTTAAGAAAATTTCGCATAATTTACATAACCACACACCACGCCCGGTTGGGAACAGAAAACAAAAACGGCAGTAGCACTTGGTGTGTGCACACGAATCTATGAATTATTCAGTTACCTACTGCGTGCCGACGGCAAACTAACTGTGGACATCGATAATTTTGACAATATATTTGGCACTACAGTAGGTACCGTGCAGACGTCATGCCTGAAATTAACTTTGAAACATTAACTAGAAGTTAAATTGAAGGTATAAGGGTAGGGCTTAGTTGGCAAAACATATTTATTTATTCACAACAGAAACGCTATCCTTACAGTACTAATCCAATGCTATAATGTCCAAAAAATCTTATTAAATACATAACTTACACAATATTGCCTCTGCAATCTATGCAAATATATACCTAACGGTATTGATATTTATGACCGTCTGAGATCTTAATCAAAATATTGCTAAAAGTGCACTAATAACCAATCCACGAATTGTAATAGCCATACAATCCATGGTAGGTCGGATCGGTGTATGTGGATAGATTGTATGAAAACGACAGTTCAAATGTGCCAATATCCTATCTTAAGATTTTAACTTACACCAATTTTTAAAATATGTAATTAAAAAGCTATTTATTATTTTAAATATAGACATGTATATTTTAATATTAATTGTAAGGTTTTATTTACTTTATTTGGTTTATATTGATTATCAAATATGACTGTAAACAGCGAAGAGATTTCATTCTGCTTGTTGCCTTTATGCCTTAATGGATTGTCTTTGTAGGGTTTTGTTATTGGGATGCAGATAGGAGATCGATCAACGGTCACGGTCTGATCTCAGATTGTTTTCAATCTGGATTTCGGATCGGAATTCCAGGGATCAATAGGGATGCCAGGTACGTCATTTACTGCTAGATTAGTAGCTCTGAATATTTTTCTTACTTTCAAAATTACTTTAGCAGCCTTTAACAAAGATCAAAGAGCTTAGGTATAGGACGCGACAGATACAGAGACGAAACGTAAGTGACATTTTGATGATCAGTAAAGACAGAAAACAACATCTCTTTGTTACGTGTAGTGCAATATATTATACCTGTATATGTATATGATATGTAAACATTACATCCGCCGCAACGCTTATCGCTAAGCAAACTTCGGCTCGCTCGTATCTTAAAATATTTCCATACGAAGGTCTGCCCGACGAATTCTTGGAACACTAAATTGAACCTTGTTGAAGGATTTACTAGTTATAAATATTACGTTTATGCGTTTATTTATAAGTAAGCCTATAGGTTTTCTCCATAATTGAGCTACTTCCTAGTATAAGCAAAGTCTTCAGCTATATTAAAATCACTGGTGTGTGATCCTGTTCTGGACTTAATCTGATTTCATTATTATTTGTCAATCTTAAAGGCTAGTAGGTGAACAGCCTCCTGTGACACGCCGTTGACTTTTTGGGTCTAAGCCTCACAATGTTAATGCACACAGGGAATGTTAATGCGTACATAGAATGAAAGTCCATTGGTGCACAGTCCGTAAATCGAACCTACGACCTCACGGATGTCACTACTAATCTCTTCAGCTAAATTAGCGTAACAAATTTCAAGTACGTTAAACCTGTATATGTTACAATGTATATAAATACATATTTAACATTTTTTTTATAGAACAGGGGGCAAACGGGCAGGAGGCTCACCTGGTGTTAAGTGATACCGCCGCCCATGGACACTCTCAATGCCAGAGGGCTCGCGAGTGCGTTGCCGGCCTTTTAAGAATTGGTACGCTCTTTTCTTGATGGACCCTAAGTCGAATTAAATTAAATTACAGTGAATATAAATTATATAAAAAATATTTTTAAATTAAATTGAATATTTTAGTTTGAAATGACTTATATACAAAAATATTACACATATAGTAATTTATAATCATCATAATCGATGTTTATATGGGCCCACAAGGCAGCCTCCTCAAGTACGCAGCCTCAGTCCACCTCTTGCCATCGCATTGTAAGTTTAGTAAGGACCTTGGAGTTCTGTCGGTCGCCATTCGGTGTACATCTCCTAACCACTTGAGCCTGTTACACTTTATGAATTGGAAAATGCTGGCGTATACCTTTCTCCTAATTTTTGCTTAGCAATGCCGAATACGGATCAGTCCACTACCGAATATATCAACCTGAATAGGCGTTTTTCTGATATAGGTTTAGTCCTAAGTATAGAGGTAGGACCGAGAGGTTTTATGTTATACATTAATTGGCGACTATTAACAAAGAAATATATATTTGTCCATAATTATATTTCAATTAGGAAGTTATTGCATAATAGAATAGAATACTTGTACTATGTGGAACCAGCTGGCAAAGTATTTCCGAACCAATTTGACTTGAGTCTTTCAAGGAAAGAGCGTACCAATTCTGAAAATACCGGCAGCGCGCTTGCAAGCAGCTGGCAGTATGAGTGACCAGTGCTTCCCGCTCCCAATTGTGAACCGGAGTTTTGAGGTCCAACAACAACAACAACTCCATCCCACCAACTTGAAATAATTATTAATACAAATAATGATTGTTCATATTTACTCAAAAAATTCACTTTAAAAAGCTCATCCACGACTGAAATGGGTGCGTCCTATGTAATCGATAAATACGAAAAGTCACCTACGAAAGGACAGGTTAATGCACGCAATGACTTCTGGATATTTGCACACAATATTTATATGTTTGGAAAACGTTAAGATATATCACACATCTATATAACCAATGTCCCAAGGGTAAAAGACTCATATCTACTGAGCGTGATTTCAATTCTCGCAATTAACACTGGCACGTTGAAGGAAATCATAGTGTCAATGTCATTTTAAATCCAAAATTCTGTGCCGTGTAAGCAAAAATTACGTATTCTCATAGAAGGAGAACTGAGGTCAACACAGATTATTCGTAAGCTTACTTAATCACGATCGCCCTGGAAACATTGTCTAGGGGACTAGCTTTCTACAACTTTGCCAGATTATTTCGATAAGATCAATAAACTTAGTATATACATTACAAAAAAAACATATACATATACAACCTATGTCTGGCCCTCAGATTTATGTATCTGTTTTATATTCATTTGTCAATCTAATAGGAATATGTGATCAGATCTTTTCCTCAGGCACGCCCTCATCTGTTTGAATCTAAGGCAACCAGATTTAATCACGATGTTTTCCTTCACCGTTCGAGCGAATGTTAAATGTGAAAGAAAGTCCAGTCAGGGATCGAACCTACGACCTCAGGGATAAGAGTTGCACGCTAAACTCCACATTTTAACTAGGAATAAATAAGCATAGATTAATATAGAAAAACCAGTGCCGTCATGTCAATCTCTATCTCTTAATAATCTTTATTTCCTAAATAGTTGGAGCTTTGGTAATATCGTGAAGTATCTTGCGCCGAGCCAGATGCAGCAACTCTCCTTTCTCTTACGTTATAAAGACAATATTTTTTCCTTCTACCAACCCGCCGTTTACCTCATATTACCTATTATAATTAATTGAAGAAGGTGGTAGCGTTTATGGCCTAACAATTTTCCGTCGTTTAAAGTTCTGCGTAAGTAATTTCGACCTAATCAGCCAGTCAGTCATGAAAACGTCTTTTTTTTAATCAATAACACGGGGTCACGTGATGCTAAGGCCGGCCTTGTAATTAATTCATTGGCTAACACCATAAAATTCCCGCTAAGTCATCTGTAGAGAGTAATGGCATAGACAATCAAAGAGACAACGTCAAACTTTAAATAAAAATTGTTAAGTTCAGGGGGCCTGGCGTGTACGATAATCTGTTCCAATTGTATGGGACGGATACAACCTAAGTAAATAATATCCACACATCTGTCGTCACCTGAGTCTGCGTTAGGCGATAAGAATATTGGTGAGGTAAGAAATTTATAACCCCTGATGGAACGAGAGGGGATAATCTGTGGAGGCTTGAAAGCGATCTCTTCTATTTTTTGAAACTAAGCTAATCAATACGGATCTAGAGAGAAATTTTTAAATTTAGAACAAGAAATAATAATTTCAGTAAATTTTTTGTTCAAGAATTTATTATGCCTAGTGACATGCTTATGCTTAATGCGCCGGGGGTCGATGGTAAGGATCTCGGCGTAGAAATGAGTGTGTTGCCGGCCTTTTTAGAAATGTTACGCTCTTTTCTTAAAGGGCTTATACTTCAGTGGGCAGCTGGTTTAGGATTATGTATGTCGACTATGTATTTGCGTGTTGTTTCCACGACAATGCCAGTGAGTGCGCCTATTTCACCATGCCTCCTGCTGATAGAGGACAAATCTTTGTTTTTACATTATTTAATTATTATTAATTAGATAAGATCTCATGTAGAACGTGGTGTTATGTTTGTAGCTTCTTACAAACTTTGTGTAAAACGAAAAACTTGTCGATTAAAATGAGCGGAGAGTTTATTAGCCAGTTCTTCTCTTCCGTTCTACGCCCTTGATTTGGGAACTGGCAGTCAATGTTAAATTACAAGCATTTAATATGTATTTCTTTTTGACGTTCATATGTAATGTACCCTACATTGTGTTACTTAAATTATTAAATGATTTTGATTTGATGTTATTGGGTTTACATTTTGTTCTCACTGCATAAAAAAGTAGTTGGCGATTAAACAAATTAAACAGATTGGCAGAGGGTCTTTAGCCAGCTCTTCCCGTTCTTTTCTACAACCCTGCTTACAGTAAATAAGAATTTAGAGTTGTTTATTAATTATTAATTTGTATATGTCATTAGTTTGAATACAATATGTTACCACCGGTGCTTGCATACTGTCGATATTTAACTAAGAAAAATTCAATTCAATTGTTGCGATGTTGAAGAAGGCTAGCTGACATTTAAATAAACCCGCTGACTACGAACATTTTCCGCAAACGGGGTTAAATCGTTTTATTAATTGATTCAACAAAACCGTGGTCAGCAAAGAATAGATCAGAAACTGTGGACATCCGACCGCCCTCCATTTGCTTAGCTCGCGACATGGAACCAAATGAAAAAAAGTTGGTCACACAATCGCGCGAGCGTCGCCCACAATCTATTTGCGAAACAATTTCGCGAAATGCCACAATTTATTTAAAAATTACGCCCTTGTTTGTGTGGACAAATATTGACATGTTTGGTTTATGATAATGGCAACTCTGAGCATCAGGTAGACTGCGCACTGGCTAGCGACAGTATTATTTACCTGAACACATAATATTATTTAATATTTACCCTGCCAATGTTAACAATACAATATTTGTCAAGTATGCTCCTATTTAAAAGTTTATAATATTTACTTCATAAACGTATTTTTAATCAAAAGCAAATTTGGAGACCAAACAGAATCTGTCGGTTTACGTTGAAAGTGAAATCTTATCCTAATTTACAAATCAAAACGCAGTGTTTGCTAAAAGCAAGTAATAAAGTAGTGATTGTCTTAATGAATTTATTTGTTTTGAGTGGCTACATTGTTAGACTACGTCGAGTAAACTCCTCGATCGAACGTAAAGTCGAACCGCAAACAATATCATCATAGTATTTGTACTGAAACAACAAATTTGTAGCCAGCTTTAAATGCAAGCCCAACACACACTCACCGTGTGTACTGAGACAATATGTAGGCGACTCGGGCGCGATCTTAAGCAAGGCGACAAAATGAATCTCCTCCGCGACTGATACGGTCCAATTCAAACATAGTCAGCGCCATTTTGTTTTGACAAGCGGCTCCATAGTCGGACACTCCGAACTAATTTCAACTCAGATTTCAGGAGATTAAAACTGAAATTGGTTTATCGGAATCGCAGAGTAGAAACATTGGAAATTAAGGGTGGACCAGACACGATTCTGTTTGCAGTCTAACGTGGTCCCTGGACGAAGTTACAAATATTTGACGTGTCAATTTTGTGAATGTTGACCGAGAATTGCGGTAATATTCCCAACTCGGCCAGGCCGGTACGCGGCCGGTCTTTAATTAAATGACTAGAACAGTCAAATTGTTGACTCTCTTTTGTTAGAATTATTAACAGATATATTATTCAGTAATTATAAACCAATATATATTACCATTGGTTTGCAAGGTTTACTTTCGCGACTTCAGTTAGTATCTTAGACAAGTAAATATAGAGCCGTCTTTCATATCGCTACCTTGTATCCAAACTTAACTCATGACGTAGCGTTATTCTATCTGTAAGGCAATTAATCGGGTACGTAAATTATTATCAAGTCGATCTAAAAGCAGATATATTCAGCAATTTCGGAACAATAGCAAACAAACGATTGTTATAAAACGTAACAGCTTGTTAGGGTATATTGCTCGTTAACGCCGCTATTTATTTTCGAGTGGCAACATCGAAGAGTTCATAAACAAAAAAACACTTCGGCGACTGTTTTCATTGACAACAATGCAAAGTGCGCGTAGTGTTAAGAGAGAGGTTGAAGTAGGCACTCACTTTCGCGACATAGGTATCTAGTAGGGGTTCAGTACAGTATTTTCATTGTGTGCTTTTAATTTTGAGTGCGCGAACTAGCTAGCTCTCTCGGGACGAATGTTTGCGAGGGTAATATTTGCTTTTGCTGTATAATTCAGCCGCCCACCATATTTGCCAAAGAGCAATCATTTTAATATCGTCAGGCATCACATTAGGGCCCAGTCGGATACTCTTTGTTTTACGGATTACGTTTTTCAATTTTAATTAAGCTTTTGCGGGATGAATTAGAAACTTTTCCTTCCTTTTATAAACGTTTCTATAGTATGATGTGATGTTATTCTACAAATACATATATGATAATTATAATAATAAAGAAAGACTGTAATTCACAATATGGACAGTAGATTTAGCGATTTTCCCGACGAAACATAATCGTTACTTGTTGAAACGAACTATTTCTAGACTAGTTTAAAATTAAAACCGGTTAAATACTCTGATAACATTTAAAAAATCCTTATAGGAACTAAATCATACATTCTTGTACTTTCCCACCGTGAACGCCATTTGAGCCAATAAATGAATGATATTAAAATAGATTTTTTTCAGAGCGCTTGTATACTTAGTACTAAATATATTTCAATAAACTTTGGTGGAAAAAAATAAATAGGTACTTGGAGTTCTATCTATTTTAATGCGTAGGAGATGTCGCGGGTACCTTGCATATTTAGATAATTAAACTAAACACTTACAAACACAACGTAAAATATGCTTTAAACAAATACTCTCTTTTCATTATATACAAAAATAATTTCACACGTATGACATAAATTTCATTAAAAATTCCATCAGAATATTTCATGTATAATTTTAACTGACTTCAAAGAAGGGAGGTTATCTATTTGATCTGCGTGTATTTGTTCAGTACTTATGTATTATTTTAATTATCATATTGCAAAGAGAACATACAAAAGATGGCCCCTCCACCACTACCACCGCCCTCTGGGGACCACATGAACATGGAAAGACCAGGAAATCGATCGATTAGACATAAAGATTTCTCGGGAGAAATGGGGCCATCCATGGAATCTAGGAACAGATCCAAATACAAAAGGGAGGCTTTCACCCGAAAGGGGTCCATACTGCAGGAATTCGATAAGAAATAATGGAATTAACAATAGCATAGGCTAAGTGTATAATAACTGAACTTAAAAACGTCTGAATTGTAATTTTCATAGTATGGCATTGGAGTGGCTATATTATTTTTATTATGTATTATCACTCTATATACTTCCAAGAGAGCTACAATTCATAAGTGATCACTAATTTCTCGGAAAGTAAAAATATTTGCTTCAGAAATATTCCAACTGAGGGATCTGTCTGAGTCTCATACATATTTAAAACTGCAATTTACAGGCTTAATGCCGATAGCCTACTGTAAATACTACAAATGAAATGAACGAAAACCAAAACATATTATAGAACAAGACCCTAGTATTATAGAATATGACACATACATTGTACTTTAACCAAAAATATAATAATAAAGACAACCACAAAATATGGATCCTTAACTCTTGACGCATTCGAAAACGTTCATTATTATTAATGTCCAATTTTTCAGAGAACGTTAGTTAGCCTGGCCTGGAGCAGTACTTGCATTGCCATCTATATTTTTTTATGAAAAGTTTTGTGAAATTTATATTCGCGCCATCTAGTTTTAGTTACTACAACAAAATTAGTAATACTCTTTTCTCATATAAATATTAATCCCTTTAGCTCTAAACTAGAGACCTTTAACAGCGCTGATTTTTCCTTAAATACAAAAAACGATGCTGAAATTAATTGTTTAACAATTTCTTTATTTTTGTGAAACATTCTTTGATTTGAGAATTTGACTGTGGAAGGATTAATTTCTTGATTACTTTTAATACTAATTTGACGCTACAGATGGCGCTAATCGCGAGATTTATCCACAAGTTTTTCAGTAAATAAATACCACTGCTTACGAAATATATTTATTAAAATCCCAAGTTACATACCTTAATTCTCATAATAATTTCAATCATTTAAAACTTAAAACAAATGTTTGTCATGCAAATAAAATAGTTATAGCTATATACAAAAATCTTTATAAAAACTCACTCATCTGAAAAATATTATGTCTTAAATAACATTCACGAGTATACTTAATTATATTTAGAACTAAGAAAAATGTCAAATAAATAAATGACGTAGCATCTACTCCATAGTTTTTAACTATGGAGTAGATGCTACGCTATTAGCTTTTATCTAAAATAAAAATAATCCTAAATAAATTGCTAAAAAACCTAAATAAAATAAATCATTAAATGGCTATTCATATTATCCAATTAAATAATTTTGTGATTTTATAATTTGTCTGGGCCAACAGAGTATTTTCTTTGAGTTTATAATTGTATGAATTAAAAATGATACCCTGACGTCATGATAAAAATAATCGATTCCAGTTAAACTGCACTTATTTGTTATTGGTCCCTCGCTTAGTAAATTAGTTTAACTTAACCTAATTAATAATCCCATAATTTAAATAAAATCTATAGAACATTTTCTTAGATTGTTGGTTTAATATAGTAATAAGCTTCCAATATCTACGACATAATAATTATTATTAAATGTTTAATTGTTTGAGGATCATAGTATGTTTATAAATTGAAATGTCGTTTATAACAGCCAAACCATAATTCAATCCTTAGGGCTATATCTTTAATATAAAGCTTAAAATCTTATAGCTTATAATGACTATTCAACTATCAGATCGAATTCTTCAACATCTTCACACATTGAGTTGAATCCAGTAGCCCAGTTTTCCAATTCCTGCTCCTGTAAGAACATTTATTATTATTATATTTATAAAGTATTTTTAATTATATTTACATTTCAAATAAATCATATCATCTATGCAGGCCAAATATAAGCATGATTGCTTAGACAGATTGAATTTTCTTTTAAAATTAATAAGATATTGTTTATATGCAAAGAAAATGATTAATTCAGCTTGTTTAATAATCAAAAAACCGCATAATCAACCAAATACTTAACTGTAATATTCATCATAATAATAACAGTTAAGTTATTCATAATTGTTGTCAAAGCTTATGGTCAAAATACTTTCCCAGGCTTTACAGGCTTCCTGCTTTTAAAAATTTAATCACCTTTATAAGCATTTTGGTATTTTAAGTTGGTTAAAAAAAAAACTAATTACCTCTTTTTTTGATATTTTTTGCTTCTTTGTTAACTTTTTCTTATGCACCCTTTTCGGCTTAGTGCTAGGTAATTTGAATGATAAATCATCAAGATTATCTTCTTTGTCGGAGACCTGCTCGTCGTCATTAGAAACATCACTATCAGTGGCAGAATTCTGACGGAATGTCACTTTTTTTGCTTTTCCATAACTTTTTCGAGGTGGCTGAAATTATAAACATAAAATTTGAAATCTAACTACAATATTATACTTGAGATTTTTGGTTTCAACTGAAGCAATGGTTTATTATTTTTATTTATATCTTTTTAGTATGTGTAAAAATTATTCTGAATATGATATTTATACTTTGTTCTTGTACACGCAGTAGATTTAGTTTTACTATTAATTCTCACTAACTTTTATAAGGCTAACCTAATTACAAAATCTTATAAGCAAGTCATACCTGATGGTAATGATGAATAAGATCAATATCTTCAAATAAATGTACAGAATTTGAGTCTTCGTCTACAACATTCAAATTAGTTATTTCACCATTAACATGAAGAGTTTGCTTTTGAGGAAATAGTGGCGGCTCTAGCCCCAATTTAGGATCTTCAAAATCACTGTTTAAAGGATCTGAATTAAGTATTAGCTTAGATTTCACTGAAACTGGTATGATAGCCCTGGATGGTCCATTTACATTATTAATTTCCTGCAGAACCTTCTTTCGTGGTCTTAATGCTTGTCTCTTGTTTATTTTAAGCGGAGAAACATTCTCCTGATCTTCCTCAGTGTCGTCAAAACCAAAGAATGTCCCACACCTTGTAGAATTACATTTTTTTGGTGTTTTTGAATTATCTACATTCTCATCAATGACATCAACATGACCACAATTACTTTCTTTTGAATTATTCTTTGATGAACTTTTTGTTGGACTAACATTTATAGATTTATTAGAGATATCTTCAAACAATGAATTTGACTTTACTGGAGTCAACTTCATTTTCTTCTTAGCATTTCGTTCAGCAACTTCCTTTATAAATGAAATAATGCTTGTTTGTTTGAGGCTTGTTTCCTGTGGCAATGTGTCATTTATAGGTACAATGTTTGTATAAACATGCTTCTTTTTTGAGTCATTAAAGTTTATGTAAGAAGTTTCAACAGCTGGTGTCATGTTTGGCTTAACATAGGCATTAACTGGCCATTTAATTGGTAAGCTACCAAATTCTATTCTCCAAGGACTAGCATTGGGGTGTCTAATTGATGCATTCATACTACTACTGGCTACCGGATGATCATCAAAGAAACTTAAACTATCTCTCAGATTCAAAGGGTCCTTTTCATTTCCTGACACATTTTCTGCCACCACTTTGGGTACACTATGTTGTGGTGAATTCACAGGTGAATAGTCTAAAGTGTGATCAGCTTCTTGTAAGTCCATAGCAATATCTTCAATTCTTATAGAATTATAATTATTTGCACATGGGATACTATTATTAATCTCATTTACTTGTGTTTTTAAAATAGCATCATTTTTATTACTACCATCATTCACATTCATTGCAGCATGTGAGTTAAGTACTTGAACATCTCTATCACTTTGAGTCTTCATTGCCAAAGTATTCTTTAATGTAGCTAAAGCTTTAGCTAAATTTTTCTCATAAGCACCCTTGATGGCTGTTTTAGGTTTTGTCTGTCTTGGCTTAGCAAGACGTTTCTTCTTTTTTTTCTGAGGTGGTTCCTCATCTGGATCAAATGTAAACTCATATGGATCTTTCTTATCAGAATTTCTTTTTTGAGACTTTTTAATGTCATCGAATACTCTAAAAGAATTCAATGGAGTCTTTTTAGATTTACCAGACTGTATTTGTTTTAGAAAACACTTATCAATCTGTTGTTGCTTCTTGCCATTGTTATTTGTATCAGCTGCAGAAGCTCCTTTTTTCTTATTATTCAGTTTTAGTATGGGTTGGTTTCTAACATTGTTAAATACAGGACTGGGTGTTTTTACAAGTGAAATGTTTTTATTTTTTGCAGTTTTTTTACCAGTTTTATTTGCAACAGGAGTACTGGTACTCAGTGGTTGCAATGGAATATATTTTATAGGGCTAACTGAGTGACCTTCTAATTTTGGTGGTATTCTACAAACTCTTTTTGGACGTGATTTCAATATGCTATTTAGTAAGATTTTTGAGGTGGTTTTAAAAGGAGATTTTTGTTTGATATCTTTTTTAATAGGTAATTTTTTCTTAGTCTTTAACTTGACAGATTTTAAGGTAGGAGAAATTTGTTCATTTTTGCTGTTGCTTAGACTAACCAAAGCTTGGTTTTCAAGATATCTCGCTGGCAGTTTTCTTTTGCGTCGAGGCTTTTCTTGTACAGTCTCTTCAAGTTTGTATTTCTCAACATTCTTTAATGGGGACGAGTTGGCATTGTCATCCGAAGCAGAGTTTGTTTTATCAGATAGCACTTTTCTTTGAGACTTTCTTGTATTTTCTAACGCTTTATGATTAGCTCTATTTGTAAGCCCCAAATTTTCTTTAGATACTTTTAGTGTCTTACTTCCTCTGGTTTTAGGCGGCATAATTTAACGTCAAAAATAGTTCCATTCACTACAACAATAATGCAAGGATTGACTTAAATGAATTTCTGTGATAGTGTTAGCTTATCACGACATCGATGAAATATATAATTATTCACTATTTTAGATATCACCAAATATTTATCAACCACAAAAACTGAAAAGTTGAAAACAACAACCAACAAGTTTATAAAGACAATTTAGTGACAATTCACAATACATGCAGTGTTGCCAACTCGATATCTTAGATAGGTGCTAAATGACATCTCAAATAGTACTAGATTGATAAAAAATATCAAAAACAGTGCTATTTTTTTAAACATGACAAAAAAGAGATAAAATTGTTTAATTTTGGTTTAATATGATAATAATTGCTTGAATCAGCCAATAATTATAACAATTATTTCACACTACATCCAATCATTTTCACTATCATCTGTCTCTACTGCTGTTTCTGCTTCTCGTTGTACTGACGCTGAAGCCGCCGTGGAAGGAGAAGGTTGTTCGCCTTCGAACTTTTTCAATTTAAATGAGTACATATCTTTTTTGCTTATTTTTTTAAGAATATCTTGGGGAATTTGCGTTTTGTTACGCCTTCCAGAGAAAATCCGAATGATATCTGTTTAGTGCTAAATTTAGTGCTAGGTGCTGAATGTTAAATGACAGTGCTAGAATTGCGAAAATAGTGCTAAATCTAGCACCGAAAGTGCTAAGTTGGCAACACTGAATACATGAATACAGTAAAGTTTAAGTTATATAGCGATATACCACAGATTTCTTAATTCTTAGTAATTGTATCATAGACATAGGTCATAGACTAAGCCGGGCAACCTCATAGTTTTTTGGCGTACGACTGTGGCGATATACCATATTATTTCGATGGGAAAATTTATCTATTGGAAATAGGTTTAATTGCATTTTTTTCATATGCAGAAAGATTCAAAGTTCAAGATTCAAGACGTAAATTACTCAACTTTGAGCTCATTTATGGTCTATACGTACTAATTAACTACGATCATGTGATCTGTGGTACTTACCGGCCAGCAATTCATCTCCAGCCGTTTATTTCAAAAATAAAAAGTTTTGAAAAATTTGCCTGGCCGTTACCCGTTGATGTTTCATAAGTAATTCTAATAGCCGCCTTATAATTTAGTTATTAAAAAACTGCTTCAAGTGTTTTCAAGGCATTTTCAAATTCTAAATCAATAGAGGTAAGGATATAGCGTTCTAACTTGTGTGATTTTAAACTGTCGAAAGAAATTTCTTTCTTCCCCTTGTTAGATTGGTGTCTACTAATTCACATCCAATACAATTTCAAGAAGGATGATATAAGCGCTGGCTTTATAATGTTTCAACTTTCTTTATTTCGATGTTCGTATATGAAATAAAACATACTCTTTCCAATTCCAGAATGTTCCTTATGGTACTCTTTCCAATACCAATGTGAATGCTTATGAAATAAAGCTTTTTAATCGTGAATTTAAAAATAATTTCAGGAAGAATACTACAACGGTGGCTTAATCTTAGACAATAATTTCATCAATAATTTTACCATAATACTGATTTTAATTTATTTATTGGGTTTATAATTAATACTCCAAATGATGGACGGGGATTCCAACAAATGTACAATAGACACTGTACAAGTTGCTTTACGAATCAGGCCTTTAATGGAACAAGAAATTGAAAGCGGCTGCGTTGAATGCATTGAAATGATAAATGGAACCCCACAAGTTATAATTAAAGACTTAGCATTTACATATAATTTTGTGTTTCCACAACATATAACACAACAAGAATTCTATGACACATCAGTTAAGGGTTTAATAGGAAAGCTATTTCAAGGTATGTATGTTTCAAACCTAATTTTATACTAGTAAGATGAATAACATTGCAATTTCATGCATCAACATACACACTTGTGTATTTTTCCTAGGTACATAATGTATATCACATATTATTTGATTCTTACTTATTTTTTTGTTATGATCAATTCTTTAGAATAATTAGTTATTCTCTAAATCCTATTTTTTATATTAGTCTTATCTTTAACTTAACATCGTAATTTTTATTGGTTTGTTTGAGTGAGGTGCATATTAAAGGCACTAAAAATACTAGATTACAAATTGTGTGTGATTTTTTTATAGACTAACTGCCCATTTATCATATTATGTGTGTTTTCTCTATTCAGTGTGTGTATGTTTAGCTGATATAAACACAATCATTTCAGGTTACAATGTTACAATTCTTGCTTATGGGCAAACTGGATCAGGGAAGACATATACAATGGGCACTAATTATTCTGGGTCATTTGGGGACTCAACAAAATTAGGTAAATTTTTTAAAACTTACATACATATATATATATATATATATATTACTTAAAAGTCCATATATGTCTGTACTAATAATTTTACATTGATATTTGCTTTTTTAATAACATTAAATAAATTTTTTTCAGGTGTTATTCCACAGGCCGTCGCTGATATATTTGATTTTATAGAAACCCATGAAGACCAATTTATATTTAAAGTATCTGTATCATTTATGGAATTATATCAAGAGCAATGCTTTGATTTACTATCTGGGAAAGAGCGAGGCCATAGTATTATTGAGATTCGAGAAGATGTTAATAAGGGTGTGATCTTGCCAGGTATGTTATTATTAAAAACGTTGCTATTTGTTTTGCTAGCTGCTGTTTGTTTATAATAGTATAATCTAATTAAATAAAATCAGTAATTGTTTCTGTATAGTGTAATTTTTTCGAATATTTATTTATAAAAAAATAAAAACACTCCTGTCCTAACAGATAAAATAAAAATACCAAACAGGAAATTAGTTATAAAAATTGAAAAATTACATATTTCTATTATGTAATTTTCCAGTTATTATATAAAATAAATAAATATAAACAATTGATGAACTAATAAAATAAAATAACCTTATGAAAGAATATGAAAGATGATCAGCTACTTGGGCCGCTGTCTCACGCTGTCTATTTTGTTTTTTCTTAAAAATGCCACTTACAATGGTTTGCTTCATGTTCCTAAGCAATTAGCCTTAATTGCCTCCATAGAAAGAAATTCTGGTTTGTAATTCAAATGGACAGAGGTTTAGGGATAGTTGGAGCCACTAGGCCAACATTGCTTGCAGTTTTGGACAACCATACTCTTACCCAATAGTCAATACCCATACTATAAAAAATATCAATTCCGTACATTAAAAAAAAACTATTTGTGTTTTTATGAGACAGGAATTTGTAACTATATTTAGTCCCATGTTTTAGATTTTTTAAATTTCCTGACTGACACTGAGACATCATTGAATAACACATATAAAGATTTATGTGTAGATAACATTGATCCCATTGATCTAACCACTAGACTAACTTGTATAATATGTATAAAAATATATTTATAGGTATAACAGAAGTGCCAGTCTCTTCAATAGCTGAAACAATGTTGGCACTAGAGAGAGGTTCATCAGGCCGTGTGACAGGTTCCACTGCAATGAACCAGGCTTCCAGTCGGAGTCATGCTGTATTCACTATTACCATCTTAAAGGAGAGTCGAACTGATAAGTAAGTAATGTTGAAAAGTGAATGTCTAATAATTTTGTTTGTAAGTTTGAGTGTAGAAATATCGAGATTGTGTGTTTGAATATCTCTTGATTTCATATTTTTTATGAAAAATTTTTTTACAGTAACATAGTGTTCTTATAAATGCATTTGTAACTGTTGTGAAAACAAGGATTTTCTCAAAAAAATGTGGCACACAAAATGCTTACCAATTTTTTCCGAACAAAACTGTAAATTGGTTGGATTTGTTGATTTCTCTATAGAACGTTCACTTGCCAATTCTTGTCTCATAAGAAATGTAATATCTACATATGTAATAATTTTAGTTTTAAAAGTATTTTTGATTATTAAAAGATCCGCTTTATCAACTTCCGTGTCTTTTATATAGAAACCTTGCAACGTCGTCTAAGTTCCACCTAGTTGACTTGGCTGGTTCCGAACGCATCAAGAAGACGAAGGCTAGTGGGGAACGACTTAAGGAAGGAGTTAAAATTAACCAGGGCTTATTGGCTCTTGGTAATGTGATCTCTGCGTTGGGAGATGGCACCAATAGGAGTTTTATCAGCTACAGAGACAGTAAGCTTACGAGGCTACTACAGGGTGAGTAGTTTAAAAAAAACTAATTATATTTCATTATTTATTATATTATATTTCGTGTCATGAAATGTAGAATTCAAATCGTGAACTCTTTGAAAGTGGTGCAGTAGTTTTTAAGAAACCTTTACATACTAATTTTAATTTATATGTATGTAATTATAATTTTTTTAGAATTGTTGTTGAGTTAGTATAAACACTTAGCTGAAAATAAGAGTATTCCAAACCAAAGTTATAAAACGAATTACTACAAATGAAAACTTTGGGAGCGTTCAAGTAATACTTCACGCAATTTTTTAAGATTCTTGACTCATTTAACGCGCCGTAATTTTATAAATACAGTACTAGAAAATCTAAAATTTTACTAACAATAACGAGTAATTCAATCCCCGTCTGGCATCGTAACGATTTACAAGTGGGCTCCCACCCAAAATTCGTTACATAGTACTTGAACTTATAAAAAAAAATCAGTGGCGCTACAACCTCTTTAGGTCCTGGCCTCAGATTTCTGAATCTGTTTCATCTAATAGGCAAGTAGGTGATCAGCCTCCAGTGCCTGACACACGTCGTCGACTTTTTGGGTCTAAGACATGTCGGTTTCCTCACGATGTTTTCCTTCACCGTTCGAGCAAATGTTAAACTAACATATGATAAACACTTAGGACCAAACACTTATAGTTAACTTGAACTTAAATTAAACACATATTTAGGGCCTGTTTCACAATGTCCGGATAAGTTCCAAATAAGCTATTTGTTAATTATTGGTAGTATAAATTGTATTTTTGCGTTTCACGACTGTCAGATAGCGCTATATGCGCGCCCATGAAATTCGAAGTATCTTATTTGGAACTTTTATCTTTCGAATAATTTATGTGTTGCATAGCTATTTGGCACTTTATCCATACATTGTGAAACAGGCCCTTAGTCTTAAACCAACGGAAATTAATAGTAATAAAGTCATAAATGATTACAGACAGTCTCGGCGGTAATTCCCTAACCTTAATGGTTGCGTGTGTGAGTCCAGCGGACTTTAATTTGGACGAGACCGTGTCTACGCTGAGGTACGCTGACCGCGCGAGGCGTATACGCAACAAGCCCGTTATCAACCAAGACGCTAAGGCCGCTGAGATTGTGCGGTGAGTCTATTATCTAAAGAAAACACTTTTTTAAATCCGGTGCTCACAATGTAAAGCACGCAAAACGTCGGGTAAAATTTGAAAATTATTTAAAATAATTATTATAAGTTTATAATTATACATAGATTTAATCCGTTAGGAAAGTGTTTTCTTTAAATGTGTAAAAAAAATACTAAGTCTATAATCTTTGGTCATAGAAATGTGTTAATGAAGGTTCCAATGCGAATTATTGTTAATTTTTTATTTCGAAAATATTAATTACAAAAAAAATCTGATAAATTTGTGTGCTGAAGTTTTGTAAATTTTTCAGCCTTAACAATTTAGTTAACGACCTAAGACTGCAACTCCTTGGCAAACTCCCATCAGTAAGTGAACAAAATAACGAACAATTACAAGAAGAGTTGGATAAAGAAAGAGGCAAATACCAAGAGTTATTAAAAAAGAACAAACAAATCACAGAACATTTAGGGAACATTCTCATTGAAAACACGAATTTGTGCGAAAAAGCCCTTTTGGCTGAAGCTGCGAAAGACAAAATTGAGAGGAAGCTGAACGAACTAACGGAACGATGCAATCACACTATAGAAAATCTGACAATGGATAAAGAAGAAGACGACTCACAGAAAACAAGTATAATGGACCACTTGAAGGAGATTAAGACACGATTGGAAGATATGCAGACTTTGAACAAACAGACAAATGAAGAAATGATCGATCATGATATTAAAGTTTCGTATATAAAGGAAAATGGTGATAATAGTGTTGAAGAAGTGATGACTGAAGATCAGGCCGCGATTGAGGAGGAGAAGCGGGCTATGGGACAGGTATGACTTTATCAGTAGATGATTTATTTCAAACAACATATTGATTGAGCAATCATAAAATGAAATTTAAACCTAATTTTTTTATTTATTTATTTTAGAAAATAATTTATTACAATATGTTAAATTAGAAAACCGCTGTGATTTGTATTAGTGTAACCGAAGCAGTCTTGTTTAGGAGCGCGATAAATGCATATAAAAGTAGATTTTTAATTATAAATAAATAAATAAATAAATAAATATAGCCTTTATTAACAATCATTTAAGTTACATTTTATCCTACTTCTACTCTATACACTACTTATGCTTAATAACGAAATTAAATTAAGGTAAATGTAAATATTATCATATAATTTCCCATTAGACACCGGTTTCTTGATTGTCTTGCTTTTCAGCATAGGCCTCCCCAAGTGTTCTCCACAAAGATCTATCTCTTGCTTTCCTCATCCATGTGGCTCCTGCCACCTTTTTAATATCATCTTCCCATCTACGATGCTGTCTACCTTTACTTCTCGTTTTATGTCTAGGGCACCATTCCATAACTTCTTTGGTCCATTTTTCCGTATTGCTTCTTATCAAAAGCCCGGCCCATTTCCATTTTAGTTGTTTGATTCGGTATTTTATGTCTATAATTTTAGTTTGTTTTCTTATTGTTGTTAATCGAATTTTGTCTTTTAGTTTTAAGTTAAGTATACTTCTTTCCATTTGATGTTGACAAGTTTCTAATGTTTGAATATTTTTGTTTGTGCAGCTCCATGTCTGACATCCGTAAGTCATGGCAGGTAAAATACATGTATTAAATATTTTCTTTTTGGCTTTGTTTGTTATAGTCGGGTTTTTCATGACCTCTTTTAGAGCCCAGTATCTTCTCCATCCTATGTTTATTCTATTTTTGATTTCTTTCGTTGTGAGGTCTGTGGGAGATATTATTTGGCCAAGGTATGTATACTCGTTTACATATTCCAGTTCCGTAACGTTGTTAAGTTTAATAGGAGTTTTGATGTAATTTGTCATCACCTTTGTTTTACTTGTATTCATTGATAATCCAACCTTTTTGCTTTCGTGAACAAGTTCTTCAACCATGATTTTTAGAGTTCTTGGGTCCTCGCATATTAGTATAAGATCGTCGGCAAATCTAAGGTGGTTTAAAAATACTCCATTAACCTTTATACCATAGTCGTTCCATTCGAGCTGTCGGAATACATATTCTAAAGTTGCCGAGAAAAGTTTGGGTGATAAAGGGTCACCTTGTCTGACACCTCGTTTAATCGGGAAATATTTTCCGACCTTTTCTGTGCGTATTTTGGCTTTCATATTTTCGTAAATGTTCTTAATTATACGAATGTATTTATCATGAACCCCTTGTGAGGCAAGGGCTTCCCATATTTCCCCATGCTTGAGCGAGTCAAACGCTTTGTTATAATCTATGAATGCTAGATAGTAATTTATTCCATACTCGTTACATTTTTGAATAACTTGCTTTATGGTGTGAATGTGGTCTATGGTTGAAAAGCCACTTCGGAACCCTGCCTGTTCTTTTGGCTGATTTTCGTCTAAAGTCTTTGTCAATCGCTCTAACATTATTTTGGAGAATATTTTATATACATTAGACATAAGCGAGATGGGTCTGTAGTTCGAAATATCATCTGTTTTCCCTTTCTTATGAAGTAAGGTTATAGTGGACGTAGTCCATTGATGAGGTATATATTCAGTTGTTAAAATATCGTTGAATAGGACTGTCAGTGAGTCTACAATAATTTCAGATGCTCCAATTAAAAGTTCATTAGATATGTTATCCTCACCTGGTGTTTTCCCTGTTTTTTGTGATTTTATGGCTTTAAGAACTTCGTCTTTTATTATGTTTGGAATGGGTTCTTCAAAATCTTTCTTGTTGCTTGTAGTTGATGTTTTTTGCTCGTCGTTATAAAGATCACGGTAGAAATCGGTTGCTATTTCTAATATTTCGTTTCTTTTAGATTTCAATTTTTTTGATTTGTAATGTATGACGTTGTTAATCCAATTAGTATTTTGCTGAAGTTCTTTCCACGCATTTTTGATACCGCCTGATTTGTTTATGTGAAATTGAATTGTTTCTGTTCTTCGTTTATGTCTATACTTTCTAATTTCTACATTTATCAGCTTACTTAATTGAGTTATCTTTTGCTTATTGTTTTTCCTGTTTTCAAATAAAAGTGCCCTTTCTTTGAGTAACTCTCTTGCTTTTGATCCTAATTTGTCTTTTAATGGTTTGTCTCTTTCTAGTTGTCTGTTCATGTCTTTTATTTTTCCTTCTAAGGTGTCGTATTTTTTCTGGACCGTCCTAAGCTCTTTAAGGGGTGTTAACTCGGTTTTTAAAATTTCTAAGGCGTTACTTGGTAGGGGTAGAGTAATAGGTTGTTTTGTGGTTTGTATATGTTTTCTTGATTTCTTTGGCTTCAAAATGTGTAAATGACCTCGGAGTATCCTGTGATCTGTATTAAAATTAAAGTTGTTGAGAACATCTACGTTTAAGAAAATTTTTGGTTTGTTCGTAATTAAGTAATCTATCTCATTTCTTACTCGGCCTCCTGGTGATTCCCATGTCCATTTTCTCTTTTGTTTTCTTTTATAAAAACTATTCATAATAGATAAGTTATATTCTAACGCAAAGTTTATCAATCTTTGTCCGTTATCATTCCTTTTGCCGGTTGTATAGGATCCAAGTATTTTATCTTCACTTTTCTCTCTTTGGCCAATTTGGCTGTTAAAGTCTCCCATGACAATAACGGTGTTATATAAATTCTCCATTGTTTTGTTTAGGTTTTCGTAGAATACGTTTTTAGTTTCTTTTTTTGCTACCTCGGTAGGAGCATATACTTGGACTATCGAGGTCGGGTCTTTGTGGCCAGGAAGTAGGATGTTTAAAATAGCTATCCTGTCTGAAATTCCTTTAAATTCGATTATAAATTTTTTTAAATATTTTTTAACTAGGAAACCTACGCCGTATATTCCTGGCGTTTCATTATTGTAGTATAGAATGTGTTCTTCGTGTTCTTCAATTTTCTCCTCCGATCTTCGTACGTCACTTATTCCAAGGATATCCCAATTAATTTTATATAACGCTTCTTCTAGTTCTGTTAACTTTTCCTGTGATTTTAATGATCTTGTGTTGAGTGTTGCTATGTGTAATCTGTTTTTCCGTATAGTTTTTAAGTTTGCTAGTTTTTTCTCTAGTATGAGATCTTGGGGGGTTCGGTCGATAACCCCTCGGTGACCAGCCGTATTGGGGCTTTTTTTGTTTTTATTTAAAGTTTCTTTGTTATTATTTATCTTAATCTTACTCTCGTTACCGGTGTCTGCTAATTTCTATAATTTATGTTGCTCAGATGGTTTTTCAGTCAAAGATGAGGATCTTGCCCTCATATACTCAAATGCGTTCGTTTTGTGCAGTTTATGAGGAGCAATGATCTTTTTCGAGCCACCGAAGTGTATGTTGTCAGGTGACGTCGAGTTTTCTCTCTTTCTTTTTTCTGTATCTGAAGTTTCTCTTATTACAATTTTGTTGTTTCGAATGAATGCGTCTTTTCCGTTTTGTTTTTCTTGTTTTAGTTTTTCTTGCAGGTTTTTACGCAATTCCATCGTTTCCTTTGAAAAATCTTCAGTTATATAAGTATGTTTAGGCATTTTCATTTTATTTTTCAATATTGTTATCTTTTTTTGGAATGACGTAAAAGTTATAAGTATTGGTCTTACTTTTTTCTCGTCTTGTGTCCTTCCCAGTCTATAGTAGTTATTTATTTCGTAGTTATTGATGTTAATATCTAGATTTTTCAAGGTTTCTTTTATTGTGTTAAGTAATTCTTGGTGATTTTTTTCTGTTTCTTTAATACCGTGTAAGATCAAATTATTTTTCTTATTTTTATCTTCTAAGTGTCTAACCTTTTCGTTCAATTTTTGTATCTCGGTTTTTAGGCATTTGTTTTCTTCTAAAATTGGTTGTAATTTTTTATCTATGGTGCGCATGATACCTTCAGTTACGTTCTTAGTAATAGTTGCGGTTTGTTCATGGAGTTCTAATTTCATCATTTCAAATAACCTCACCATATCTTCTTGCATTCCTGTAGTATTCATGTTGCAACAAAACGTTTTACTTTGCGTATATCGTCTATTGGAAAGTAATTCAACCGTTGACTACTGCGCAAATGACGTGTTGGTTGTATCAGTATTGTTATAATGTATATTATTGTTCAGCGACGTTAAACTTTGTAATAGAAATTGCACATCACCTCTTCACTTACAGTTGATGTATGAATGTTTATTGTACAAATGTTAGACAGTTTTGCTAGTAGTGACAATACTACACTATTCCTGTTAAATTCTTACATAAATAACTGTTACTGCCAGTTGCTTAGTCAGGTTTCTTTTAGACAAATTTATGTAATTTACAAATGTTTAAAACAGACAGTTGAAGTTTGCAGGTGTAACAACTTTATACTTACACAATTCAACCTTTTACTTTTTGCACAGTAATTATTATCAATTTAAATGTGAGATGGATTCATACAACTTCATTCCATTCATGTGTTAAAAATCTGGACTCTAATTTGGAAACCTTACAACAATACAATACCTAATATATTGCTATTTACAGCCAACAGGGTTATGACCTAGCTTCCTGTACAATATTTATATTTACATTTATATTACATAAAGTTATAAACAAAGTAACAACTTTATACTTACACAATTCAACCTTTTACTTTTTGCACAGTAATTATCAATTTAAAAGTGAGATGGATTAATACAGCTTCATTCAATCTATGTGTTAAAAACCTGGACTCTAATTTGGAAACCTCACAACAATACAATAACTAATATATTGCTCTTTATAACCAACAGGGCTATGACCCAGCTTCCTGTACAATATTTGCATTTATATTACATAGAGTTATAAACATAAAGTAACAACTTTATACTTACACACTTCAACCTTTTACTTTTTGCACAGTAACTATCAATTTAAAAGTGAGATGGATTAATACAGCTTCATTCAATCCATGTGTTAAAAATCTGGACTCTAATTTGGAAACCTCACAACAATACAATAACTTATATATTGCTATTTATAACCAACAGGGCTATGACCTAGCTTCCTGTACAATATTTATATTTACATTTATATTACATAAAGTTATAAACATAAAGTCTTTCTAAAACACAAAATTTCACAATTCTGCAGAAGTGTTGCCGTCACTGGCCTGTTGTCTTATTATTTCGGTTGAATTGTGTTTGAGTTTTCCTTTCAGCCACCAGTTAGTCACGATTTCCAAGTTTTTGTATTATTCTTAAAACAGGACATTGACGGTTTAGTTTGGTCCGGACCCTCTCTCTTTACGCAATCTTGAGTTGGGCGTAGCTTAATCCCAGTCAGTATGAAAATGTATTTTTGAGTTTATGCTGACATCAATAGGGTCACCGTTCTTTTGTTCTGGTAGTTTTTGTACTACCGCCAAAGTTCACTTTAGCAGCAATTTTATTTTTGGTCTAATTCCAACTTTACATATGCTATTTGTACTTCCAATTACATACGTATAGTGTTTTAGTGAATAAGAACTAATTTATAAGCTCGCAGTTTCTTATGACGTTGACTTACGCGTAGAATTTTTCGTCGCCAAATCAATAACGGTTGTTCACTGCATATTTATTTCATATCTCACTAATTTCTCAATAAATCGAGATGTATGGGAAAGATCTCCAATGTATGTTGTTTATAGTACCTTTATATAGTAAGGGATACACTTTTTAATAGAATTCACTTTGTATTTACTAGGTTATTTTAATAAAACTTCGCACAACCGCTTGCTTTGCGTCAAGGTATCGATTTTTAATTATAAGTAAATTATAAATATATGTTGGTTAGCGTTAGGCTATCTAATATCTGCTTGGGTAGAATACTTATAGCGCTGTAACAAATACCTCAACGTTCTCTCGCCATATACGTTGTTTGCTCTCACGTAAAGAGCCGAACTTGCATTACCGATGCCGTCTGTTGTATCGTACTCCACTCATGTTGTAATTTCATCTCGAAAAAAGATAAACGGACCTTTTTCTTTGAAACTGAAATTTGTGAAAAAAAAATTGTCTTTGCCAAATACTTCGTAACTTTATTTAGTTTTATTTTTAATACACAATTCGTTCTTTGATAAGTTTTATATGATTTAGGGCTTGTTTCACACTGCATGGATAAAGTACCAAATAGCTATGCAACACATAAATTATTCCGAATAAGAAACTTTACTTTTCATGACGAATCGCGCTATCTGACAGTCGTGAAACGCAATAATACTGTTCATCCTACCAATCAGTAATAAATAGCTTATTTGGAACTTATCCAGACATTGTGAAACACACCATTGAACTCATTAAACCTACGTCTTACATATCCAGTTATATGTATAGTAATATGTAAGAGAATAATAAAAATATTGAAGTATTTTCTGAATCTAAACAATATAGCATGAATTCTAGAACTTTTATTTAGTGTTAACAATAGTTCTGTACATAGGTGGCATTGAACCAAGAATTGCAAGAATTAAATCGGGCAATGGCTTTTAAAGCAAGTTTGGTGCAAACGATTCTTAAAAGTAACCAGGATATGTTAAAAAGTCATGAAAATCTCCGGGAGAATGAGGACAAAATCGCTAAATTGGAGAAGGAAAAGGATGAGTTGTTGCAACAGTTGAAGAATACTCGAGTGAGTTCATATTTGAGAAACTAATTTAGATTAACTGTATTTTTTGTGTATATCTTCTGATGTATCTGGAATTATTTAATCTTGTGTTTTTGTTATAATTAACAGCCTAGACTTATTTCATTAATTTTAAATATTTTTTTAATTTTAGTATTTCAAACTCCAGAATCTTTTCCATGCATTTTCTAGGCGTCTTTCCATTTCTTTTGTTCATTGATATAATTTGGCTTAGATGTACGTATTCGTCTATATAATCGATTGTAGCTTCCTTTGTGCGTATAGGTTCTGCAACTCCTTTAGGAAATGTTAAAAATTGCAGGCCCCTTTTAATATGAAACATTATTTAATCTGATTGAAAATTAAAATAATATTTTCCAGACCAAGGATCCGTCCCATGATGAGACCCGCAAGCAAGTGTCAATGTTGGAATCAGAGATCACGGAGCTGAGGAAGAAATGCCAGCATCAAGCCAACGTCATCAAGACGACGCAGAAGAACGAAGCCAAGATCAAGTCTTTGAATACTGAACTACAAGCCATGAAGGCTGCTAAGGTAATTTTTGATTGGATTGTTCTTTGAAAAAAAAGAACGGTAATCAATGTTAAGGCTTGTGTATATGTATATGTCGCAGTAAAACAGTTAAATTAGAGAGTTAATTGAATCTCTAGACAGTTAATTAAAGATCGATATTCAATCAAGTCGCTAAAGTTTCGTCAGATAAGTGAGTGAACGAAATGTTTAACGAGTTTTTAAGCAATTAATTTCATATAATATTTATAGTTGTAAATACTTGCCTTACATTCCTAATTTAATATTATTAAAATTATAATGGCCTCTTTATTTATATATTAAATAATATATTTTAAACGAGTATATCATATGATTAATTATAACATAATGTGCATGCATTAAAAAAATTAAATATTACTATTTTATTTATCCTTAAATTTTACTTCCAATCATAATTAGAAATTTTAATGTAAAATAAATAAATTAAAAAGAGTTAAAAACATAAAACATTGTGGACCTTTCTACAGGTAAAGGCCTCTTCCATTTTGCTCCACATCTGTCATCCAATTTAATATTATTGAACATAATCGACATCTTTTTATCGATACCTTATATCTACTTCTTTTTATCGAAACTTAACAACTTTATTTTAACCAACACTAGCACGAGTAAAGGAACGGCAACGGACTTTTGATTTAAAAATAATTTATTAAATGAACAGAGTGACAGCACTTAATTAAGAACTAAACAATAATCAACTTAATATCTATTTCCTCACGGATTTATACATTCAAAATTACTTACTAAGTATTCACTGTTGCTGACACACAACAGTGAATACTTAGTAAGTAATTATTATTAGTAATTTAGTGCTAGCAAAGCTTATATGAGTAGGGTTGGTACTCTTAACTCACGCAACCACAAAATGTGTTCTTGTTCGTTTCGTTTGTGCACAGGTGTGCGTGTACGCAAATACGCTGTCGCGTGCGGTATGCACTACTTTTATTTGGCTATTACTATACAATTATAGGCACTGTTAATGCCTCTATATCTTCATAGTTACATTGAAGATCCTTCATGAGTGTTTGCCATCACGAATTCTCAAAAAATCCTATATGATTTTGAAATGATTAAACAGGTGCAAATAATTCGTAAAATGCGTGAAGAAAGCGAGAAGTTCCGCAAATGGAAGGCGGACAACGAACGGGCGATGTTGCGCCTGAAGACGGAAGATCGCAAACGGGTCACTGCGATGGCCAAGATGGAGTCCCTACATGCGAAGCAGCAGAATGTGCTGAAAAGGAAGATGGAGGAAGCTGTGGCTGTTAATAAGAGACTCAAGGTATACATTTATTCTTATATATCATTAAGTTTTAGGTGCGATTTTATATATTAAAAAATCTAAATCAGCGGAGAAATATTTCCGCGTGTATTTTGTCGTTCCAATGTAACCGAGAACAAAAACAGAAATTAATAAATAATTTATAAATAAAATAAATTATAAATATTTAAGAGAATTTACTTGGGAGAGGACATTTTTAGTGGTAGTGATTTTCCGAACTGAGTCAGATTTGTATGTCGCTTCAACTAGCTTAATTAGCCGTTCAATTAACAGTCTAGCCGTTTAACTAAACAGCGTCGTTTTACTAGAGGACTGAAAGATATTCTCTCATTGTTGACTCGTTGATGCCAGCAAAGCGCGGTCTATAAATACTGCTAACGCGCGGCAACGCCAAGCCCCCAATGAGTGCTTTGCATTTCAGAGACTCCGAAACTTGATGTTTTTGTCTATGATTTACTCTTTGCAGAGCCTTAACTGTGTTTTGTACTTCACTCCGTAGTAATCTATTATTCTAAAAATTTTCAGGAAGCCCTAGACCGCCAAAAGTTGACAGCCATAAAACGTAATGCAAAGGGAAATGTTAAGAGTGGCGCCGTTCAACAATATATTGAACAAGAGTTGGAGATGCATCTAAGTATTGTGGAGGCTGAGAAATCGCTTAAGGAACTAATGGAGTACCGGTGAGCTTCTTTTTATGGGTTCTAGGAAATATTTTTTTGTTATATTTTATGACAAATTCTTTAAGGCAAACTTTTTTGGAAATTGTTCAGCTTAGACTGGGAATCGAACCCAGATCGATTGGTTACACGCCAAGGCCTCTGCCAGTTAACCTATCCGAGAAATCCTGAAATACCTGAAATATCCGCTGCATTGCCACCTGGCTGATTTGTTAATCCACCCAAACGCAAAGAAAAAAAATCATTCATTCAAATCAAACTTGCAGTTTAGGAGGAATCAGTGATATACACACGTACAGTAGAGTTATGTAAAGATATTTAGGTAAAAAAAAACATTTGTTTGTCTTCAGAGCGTGGATAACTGAGCAAATCGACTTCATCCGCAACAGTACAGACTCTGAAGCCAATAGCAAGAAGCTTCAGGAACTGGCAGATGATTTGGCCTTACGCAACGCGCAGATTTCTGATCTGCAACAAAAATTCCTTACTGCTGATCAAGGTAGGATTGTATTTTAACCATCCTCAAAGCCACTGTTCTCGGGTTGAATACCGGTTTTGACTGACATTTATTTTAACATTTACTTTGCTTTAATAATCTTAGGAATTAATTCAATTAGTTACTTGCATATGCGTAAATAATAATAACATTTAAAATATATATGTGGCAAGAGCTACGTATAGACAAAAAAATATTGTTATTGTTAATTTTTGTTTAATACAATTGACGCAAACGTAAAATAATACAAAGTAGATAATAGCATTCCAAAAAAAGAATTGGACGACTGCAATCGAATACGTTTTCTCATTTTTTTTTTTGAAGTGAAAGTTTAGGCGCATGTGGGTAAAATTTTTTTGGAATGTCACGAAAATGTGCAGCGCTTCTGTCGAAGAAAAGGGAGAGAGTGAGCGATTAAGACCGATTGAGAGAGAGTGAGAAAGGGAGATTGAGAGAGAGTTTAGTAGTTGCGTATTAGAACTTTAGATGGCAATTCTGTCGCATAACGTCTTGTGCAGTAACGCAGATTTTTTATTATGATTTTTATAATGTTTTTGACGTATACAGTGTGTAAACAGTGAATACAGATATATAAATACATGGAGTGATCAAATACTGGTACATGATCTTTTGGGACTCTTATAATTAATTTTCTAAAAAGTTTCACTTCTGACACGTGTACTTCGTACGCACGCACTTTTTTTTTAATAAAGCCCGCACTATCAGGACGAGGTCTGATACAGATATATTTTTTTTTTTAGAAAACAAAGCTCATACCCGATGGGACAAGATGCAATCGATGCTCGAGGCCAAAGTTGCTCTCAAGTGCCTCTTCGAGTTACTTGTTGATGCGAAGAAAGATCTCCAAAGCCAGAGTGAGAAAGGCTTCCAGGCGAGGTACGAAGAGATCAAGGACTCTTACGACCGCCTCAAAGTGGAGTATGAGAACAGGGATGCGGAATTTGAGCGGCAGTTGGCGGTTATCAAGGCTGAAAATGATGAAAAGGTATATATGGCAGAAACGTATTATTCGGTATAGTATAAATGATTGTTAAAATTTTTTAAATTGAAATATTCCAATCTAGTTGTGAAGGCGGATTTATTACTCATATTATATTTAGGAGAAAAAGACAATATTTTATACGTAGATTAAGTTTTTAAAGGTTTTTTTATTGTAAATTATTATTAAATTATAATTACAATGGCCACTGATACTAGTGCCATTGCTCCGACAGATCTATAATATATTAGATCTAATCCTCGTATCACAATATTCGTTCCCATACTTCTCCGAAACGGCTCGACCCTTTCTTATGATTTTTTTAATGCATATTCGTAAGCGGACATCTATTTCTTATTTTTAAGACAAAATTTTTTATTTTTATTTTTTTATGATAAAGCATACAAAAATACATACATCCCTTAATTGTCACCCCTTTTTTTTATTATAGTAGATAATTATTGAACTAGAAAAATGTTTTCTTGAAATACATGGCTAGTATTATTATATATTTACATCTTGTTAAATAAAGTGTGACTCGGTTATGTGGCGTCTAGTATGCGTTACAAGCTTAATGTTTTAAACATTATTAATAATTGTTTATTTAAAATTAACATTGGTCTTCCAGCTATCCGCCCTCTTCGAGTTTCAGCGCGGGGTAATGGGCCGCGGGGACAGGACGGAAGCGTGTCGCAATTTGCAAACGGTATTGCAGTTCCAGCAAGATAAGTTGGAGATGCTGGAGCAGGAGAATGTAAGTGAATATTCCATATTCGGTCATGGATGAACGTGTATATCAGGGTTTAAAAAATCACCCCTCTGTTAACAGAGCCTTAATTTTAAATAATATTAATCGTTTGAGTTTCTTCAGATGAAAAATAAGATTATAATCGAATCATATCGCTAAATATATGTCAAAAACGTTTTGAATTTTGACATTGTCATTGTCTGTTAGGATCAGACGATTTTCATGAAATTTAGTATACGAGGGGTTTCGGGGGCGATAAATCGATCTAGCTAGATCTAGGAATAAATGGTAGAAAATAACAAAAAGGTGGTGTTTGAGTAGTCCCAATTTAAACTGAAAAATGAATCTTCCTGACATCTATCGGCGAATAATAATACTATTTTTTAAAATTGTTTTAACGAGACTACAACGCTAAAGCTATTCCAGCATAGGATATATTCTATATTGTTCATATTTCATCATTTCATTAGTATGTAATTCGTACTTAAATATAATTTCCAGCTCGGCCATCCAAGTACTATATTTTTATTTGTTGAATTTTTTAGGCCACTGTTAAAATGGCTTAAACCCTAAGGCTAACACTCTCTTATTTATGTTTTTGTTGTTTCTCATAGAAAAAACTTTCCGATGAACTGGACCAGCTACGTGCAGCCAGTTGCAAAGCGAAGAAACGCAATAAGACACTGGAAACGGTTAAGAAAGTGGAATATATCGAACCAACTGATGAGGAAGAGGAGGTTGAGGACTTGGATAATGACCCGGACTGGCGTGCCTCACCACTTATCAAGCGGATTCGGGTGAGAAATTGTTTAAGTCCAAACATATTACTTTATTTGTATGTTGATAATTTTAAACTATATTATGTAGAAAAAAAAAATATTTTTTTTTTGTTTTGCCGGTGAAACGAATCGATTAACACACAAAGTAATCATTATATTTTGATCTTACTAGCTTTAATTCGTTATTTAACGCAACATTGATGGCTTTTTAGAAATCGAAGCTTCCTGTGATATAAATTTTCTTACGTATGGATATTATGATCAGTTACATAAATGGAGGGTATTTATTAAAACTACATTTGTTTATGAACATGCATTTCGTGCACATATCTATTAACATGCACAAATTAATACAAAAAATGCAGTACTGATTAACGATAACTAACTTTACGATGTCGAATTTCGGTGTCGGTGTGCCCGCGCATCGTCAAATTCACCTTCATCAATTTTCTTCATCGCGCCAAAAGAAGTATAACTTCAAAAAGAATTACTTCCTAAATTTTGCCTCTTTTTTGCCTCTTCTGCTTAATTGACTTACAAAAAAAAACTTTTCATAACTCAAACTTACTATAGGCCTTTAGTAACGACGACATCTTAGAAGAAATACAACGGATTTTCGTTAATTAAAACGGATCCGGGCTAAGAATTTCTTACGCAATAATTTGATTTAGTAAAAGTTATACCTTTCATAGAAAGTCTATATAATTTGTTTTGAAACACTATAAAATTGATTGCAGGGTCATCGCCTGACCATGAACTTTGGTCCGGCCAGAGACTCCAACGCTAATCCTATAGCCACGCGGCGTAGTGAAATCCCCTACTGCACTTGTAGAGGTAGCTGCAGCAGCAAACTCTGCGGGTGTGTGAAGACTGATCGCGGATGCCATCCCAAATGCAGATGTTCGCAGCAGCTGTGCAAAAATCGGCGTCTGTCAACCGATAGCGAAGATAAGGAAAATAATGTATGTATAGTCCCAAATATTAGTAGTAGTACGGATTATTTATAATAAATTATGAAATAATTAAGTAGTTTTTAATTAGATTTTGATTTGTCATAGCTAATTGTGCAGTTCTTATTCCTACATACCGACTTCATGATAAATATAGATTATATGTGAACAAAATGAAAAATCCTACATCTCGGGATCATTTTGATCCTTCGATCCGGATAAAATATATATATTATTATTGTTTTTATTAAAAATACCCGTTTTCTATAGGTGTGGGATATTTTGCTCTTTGTGTATTTTTAAAGTATAAAAAAGCCTTTAACGTTAATAGAGAAAACAAGTGGATAGAATAGTTATATACAATATACATACATATTATACATTTTACTTTATAATATGACATAAATACGAAAATTTTAATTATACGGTAATTCCTGCTAAATATATATTATTGTTTTGATTCACCTATGTATGTTTTTAGATAAAATAACTGTACATAATAATTAAAAATATTATTATTAATATATATTTTTTTCTATTACAGCCGGCGTCAGATTCGCAGTCAGACACCACTCCAGTGTATTTTGACAAACGGTTAGTATTTTATCAACATTTTTACATTGCTTGAATGCTGTTAAAATAATTTTTTTTTAATATTTAATGTTCGGTTATACGAAGATATATACTTCTTTCCTTATATGTCATACAATATAATAATACAATATTTAAAAGCCGCCAAGCAGAATGATATACGCTGATGATGATGTAGTTTTTTTACCATGTATTGTGGCGACGCCATATTTTCATTTAGTTAAAGTTATTATTTTATTTTTTAGTTGCTTGCTTATATTTTAATATATGTAATTGATGTGTATAAAACTTTTGATACATATTTTCTTGTTAAATTTTATGCATACACGTTGTTTTAGAATTTATATATTTAACTTATAATTTAAAAAAAGTAGTTTATCGGTTTGACAAAGATATTTAAGGTAATTTTTTTTTTTATATATATATTTTATTATATTAAACTTATCTTTATACTTGAAGCATTCAAGCAATGTATTACGTACGCCCGGTTTCTATATTGATACCGGCCGTAATTTCTACGAGTATTTATATAGAAACCGGATTGATAACACGGCATACTAAACGCAAGTTTAGTTTTGAAATGTCGCAGGAACTGAAAGATGCCTTGAATGAACGCGCAGTGGAAACTAAACGTCCCACGCGTCCCATGTCCGAACCAGTGGCTAAGAATCCCAATCGCACCCAGAAATGGATGTTAGCACTCCTGTTATATAACACATGTGTTGCCCCAATGTCCCAATATTGCGCTAATAGCATACTTGAGTACGGGATGGACGCTGCCAAGTATAATGTCATATCGAATCTTGTCGACTTCGTACTAAAAGAGGTTAATCTAATCCTATGCGAACTATGCTCTTACAAAATCTTTTAACTTCAATCTTTAACCAATCTTTTTAACTGATTTAATTTGAAAACTTAGACAAATGATTTATTACGTTTTTTTACTAGGCATACAGAAAAGTATACGTTCTATAAAAACCTGTCTGGAATTTGGCACATTTTTAAGAAGAGGGAAACATTTTAATTCAATTTGTAAGTGCATAGTTCTGCAAAGCGTTGTCGTAGATTGGTTCAGACTTAGTGCTAGAATAGCTTGACTGTACTTTTACCCTGACGATACTCGATATTCGTAACGAGTACGGACGTATACGTGTACGTTGACGTAAAATATTCGTTAAAGTTAAAATTACGAATTGAGTTGAGGGTTCAGTGTTCATTTGGAACTGCCCGTGAAATTAATTAGTTGGTATGATTGATTTTTTTTGTAGCCGCATCTATGTATCATCAAAAATTGAGTGTCCATTATGCTAGACCCTTGCAATATCCTTTAGCACCCAAACCCAATAACCTATCTCAATCCCTTTTTGACCATTTGAGATAGACATCTAAAATCTATTTGTAAAACCGTGCCAATAACCAATCGACGGATTGTAATCTGTCGATACAAGCTATCCAATGTAGGTCGGATTGGTGTATTAGGATAGACCTTTGTATGAAAATGACAGTACAATTGTGCCAATATCCTATATTAAGATTTTAATTTATACCAGTTTTGAAAATATATAAAAAGCTTTTTGATATTATGTTCTAAATATAGACATGTATATTTTAATATTATTTGTACGGTTTTATTTACTTTACTTGGTTTATATTGATTATCAAATATGAGTGTAAAGAGCGAAGAGATTGCATTATATCTATCCATGTCCAAAAATAGATTGGCTTCGTAGGGTTTAGTTATTGGGATGTAGATAGGAGATCGATCGACTGTCACGGTCTGTTCTAATATTGTTTTCAATCTGAGATTGTGGATTAATTATTGGGTTCGGGCGTAAGTCGTTCAAGTATTATGTAACGAATTTGGGGGGGGGGGGGGATTCCCACGATAAGAAAATCAAAGAACCAACCCCTATAGTGCTTACGTGATACTTGAACGGTCCCTTATATATAATAGTTTTAATGTATTCATACTTATACTTATTAATAAAACATTATCAATTATATTGTTTATTTTATAATATTGGTTACTAAATGTATTGTTACAGAGATCTTCACCCTGACTCGACATTTGTAAAAAAACCAAGGAGTTTCTTCTTCGAAAAAGACAGTGATGATTGATATTATATATTAAGGTACAGCTTTTTTATGTTAGTAAATAATTTATTTATTGGTTAAGAGGTTTAGACACTATTTCCTACAGACAATAGGTTATTTAAACCTATACAAATTACTTTTAATCCGTTCAGTTACACATTGATTTTTAATTTCGTAGAATTCTGACAGCTATCATATTTTGACATGTCAGAGATTACAAACCTTTTTGGCCGGGCACATTTTTCAATTACAATACGAGTCTAACATCTGAGTCTATGTATCTGTGTATCCAATTTATTAAATAAACATTAAAATAGGGTTTACGGTTAGTACGTAAAACGTCCCTTTTCAACACTGTAAAATACGCCCAAGTAACCCTAAGCATATTTACTGCAATTTTTTCTGCCCCCTTCCACTTCTCAGTAACAGTAACAATATCGAGTAACGGATTGGCCGTGCTTTATAACTACTTACAACGCAGACCGCGGCTTTGAATTTTCTCATACTAAATGTATAGGTAAGACGATTGATTGACAAAAGCAATGATTTATGTCAAAGAAACCTATATTATAAAAGAAGTTAGAAGATATGAAAAAGAAGGTTTCATGGACTAATTTATGACAATTAACACTATTTGACTGCCCCCGAACTGTGCGTTAGATAACGGGGTCTACTTATAGACTTTGGGGTTGGTTGAGAATCTAACAAGCTACTTAAATCTAGTGACACTTCAATACAAGTGTGTGACCTTTTGGAGATTATCAGAAACAAGAACGTTGTATTATAATGTATGAATGTTGAAAAACTATTCTACTTAAATATACAAATGTAACTTCACTAATATTAAGTAACATAACTCGGGTGAAACAATTTTTACAAGGTGTAAAAATGCTTGAGTTATAACTCATTTTCATCTCCTGCCCTAAAAATCTAATCTCTATTCTTTTACAGGTTTGCAATGAGATGATCCAGGGACAGAAGTGATAGTTATAATTCCTGTAAATTATGTTTTATTCTAAATTATCTATTAATGTATTTTGTTTGTCTTAAATTGTGTTGTATGAATTTTATTTTCTTGAAATTAGTATTAGGTATAAGATTTATGGATAATTCGACGAGTTCCCCAATTACATTTTTAACTATTTAATGAACATGTTTTTTTTAATTCCAAAGTTTTTAAGTGTAACCAAGCAATTTTTTTTCCAATATTGTATTTTGGTTTTACAACACGACGAGTATAGTTAAGACATACTGACTGAGCAAATTTTTTGCAATAAATTATCAATGGAAACCTAATACCGGATGCCAGAAAATAAATTCAACTCCCTCATAATAGGAGACGCCTAAGTACATTGAAAAATTTGAAGCAGATAGTACGCTCTAGATGCTTCGTTGCTGACCACGACGCCCAGACATGAGCTGCCGATTAAAGAGAGAGAGAGAGAGATACAAGACTTAACATCAGGTGGGCCTCCCGGCCGTTTGCCCCCTGTTCTATTAAAAAAAAAAGTCAGAAAAGTAATTCTTGTTGTTTTATGGGCTCCTTCTCGAATAATTCTTCCCAATCTAGAGTTAAATCCCCACTATTTATTATGACTGATGTATATGAGGTGCTAATGCCTTGTTCCTTGATGGTACTAGAGTATCTTATGTTCGTCCATTTCTATATCTTCCCGTCTCGTCCTCGCCCTTCGTCCAAAATTTTTCTTAAAACAAAAAGCCAACATCACACGGTGTTCTCAGGCGGTCACCCATCCAAGTACTGACCGCGCCCGACGTTGCTTAACTTCGGTGATCGGACGAGAACCGGTGTATTCAACGTGGTATGGACGTTGGCGAGGGTCCGATCGAATCGGTGCGACTGACTGTAATAAAACCAAAAAATTAACAAAAACAATAGTGATAAGCAAGGTACTTTCTTTTTGCAACAGCAATGACACATGTTGATGAACCGGAAAAACAAAAAGCCAACATCACGCGGTGTTCCCAGGCGGTCACCCATCCAAGTACTGACCGCGCCCGACGTTGCTTAACTTCGGTGATCGGACGAGAACCGGTGTATTCAACGTGGTATGGACGTTGGCGAGGGTCCGATCGAATCGGTGCGACTGACTGTAATAAAACCAAAAAATTAACAAAAACAATAGTGATAAGCAAGGTACTTTCTTTTTGCAACAGCAATGACACATGTTGATGAACCGGAAAAACAAAAAGCCAACATCACGCGGTGTTCCCAGGCGGTCACCCATCCAAGTACTGACCGCGCCCGACGTTGCTTAACTTCGGTGATCGGACGAGAACCGGTGTATTCAACGTGGTATGGACGTTGGCGAGGGAGCGATCGAATCGGTGCGACTGACTGTAATAAAACCAAAAAATTAACAAAAACAATAGTGATAAGCAAGGTACTTTCTTTTTGCAACAGCAATGACACATGTTGATGAACCGGAAAAACAAAAAGCCAACATCACGCGGTGTTCCCAGGCGGTCACCCATCCAAGTACTGACCGCGCCCGACGTTGCTTAACTTCGGTGATCGGACGAGAACCGGTGTATTCAACGTGGTATGGACGTTGGCGAGGGACCGATCGAATCGGTGCGACTGACTGTAATAAAACCAAAAAATTAACAAAAACAATAGTGATAAGCAAGGTACTTTCTTTTTGCAACAGCAATGACACATGTTGATGAACCGGAAAAACAAAAAGCCAACATCACGCGGTGTTCCCAGGCGGTCACCCATCCAAGTACTGACCGCGCCCGACGTTGCTTAACTTCGGTGATCGGACGAGAACCGGTGTATTCAACGTGGTATGGACGTTGGCGAGGGAGCGATCGAATCGGTGCGACTGACTGTAATAAAACCAAAAAATTAACAAAAACAATAGTGATAAGCAAGGTACTTTCTTTTTGCAACAGCAATGACACATGTTGATGAACCGGAAAAACAAAAAGCCAACATCACGCGGTGTTCCCAGGCGGTCACCCATCCAAGTACTGACCGCGCCCGACGTTGCTTAACTTCGGTGATCGGACGAGAACCGGTGTATTCAACGTGGTATGGACGTTGGCGAGGGTGCGATCGAATCGGTGCGACTGACTGTAATAAAACCAAAAAATTAACAAAAACAATAGTGATAAGCAAGGTACTTTCTTTTTGCAACAGCAATGACACATGTTGATGAACCGGAAAAACAAAAAGCCAACATCACGCGGTGTTCCCAGGCGGTCACCCATCCAAGTACTGACCGCGCCCGACGTTGCTTAACTTCGGTGATCGGACGAGAACCGGTGTATTCAACGTGGTATGGACGTTGGCGAGGGAGCGATCGAATCGGTGCGACTGACTGTAATAAAACCAAAAAATTAACAAAAACAATAGTGATAAGCAAGGTACTTTCTTTTTGCAACAGCAATGACACATGTTGATGAACCGGAAAAACAAAAAGCCAACATCACGCGGTGTTCCCAGGCGGTCACCCATCCAAGTACTGACCGCGCCCGACGTTGCTTAACTTCGGTGATCGGACGAGAACCGGTGTATTCAACGTGGTATGGACGTTGGCGAGGGAGCGATCGAATCGGTGCGACTGACTGTAATAAAACCAAAAAATTAACAAAAACAATAGTGATAAGCAAGGTACTTTCTTTTTGCAACAGCAATGACACATGTTGATGAACCGGAAAAACAAAAAGCCAACATCACGCGGTGTTCCCAGGCGGTCACCCATCCAAGTACTGACCGCGCCCGACGTTGCCTAACTTCGATGATCGGACGAGAACCGGTGTATTCAACGTGGTATGGACGTTGGCGAGGGACCGATCGAATCGGTGCGACTGACTGTAATAAAACCAAAAAATTAACAAAAACAATAGTGATAAGCAAGGTACTTTCTTTTTGCAACAGCAATGACACATGTTGATGAACCGGAAAAACAAAAAGCCAACATCACGCGGTGTTCCCAGGCGGTCACCCATCCAAGTACTGACCGCGCCCGACGTTGCTTAACTTCGGTGATCGGACGAGAACCGGTGTATTCAACGTGGTATGGACGTTGGCGAGGGAGCGATCGAATCGGTGCGACTGACTGTAATAAAACCAAAAAATTAACAAAAACAATAGTGATAAGCAAGGTACTTTCTTTTTGCAACAGCAATGACACATGTTGATGAACCGGAAAAACAAAAAGCCAACATCACGCGGTGTTCCCAGGCGGTCACCCATCCAAGTACTGACCGCGCCCGACGTTGCTTAACTTCGGTGATCGGACGAGAACCGGTGTATTCAACGTGGTATGGACGTTGGCGAGGGTCCGATCGAATCGGTGCGACTGACTGTAATAAAACCAAAAAATTAACAAAAACAATAGTGATAAGCAAGGTACTTTCTTTTTGCAACAGCAATGACACATGTTGATGAACCGGAAAAACAAAAAGCCAACATCACGCGGTGTTCCCAGGCGGTCACCCATCCAAGTACTGACCGCGCCCGACGTTGCTTAACTTCGGTGATCGGACGAGAACCGGTGTATTCAACGTGGTATGGACGTTGGCGAGGGTCCGATCGAATCGGTGCGACTGACTGTAATAAAACCAAAAAATTAACAAAAACAATAGTGATAAGCAAGGTACTTTCTTTTTGCAACAGCAATGACACATGTTGATGAACCGGAAAAACAAAAAGCCAACATCACGCGGTGTTCCCAGGCAGTCACCCATCCAAGTACTGACCGCGCCCGACGTTGCTTAACTTCGGTGATCGGACGAGAACCGGTGTATTCAACGTGGTATGGACGTTGGCGAGGGAGCGATCGAATCGGTGCGACTGACTGTAATAAAACCAAAAAATTAACAAAAACAATAGTGATAAGCAAGGTACTTTCTTTTTGCAACAGCAATGACACATGTTGATGAACCGGAAAAACAAAAAGCCAACATCACGCGGTGTTCCCAGGCGGTCACCCATCCAAGTACTGACCGCGCCCGACGTTGCTTAACTTCGGTGATCGGACGAGAACCGGTGTATTCAACGTGGTATGGACGTTGGCGAGGGTCCGATCGAATCGGTGCGACTGACTGTAATAAAACCAAAAAATTAACAAAAACAATAGTGATAAGCAAGGTACTTTCTTTTTGCAACAGCAATGACACATGTTGATGAACCGGAAAAACAAAAAGCCAACATCACGCGGTGTTCCCAGGCGGTCACCCATCCAAGTACTGACCGCGCCCGACGTTGCTTAACTTCGGTGATCGGACGAGAACCGGTGCATTCAACGTGGTATGGACGTTGGCGAGGGAGCGATCGAATCGGTGCGAATGACTGTAATAAAACCAAAAAATTAACAAAAACAATAGTGATAAGCAAGGTACTTTCTTTTTGCAACAGCAATGACACATGTTGATGAACCGGAAAAACAAAAAGCCAACATCACGCGGTGTTCCCAGGCGGTCACCCATCCAAGTACTGACCGCGCCCGACGTTGCCTAACTTCGATGATCGGACGAGAACCGGTGTATTCAACGTGGTATGGACGTTGGCGAGGGACCGATCGAATCGGTGCGACTGACTGTAATAAAACCAAAAAATTAACAAAAACAATAGTGATAAGCAAGGTACTTTCTTTTTGCAACAGCAATGACACATGTTGATGAACCGGAAAAACAAAAAGCCAACATCACGCGGTGTTCCCAGGCGGTCACCCATCCAAGTACTGACCGCGCCCGACGTTGCCTAACTTCGATGATCGGACGAGAACCGGTGTATTCACCGTGGTATGGACGTTGGCGAGGGAGCGATCGAATCGGTGCGACTGACTGTAATAAAAACAAAAAATTAACTTAAACAATAGTGATAAGCAAGGTACTTTCTTTTTGCAACAGCAATGACACATGTTGATGAACCGGAAAAACAAAAAGCCAACATCACGCGGTGTTCCCAGGCGGTCACCCATCCAAGTACTGACCGCGCCCGACGTTGCTTAACTTCGGTGATCGGACGAGAACCGGTGTATTCAACGTGGTATGGACGTTGGCGAGGGAGCGATCGAATCGGTGCGACTGACTGTAATAAAACCAAAAAATTAACAAAAACAATAGTGATAAGCAAGGTACTTTCTTTTCGCAACAGCAATGACACATGTTGATGAACCGGAAAAACAAAAAGCCAACATCACGCGGTGTTCCCAGGCGGTCACCCATCCAAGTACTGACCGCGCCCGACGTTGCTTAACTTCGGTGATCGGACGAGAACCGGTGTATTCAACGTGGTATGGACGTTGGCGAGGGAGCGATCGAATCGGTGCGACTGACTGTAATAAAACCAAAAAATTAACAAAAACAATAGTGATAAGCAAGGTACTTTCTTTTTGCAACAGCAATGACACATGTTGATGAACCGGAAAAACAAAAAGCCAACATCACGCGGTGTTGCCAGGCGGTCACCCATCCAAGTACTGACCGCGCCCGACGTTGCCTAACTTCGATGATCGGACGAGAACCGGTGTATTCAACGTGGTATGGACGTTGGCGAGGGACCGATCGAATCGGTGCGACTGACTGTAATAAAACCAAAAAATTAACAAAAACAATAGTGATAAGCAAGGTACTTTCTTTTTGCAACAGCAATGACACATGTTGATGAACCGGAAAAACAAAAAGCCAACATCACGCGGTGTTCCCAGGCGGTCACCCATCCAAGTACTGACCGCGCCCGACGTTGCCTAACTTCGATGATCGGACGAGAACCGGTGTATTCAACGTGGTATGGACGTTGGCGAGGGAGCGATCGAATCGGTGCGACTGACTGTAATAAAACCAAAAAATTAACAAAAACAATAGTGATAAGCAAGGTACTTTCTTTTTGCAACAGCAATGACACATGTTGATGAACCGGAAAAACAAAAAGCCAACATCACGCGGTGTTCCCAGGCGGTCACCCATCCAAGTACTGACCGCGCCCGACGTTGCTTAACTTCGGTGATCGGACGAGAACCGGTGTATTCAACGTGGTATGGACGTTGGCGAGGGAGCGATCGAATCGGTGCGACTGACTGTAATAAAACCAAAAAATTAACAAAAACAATAGTGATAAGCAAGGTACTTTCTTTTCGCAACAGCAATGACACATGTTGATGAACCGGAAAAACAAAAAGCCAACATCACGCGGTGTTCCCAGGCGGTCACCCATCCAAGTACTGACCGCGCCCGACGTTGCTTAACTTCGGTGATCGGACGAGAACCGGTGTATTCAACGTGGTATGGACGTTGGCGAGGGAGCGATCGAATCGGTGCGACTGACTGTAATAAAACCAAAAAATTAACAAAAACAATAGTGATAAGCAAGGTACTTTCTTTTTGCAACAGCAATGACACATGTTGATGAACCGGAAAAACAAAAAGCCAACATCACGCGGTGTTCCCAGGCGGTCACCCATCCAAGTACTGACCGCGCCCGACGTTGCTTAACTTCGGTGATCGGACGAGAACCGGTGTATTCAACGTGGTATGGACGTTGGCGAGGGACCGATCGAATCGGTGCGACTGACTGTAATAAAACCAAAAAATTAACAAAAACAATAGTGATAAGCAAGGTACTTTCTTTTTGCAACAGCAATGACACATGTTGATGAACCGGAAAAACAAAAAGCCAACATCACGCGGTGTTCCCAGGCGGTCACCCATCCAAGTACTGACCGCGCCCGACGTTGCTTAACTTCGGTGATCGGACGAGAACCGGTGTATTCAACGTGGTATGGACGTTGGCGAGGGACCGATCGAATCGGTGCGACTGACTGTAATAAAACCAAAAAATTAACAAAAACAATAGTGATAAGCAAGGTACTTTCTTTTCGCAACAGCAATGACACATGTTGATGAACCGGAAAAACAAAAAGCCAACATCACGCGGTGTTCCCAGGCGGTCACCCATCCAAGTACTGACCGCGCCCGACGTTGCTTAACTTCGGTGATCGGACGAGAACCGGTGTATTCAACGTGGTATGGACGTTGGCGAGGGACCGATCGAATCGGTGCGACTGACTGTAATAAAACCAAAAAATTAACAAAAACAATAGTGATAAACTAGGTACTTTCTTTTCGCAAATGCAATGACACATCTTGATATACCGGAAAAACAAATAGCCAACATCACGCGGTGTTCCCAGGCGGTCACCCATCCTTAATGTGGCATGCAAGTAATTGAACACGAGTAATCTGAAAAGGTTTATAATTGATACAAAAATATCAAAAAGTTTATAAACATCTACTAAATATTCCTTAAACAATAAAAAAACTTAAGTCTCGTGTTTTATATTTGTATAAGTTTAATATTCGCAATTTTCGACACAAACACACGTGCTTTCCTTAAAAACTTTGAATGAATCAACCTGCATCCTATTTCAAATAATGAACACCTTGACCGCATTTAGCTTATATCCTGACCACTTCAGACGTCATCTCACGATAAATGAGTCAAAAGAAAGCCTTCGATTTCCCTTACTATTGTTTCTTATCCCATTCTATCGAATATATTCACTTTGTATCTATTAAATGACGTTTTAGTGAGTCGAGGTGTATTATGTACATTTAGTTTTATAATTATTTTCTTACTTGTGATAATAACGCGTGAAAGACAGTCTTGCCCAGTTGAAATAAAAGGACTAAAAATTGATAAGTAACTCGTATAAACCCATAAACCTTAGCAACCTTTTTAGGCCTGGGCCTCAGATTTCTGTTTCTGTTTATATGGAAAATTTACAACAAACTCCTATGCGAAATTAGAGAATTACCACGTAAATTAATCAATAATTCTTTTATAAATATGACGAATATTTAAATGAATCCTTGTGATTGATTTGGTTCAAACGATTGGTATGACTGAAAACTTAGAGACTAAAAATTGTGGCGGTAAGTTTCTTGCCAGTACTTGCCCGCTCAAACCATTGCGAGCGTAGAACGTATATGTTTTACCAAACTTTCAAACATAGGATATTAAAGAAATTGAGTTACCGCTGTTCTTTATAAGTGATGTTTTTTTAATGTTTTATCATTTTCATGTGTAGTATTCCCACTAAAAATCCAAAAAAACTCAGTCTAAATGTAGTGTGCGCTAATAAAGAAGTATTTTTTTTTTAAAGTAAATTTTTCTAGGCTAAAATATAAATGCCCGATCGAGAACCATTAGTAACAACCAAGATGAGTTTCGCCAGTCGAAGAAAGGCCGTGTTTCTGATGTTTACGGCGAGAAATCTCCGACCGGTCTGCAAGCAAGCGGCAAGCCAGTCCCGCGCGACGGCTCACAGGTACCGCACGTGTTTTTATGTCAAATAAACTTTTACCGACCTATTAAATCGGAAAATATTGTGTTGTGAAGTGTGTGAATAACTTTTGAAATATACAGTGTATTAGGATTGTCTTATTTCTATAACAGGTTTGTTCAATTAATACATATAGCGGGATTATGATGGCATTATGCTTTCATAGTTCCGACATTCCGTCTGCTTTTGATCGTTGTAATGCTTCCTGGATTCTATATTCAAACTTTGTAAATAAAAAAAGGTTAACGGTTCAACCATTAAACGTATTATTATTTATTAAAAAATAATACGTTTATATTTATAATAATACGTTAAAATTATAACTATGTCGGTATGTTGTAGATGTTTGAAGAAAATTGTTTATGATACGTTTTCCGTACGATAGAGTTCAACGAATGGTCTGCGGTTTCAATTGTAGTAAAGTTGAGAAATTTCACTTCGTGACTTGTGTTATATAAAATATGGGGCATACAAAATTATGTATGATATAAATTTAATAATATTCGTTTCTTAAGGCAATTTTTTCGCGCATCACCACTATGTGGATCCAGCTGCCCATTAAAGTATTTCCGAACTAATTCGACTTACTTTAAAGAAAAAAGCGTACCAATTCTTATAAGGCCGGCCACGCACTTGCGAGCCTTTTGGCAGTGAATATCCATGTGCGGCGGTATTACTTAACATTAGGTGAATCAAATAATAATAATAATTCCCTGTAAAATTCGATACGTCCAAAGATTATTCACTAACAAGAAATTTGATAAATGAGCCTAATTCTAAACCAAAATGTGTCCGTAGTTAAATGCTTTATACTTAGCCCACTTCGTACGTTTAGTAACGGTTCATTCGAACACATATTAGTTCAACTGTAGCTAGAAGTTTAAACGTGGTAGCGTCAACAAAAAAAATACTTTGAAAATTATATAACAGCTCATTTTTTTAAATCCGAGGTGGATGCCCTTAAAAATTCGAAGGGTATGTGGGACTCGACCCACACCAAAATCTGCTATTCACAGATTGGATTAGCAATACCCATTCAAACCACCTCGAGTAGTTTCTACAGAGCCGCGTTACGGATATGGAGGATATACCTACTACCTGGTATTTTGCCTCACTTTTCGAATAAAACTTCGTATAATTCATACTTTTATATGCGTAAAACTTACGGAGAAGAAATTGCGAAGTGATTTGTTTTGGTTTAAAAATCTATATAGTATATATAGATTTAGATGGTTGGGCATCAAACAGATGTCTGGAGTTACTACCCTATTTAAAAACTTTTACACAATATATTTATAACACGTTAAAACCATGAACATTTAGTGTAAACTACTACTATTTTTAGATATATAACAAAACTTATTTAGTTAAATCATCGAATTACAATTTAAATGACAGACCAAAACCAGCGTCTCACACAGGCTAACAAACAAAAGTTTAACCAAACAAATTAAATGAAACATCGGTTTACTCATTAGGTATAACTAATTAATAATCTAAACAACCTAATCTAAAAAATAATTATTTCTTAAGTAACACTACTTACATTATCTATTAAGGGGAAGACACTCTGCTTATAATACTATTAAAAATCTGTATATTTCTTAGATAAGATCTTTAGATTGTTGATTATCGGTTAACTGACGTTTAGCTTAATTTGTAGTAGGTATTAAGTTTGTTAGTCTGTGGTAAAAGGCGCACGTTTTGTCTTGACATTTGAAATTAACGTAGATGTCAAGTAATATAATATTATGTAGGTAACTTATGAATATAAAAAAATATTTAATGAATAACTCTAAGCTAAGAGGTTTCAAATCAGAGGTCATAACGGGCGAGAAAACTGGACCTTGAATAATGTGATTAGCAGTTAGCGACCTCTTTACGAAAATAATTTAATATCAATGTAGCTAATACCATAATTGGATTGTCAATCGGCTCAAATATGTTTTTTCGTTAATTTGCCTAATGTAATATGCGAAATGATCCCATTTGCAATTCGATATCTACAGTTTTGTGTTAGACATTACATATGTGTGTATTTAAACAGATGTCGCTTATTATTTTAAGGTAATTAAAGTATTATTTTAATTAATTGTAATTACGTTGTGTACTGTCTCGCAGAATTGAGAATGGGACACATATTTCTTTTATTAATTGAATTTTTTATGCCTACTAAATCGGATGTTACTTAAAATTGGTCTGTTGGGTTGGCGTCTGGACTTCCTCAAGGGTTGACACCGCATGTAGGATCCTGGCATTGCAGGTGTTTGGATAGTGTTTATCACTTCTTTTAAAAAACTTTAGAAAGTAACTATGGACTAAAGTAACTTGTATATAATCTTTACTTGACCCAAAAAAACGATATTAAAAAGGTTTAATTTTATACGCCAATAACAAGCCACAAAAAGTTACCTGATTTTATTTGATACCGACGTGGATACTGCCAGAGGGCTCGCGAGTGCGGTGCGGCCTTTCAAGAATTCGTACGCTCTTGAAGGACCCTAAGTTGAATTGGTTCGGAAATAATTCCATTGGGCAGCTGTTTCCATAAAGTGGTGGTGCGGCAAAAACTGCCTTGAAAAACGGTCAGTTGTGGAGCGACGGACGTCGAGGTGATATGGGTGGAATTTCGTATGCTGCCTCGATGTCCGTTAATGAAACTCAGCTACAGGTATTAATCCGAACGAAACCAGTCAAATCGACAATGACCATACAAATATAATACGACCCCATCTTGACTAGAGAGGCGTTTCTGGGGGTTCTTAAAATTATGTATGTTTAATGACGATGACGAATGACGTTTTTAAAGACTGAAAAAAAAACAATTAACGAAAGACGATTAAAAGAAGTAATGGTTTAAATTTTGTCAAATAGTCCATTTTATTTATTTGTAACACAAAATATTGTTACAAAAACATATAAAAATTCCATCGAAATCATTCGCTCTGAATACAATAGCCTTATCATTATTCCACACAAGTTTACATAACATACGCTTGCCAATGCATACCCAAATTGATTTTATTCAATACTCGAAAAGTTTACGTTACTTGCCCCTTGGCAAGCGTTGAATATTCAATTTGGTGTATTTGAACAAATGCAGTAGGTACAATTTTTTTGTTAAATATACTAACACTTATTTAAGTTACACAAAAAAAAATTCTAATACAGCCCTTGACCCGTTTTGGGTAATCAGCGTGTCCTGTAACTCAAAGGCTGCCAGAGGCTTCCATTCTTTTCTGATGTTAGCACTTCTTGTCCAAGTTGTGCCACCTATTCTCTTTACATAGTCTGCCCATCTCTTTCTCTGTCTTCCTCTTTACCTTTTTCCAGCACAACTAGTTTATACTAAATAAAAATATAAATAAATAAATCGGTGGTATTACCTCTTTAGATCTTGCCCTCAGATTTCTGAATCTGTTTCATGATCAATTTTGGACAGGAGGACCACGAAACAGATACATATCCGGACTTTTCTTTATAAAATTATCTCCATTTAGACATACATCTTTTTATCTCTCTGTCCCTTTCTTTTATCTCTTTGTCTCGCAACATTTAAAATTCGCCTTTTTTTAATTTTTTTAAATATAATAATACATATCTATAATCCGTTAAAAAAGTGTTTTTCTTTAAATGTGTAAAAGTTATGTAAATAAAAGACAAATAATTATAAGTTTAAATATAATAATACATATCTATAATCCGTTAAAAAAGTGTTTTTCTTTTTTTAATTTCTCACCAACCTAACAATCACATTTACAGAAATATTCCACCTTTTCTTTTTTTTATTTTAAAATGTTCTTGGTGTTTAGTTTTTTATACGAGGACTATATATAACATTTATTTTATTTTAACAGAAATTGTTCAAATAATATAGTTTTATATATATATATATATATATATATATATATATATATATATATATATATATATATATTGTAGTGACTACTGAATGCACCTAATTCTACTCAACAGTATTGAATGTATTAAACAATTATTAATTCATTATATAAATATCATATTAGGATTTATTCGTCGATGCACAGATACCAATATAAAACCTCTTTTATATATAAGCTTTGTGCCTTCAAGACTTTAACTCCGCATCTAACATCCACGCGAGCAATGAAAGTGTGCGATGCAGAGAAAGTGACCTTGTTGCATTGAGCTATTTGCAAACAACTTGTTTAAATTTGAATAAATTAACCAATTTACTATATTCCATGATAATTCATTTTGTACGTTTGAAAATTAATTTTAATATTGATTGGGTTATGTAGATATATGTATGTTAGAAATTCACTGTATTTGAACTTGAATTGGAAGCACATAGAGTTCCATAATTAAAAAAACAATCAATTCGTCATAATTATAGGTATGTAAAAGAAAGTCGTGTCAGTAACACTATTATTAATTCACGAAGGGATGATGTGAAAGGGCTGAAAATTGGTGGGGAGGTTGCTTAGAACCAGTAGACGGACATCAAACGGTATCACCGTTAAAAAACAGAAAAGTTACGCCTTAAGAGTATGTATAGACGCCGGCACTCTCTTCAACTGTTACATTGCATTCATTCGTTACATAGCAAATAACATTTCATAATTTGGCTTATATACCGTCTACAATCTGAAAGTATGACTAAAAGACTGGCTTATGAACACACCCTATGCAGCGTTAGAGTTGCTTCTGTGACCTTGTATCTAAGTACACACTTTATTCATTCACTCACACCTTTGCATCCACACACTCACTCATGCACTCAGGCGTGTTAATAACAGTTGAAAAATCGAAAACAAAAATAAATAATATAAAATAAAAGATATAAATATATTTAAGGAATTTATAATTAAGTTTGTTATGGAAAGAGCTGGGAACCTTCACACAGGTATATTTTACTTAAAAGGTTTCCCAAATCTTACTCATTGTAGTGTAAGCGTATGGTTAGTAAAAAGCTAGAATCTTCTATGATTAAAAGCACCCCGATAACTCAGGAACCTTACAGTAGTGATTATTTCATCCCAGACAAGTTATTTCAAAGTTATTAATATTTACATAATAAGTTGGACATTTTAAATTTTTTTATAAACATTTTGCATTAATTCGATTGAGTAACAAGCAATCACGTTAACAATGCTTATTTCCAAACAATAAGTTACGAAACGGCGATTAGATGAAAAACCTCGGCAGCCTTTGAGCCGTGTGAATTCGTACGTTGAAAGTTGACGCCTTAATTTGCTTGGAAATCGTTTTGTTTTACTTGATACAATTGGTCAGATCTTATTTGATGCCGGCCAGAATTGATAATTCTGTCTCGCTGTTCTTGAACTCTTCGTTTTAAATTATTGTTTAGGTTACAACTTTTTTAAACATAAAAATGTTTTTTTTTTATAGAACAAAAAACATTTTTATAGCCTTCGGCAAACGTGCAGAAGGCTCACCTAATGTTAAGTGATACCGCCGCCCATGGACACTCTCAATGCCAGAGGGCTCGCAAGTGCGTTGCCAGCCTTTTAAGGATTGGTACGCTCTTTTATTGAAGGACCCAAAGTCGAATTGGTTCGGAAATACTTCAGTGGGCTGCTATTCAATTTGTTAAATGAAGCATTATCAGCAGTTCCTTACAGTATCCTTATAAACAGAACTAGGTGGCTTATAAGAGTAGTAGTTTCTTGCCAGTTATTATTTCGATTGATGTGGGGACTGAAAAAAGGTAGTTATTTATTGAAAGTTTAATTATTACGCATTATCTAGTTTAACGAAGTTTATTAAAAAATAGACATTTTTTATTTTAAAATGTTGACTGTGCTCATGTGTCGATTTTTTGTGACGGTGTGCACGCGCATCGTAAAAATTTACTCTCATCATTTTTCCCTAACGTGCCAAAAGGTATAAAACTTGAAAAATTGTTGTACAAATTTATAGACTAAATACTCGCCCAAGCTATAAAGGACGTGCCTTTAAAAATGAGACTAAAATTTATATTAAATGTTAATTAGACATACAGTAAAAACCTAACACCAGAAATTTGCGGTAAAGTAAACAATGGCAGGCTTGAGAATGTATGAGGAAATGTGTAGTTGGCGATTTCACGTCACTTGTACTGGGTTCAACGAGCCACTTCACTGAACTGTGAGAAACTGTTTCGCTATACATTTTTTGTATGTTGCTTTTAGTGTGTTAACGAATATGACAAGGTTTTATTGACAGCAATTTAAATTTAGAATATCGCCTTTTCATAGAGCAATGTTGGTCTGAGCTTCTGCGTGCGAATCTTAACTCTGAGGTCGTAGGTTCGATCCCAAGCTGTGCTGGAAAAGTGAAGGAAAACATTGTGTAGAAGACGAATTGGCCGACGTATCTGGGCACAGGAGGCTAATCACCTATGTACTTGTGTTTTGGATTGACTTATCATAAAACAAACACAGAATCTCAGACTCAGACCACCTTATAGTTGACTGGTGACATTTTTGCATATTAAAAAAAACATGTGTATGTGTTTTTACGATTTATTCTGACGGTATGCGCGCGCGCAAAATTTCCTTTTTTCATTTTTCCCTAACGCGCCAAAAGAAGTATAACTTTAAAAACGTGGTTGTTAAGGCCATACACATTAAAATTTTAATGGTCAGGTTGGATATAGTGGGATAAAACATTCTTCAAATGCATATCATAATAAATAAATCCTTAGTAATATTATCGCATACAGTTATCAGATTGAATAAACGGTATTTTTTGCTATACGACCTCGTATGAAAGCGACATTATTATTATATACAATAGAAGGACACGTAATATGTTACGTCAGAACATCGTCATATCGATTTCTATTAACATACTGTACTATGAAAGAAAGTATGTACGAGGACGCGGTTTGACCAGCGATATTGGTTGAATGATCTTTATATATATAATTCTTCTGTGAGTGTGTATGTCACTGAACTTCTCTCAAACGACTGGACCGATTTTGACGAAATTTTTTGTGTGTGTTCAAGGGGATCTGGAAATGGTTTAGATTCACAATTTTGTCCGCTGGACAATGTTTTTTTAATTAATTTTTAATTTATTAGTACAAGTTGTTGATTTTGGAATGTTTTACATTGGATCCGACAGACGGCGCTACCATCGCAGTGTCAAATTTTAAATAATATTCGAATTTTAAATTAAATTGGCACAGTGAGCAGTCTGGTCCAACTTAGATCTTTTATTATAGTCGCAATTTTATTTTATTGCAAATTATTTGTTTATTATTTAATACAATCGTAACAGATGGCGTTGTGTTAAAAGTACCAACGTTTCAAATAAGCTCTCCTACCTTTTCTCTTGAATAGTTTACTACTATGTAATATTACAAAAACCCTAGCCACATCAACGCGCACGTCTGCTAGTACAATTATAAAGGATCTTTTCAAAACCTATTAGCCTCATCCTGCTTATAATTTATTTGCTAAATGCTAATCGCTTAGAAACATTAAATTGCTTCTAAAGCCGGAGGTAGTTATAACTGTACTAACTGTTTACACCTCTATTACTAGTACAAGTTACTGTAATGTTTATGCGTTTCAAGTACATGTTCTGTGTTTTAAATTGTTTTGAAAACATGGTCGGAAAATTGAATTGTTGCGATGGCGGTCCTGAACCGGCCCCTACTAGGATTTGTCGGTGTCTTTATTGCCTTGTTTTTACAAAGCAAAGCTTTTTAAAAGCAAAAGGACTACTAATGTATATATATATATGTAGGAGAAATATCGTCAGTCAGATATCGATTTCGTCATGTAGCCGAATTAGTGGACGTATATATAAACAGTTAAATAATAACAAATAAAAAAATATAATTTTTAAAAGTCTGATGGAATCTCAATTATTAACCAAACCAATTATAATCTTGGTCAATTGACTCGATCATAACATTTACTGATAATCTGAGCATTCTCTGATGGGTTATTCCCTGACATAATAAAATGTATAATGTAATGTAAATATTGATATGTAATATAAAGTATATGTATATAATTTTCTCAATCTACAAAATTATAATAACTTTAAAATTCATTGATTTTTTCCCACACTTTGTGTTTAATTATTATTAAAACATTTCTATTCATAGAGTTCAGTACGGTTTGGTTTAAACGTGTAACCAAGATTATTATCTCCCCCAAGACAAACACAAAAGTTATAAAACATTCGTTTAATTTATTTTAAAGTAAGTCTGTAATTTAAGGGTTGTAGTATTTCATTAATTTCCATTTTGTTGTAGTTAAAGTAGCCAAATTATTAATTAATTCTATAAAGATTGGGTTATGAGATTTATATGAAAGTTCTTCAATGATAAAAAGAAAATTAAAAGAAATTTAAAAGTTAAAGTAACTTATTCGTTAAGCGCGGAAACCACCAGCTCTAGGTTCACCGGTACTATCTACCATTATTTTTCGTGGTGGTGAAGGGTTATGTGTGACTCGCCACCCTGCATACCCACTAGAACCCCACGGCGCCACCATCAATCGCCCGAGGCAGGACACGGTAAAAGCTTAGCCTTGTCCGCATCCACGCGATCACCCGGTTAACCTCACGGTCTTCTGCGGCCAAGAATGATGTCAAATGGACCGGTACTATCTACTATGTGCCAACTAGTATCTACTCCAAAATCTTAAGCCGTTTAAAATCATTAATCTAAGCACTAAAAAGGATCTTTGTAGTGTAAATAATTTTTTTACAATTGGACAGGACAACAAATAATATTTTCGATATGCTTACACAGATGGCGTACAAGCGGTGATGGCACGAGGAGTTTATGTAGTCCTTTACGCGGTGCTGCTGACCGGCACCGCGTGTTACACTATCGACTGCAACCATGAATACACAGACTGCGATACAGAACTTAGTAAGTATCTTAATACTTAAGTAAGTTAAGTATAAGTATCTCAATCCAATCTCCCATACAACCCTGGAGATTGGATTGCCTAGTGCAAGTCTCACACATTCGGACATTTATATAATGATTTAGATATGTTAAATGATATAGCATTTGAAAGGTTAAAGGTCACAGTTTATATATTTAGCGAGAAACATTTATATGTGAACTCGCGGTAATCAATGACAAATGACAAACCTATATTGTTTTCGTATATGAATAGCACATGATATTAATATTTCATGATACGTGGGATAAATGTTAGCAATGTTAACGGCCTATAATGGTTACATAAGTCGAGAAAAACTATATAAATTTATCGCAGATGTCAAGGTAATTACAGTCGCTATTAAAGGATGCCTTTATTATATGTTTTTTATCGATAAATGCTTTACTTAAGAACAAATTGATAAAAAGTAGTTCCTACTGAAATTATTGAAATTCTCTCGACACAGCTATCTATGAATTCGTACTTGGTAAATAGAATTGTGTTACATCTTCTAAATTTAACTACGGTTTAAGCAACTAATTAATGGGTATAATCTACGGCTAGGCGTCGAAGACTACGTGCACGGACTCGTATGGTGAAAGGAATCGTAAGGAACCTTTAAACCCAAACAGTTATTGCGTCAGGCACATAAGGCTGATCATAGGCTGATCTATCCTATAAGGTAGCCACTGTTTTGATGCTTCATATTCTGTACCATGCAGAGACAGTCTCGTCTATAAAACTTTATTTAACTCATAATATATTTAAACGAACATATTTTTCTCGTCATAATTAAAATTGGAATATATGATCCTTCTTAATAAGATGTTATTTTTTTAAATCTGTTTTAGATTCGAATAAGGATTTTACAGGTTAGATACCTATAAAATCTTAATTCGAATCGAAAACTGAAGACAAATATTAATAATGCCTAGAAAGTTATAAATAATTGAAACATCTTATGAACCTTCTTGGATTCTAAGATTTTATACTTTTTGTAATGTTTATCTGTCTCAATATTGTGATCGCCCATCTCAACAGGTATAATGATAGCGCGACAGGTTTTGAAACAAGTGTTTATGTATGGAAACGTGATATAAATCGTGACTCACATCTGAACGCGGGTCGTTCTGTTATCCTTAGTATGTAAGCTTTATTGCTAACCTTTACCCAACTAATACGCTAAATTTTATTTTCGTATTGTATACATCATCAGATAGAAAGATCATAAGAAACACAGAAATAAGGAAAACAACAAAATTAATAGACAGTTTAGAATATTCTCAAAAACAAAAATGGAATTGGCCAGGTGATTTACTCGCATGGACAAGGAAAAATGGACACTCCTGGTAAGGACCAAAAAATAAAAGATCAAGGGGTAGACCAAAGGAAAAATGGCTTGATGAAATAAAAAGACATGGTGGTGAAAACTGGACCAACAAAGCAAAAGACAGAGATGTGGAGCAAAATGGAGGAGGCCTTTGAATTGATAGACATTGAATTTTCATTGGAATTTAAATTTAAAGATAAATAAAATAGTTATAATATTACTGTTGACGTGTGACTAATAAGAAAATCAAAGACCCTAAGAACAAATAAAAAAAACTTAAACTGAAACCTTTAACACACTACATCAAAATTACAAGGGATGCCTTATCGCTAATAAGCGATCTCTTCCAGGCAACCCGTAAGAAAAGAAAAAAAAATATGAGTGCAAGAAGTGCATAACCAGAAGTTACATAGAAAAATATTTATATATAGAACCTAAATCTAGAGAAAAACAAAAAAATAGATTATCCGGCTAGTCTTATATGATGTGGCTTTCGACGAAATCTTTCATTTTGTTGAGCGCAAATGTAGCGGAACCGGCCGCGTAGTTATGACTTCACCGCTACTTTTTCGGGTATCCACACATTCCATAAACGACGCTCGTTTTGTTTGATGTAAGCAAGAATCTCATTAAAGTTTATTATTACCTACTCATAACCAATACGGTATTTACAATTTCCTTAACCGACATAAGTTAATGCCCTATAACCCCTAGGTGGGGCAGAGGGTGGCCACAGTGAGTCTCCATCGCGTTCGGTCTTGGGCCTCATATTCCGATACTTAGTCGTTGAGCGAGGAAAGCACGATCTCTGGGGTCACCGGTACTATCTACCAGGCGCCAACATAAATCTTTAAACGCCCGTGCACTTGACCCTACGGCCCAGAGTAGTGTTGGCCTAGTGGCTGCGGCGTGCGAATTCATTCCTGAAGTTGTACGTTCGATTCTCGGTTGTCTACCAACGTACTCTCTTACTATGTGCGCATTTAACATTCGCTTGAACGTGAAGAAAAACACCGTGAAACCGGCTTGCCTATTAGGTTGATAAATCATGAAACAGGTATAGAAGATAGGTATTAGCGTTACCAATTTATTTTTTATTAATTATCAATCCTATCTTTTCATGCAAAGCGATTCATACTTTTTCAATAACAAAGAACTAGTCTGGCCATGAATACTGTTATAAAACACTTCTCTCTTTTTCAAGTTTATAATATTTTGAATATGGAACACGTATATTATTTTAAAAAATTCTTTCTATCTTGCGCTATTTCGCATATTGTTTCGTGTTCATCATCAGATCATAATAGGGCTGTTAAAGAAAACAGAGTACCAATTATAACACTTGACATCAGATGAGCCTCCTGTTAAAAAAATAGTTAAATTTGAGAAATGTTGCACTTCCCACACATACACAATAAATACTAAAGTTGTAAGTTCTTTGGACCGTGTCTGTAGCGGTATTTTGACCGGATCGGTGTATTAAGCGATATTAGAGAATAGCTCGCGTAGGAAACTAAACGTATACCAAATCTACCTATCAAAGTCCTATTAACAAAATTGTTTCTATTTTTGCCTTTATAACGTGGGAGAGTATTTAGGACGATCTTAAGATTTTAACTTCCAACGATTTTTAAAATATATAAAAATCTATTAGATATGTTTTAAACATGCATATTTTAATATTGTGTGTGCGGTTTTATTTACTTTATTTGTTTTATATTGACCATCAAATATAAGTGTAAAGATTGTTTTCAATCTGAGATTGTGAATTAATTATTGGGTTCAGGCGTAAGTCAGACAGAATGAGCGATATGAGTGTATGTAAGACCCCATTCAAAAAAAAAAAATAAAAAAAATATAATTGAGCACCTTTATATCGTGAGCACTTTAAAACAACATTGTATGCTATAAATGCATTTAGTAGGTAATATAGGTATTGCGAGATCCGGAGTGATTTGAAGTACTTAGTTACGGACACCATTTGAGACTCGTGTAGTCGTGTTTATATGACCTTGTCCCTCTTAAAGATGTGATCGACCGAGACAACGCGTAAGCGAAAGTTAACGACCGTGACAGTCTTTAGAAGCTCATATAAGCTTATATCAGCTTCTCTATCTAACGACTGGTTTTAAAATTAGGGTAAGATACAAAAATGAGACTTAGTGCTACGCCCGATTAAAAATGTATTGAATTTTCTCATAATCGAGTCTGAGCTTAGTCTAAGCCAGAGTTCCCCAAACGTTTTTGTGTCGTAGACCCCTTGCCATGTTTTTCCGTGTTGGGTAGACCCCCTACTTACCTGATATTGATTTCCTGTAAATTTCTAATTGTAGTGAAGTTTAGTGTTAAAAACTTAAAGTAAAAACACATGGTAATTTATACATTTATTAATTGAATTTAAATTAAAACTACGCAAAGTGAAATTTTGTATCTGTTTTAATAATTCTATTTTTATAATAATATTTTTTTTACTTCATAGGTACTTTTATAATGTATATGTTTTGATATTATAAGATAGTATGATGTAAGTAAATAGGTACTATCAGTGTATGTGTTGAGATCCACTATCGTGGAAACCTATTTTCATTTCATGGACTCCCAAATTTTTTTTCGCTGTCGTAGTCCCCTTGCAGGTTGTCATAGACCACTTTGGGAATCACTGGTAAAAAAAAACTAAACCTAGCAGCTGGTTTCAAATGTTCTTCAGTTAACACTTCAGTCACACAATCTACAGCAATCTAATCAATAGTAATCCAATCAAAGTTCTAAAAGTCTCTGTATAGAATATTGTTTATTGTCAGTCAGTTATATTCTTGATGTTTAATCAAACATAGCTGTCAAGCTGTAAATTTTTTGACATATCTTAGTTCGCTCAAGACGAGATTAAGAAACGATGTCAGTCAGTGTCAGTCACGATGCATTGTTTTGCGAACAATTGCAATAAATAATTGCATATTAGAAATGGAAAATACTATTTTTAAAATAAATTATTAATATTCTATTTATATAAATATAACTTGCAGGAACGGGCTTCGAGCCACAGATTTCTAATATTTTTGTAGTGAAACTTCTTTAGGCGCATGAGGGACATTTTTACGGAACAGGGAGAGAGCGATTAACACTGATTGAGAGAGAGGAAGTGAGAAAGGGAGATCGAGAAAAAATACACGGTATTAGTTGATGTATTTGTTTAGTAGTTACATATTAGAACTTTAGATCGCAATTTTGTCGCATAACGATTGTGCAGTGTAAATATAGATATACAAATACATGGAGTGATAATATACTGACACATATGATGGTACATGATCATGTATTGGGGATTTTACCTTAATAATAATTTATTTAGAAAGAAGTTTCATTTCTGACATGTGTACTTTGTACGCACGACTTTTTTAATATATTCATGTTTCAGATAATGACTTTAAGAATGTTTATTTAAAGTTTAAACAAATACAAAAATCTTATCTCTTTATAATAAATATAAAATGATTTTTGTAAATCTGTGTATCCGCGTTTTTGGAAATGTCACGGCCTTCGTCTAGTTTGATCTAGTGTAATAAACAAGACGAAATAATTGGAAAAACACAAAATCTATGAGTTCTAATAAATGCAAAATATTGTTTATTTTCGTTAAATAATACACACATACGCATACTCAGCTGAATTCGAAACCTTAAATGTTTGCCTCTGAAAGTTGAAAGAAAGCTTTTATATTAAATAACTTTAAAACGAAAAGTTATTGGAAATTGATTGAAGCTTCGGATGTGCAATATGGCTTCCTGTCCTTAATGAAGTGGAAAATGTTTTCCGTTAAACAATTTCAAGTTCAGCGACTCAATAATTACACGTTTCAATGAAAGGTTTCATTTGTTTAATCAAAACTAATTAAAGTTGGAAAATTTGTTATTTATTTAAAATTACAAGTGTATCATAATTATAGAGCTTTATTATCTACATATCATTTACTTTATTACTTATTTATAAATGTTATATTATTAGTTATTATTTATTTATGTTTTACGGTCATCATCCAATTTTGGCCAGCTACAGATTCCATCTCGTCGCTCCATCACTCTGTTGGTCTGCCCTTGTTTCTTTGTCCTTTTGGGTTAAAATTTTTGACCATCTGCCATCTGTATAACCTGTGTTAAGTTAAATTCCAAGAATGTTTCTTTTATACGCTGGCTCGTACGTATTTTGCCTATCGTTTGTTTTGTGCCTCATTTGTAAGGCAGCGAGCACGAATCCACTTTTTAATTGTAAGTATTAAGTAAAGTAAGATTGTAGTGTAATAAGTTCTTATATGCCTACTTACAATTACGTAATTAGGCATATAAGAACTTATTACACACAAAACGAACTCTAGCTTGGGCGAGATTTTGTTTCATTTATGCTATGTTATGGAAAAAGCTATGAACACTTGACAAATGTTCAAGTAGAGGAAAAAATAAATTATTATTATTTTACTTAAAAATATGTGACTAAACGCTACAATGTTAGTTACATTTTCTAAAGGCATTCTCGAAATTTTTAAAGAATGCTAAAATTACGTTACGCAGCATGTATTAGTCATACATTCATTCATCACGGTTTTCTCTGTTTCGAAATAAGTTTTTACCAAATCAACAGGATCTGGGGGTGTGTGCCAAGGATTATTACTTACGTCATTTTTATTGACTCGACACTTGAATACGAATGAGACGGTTATGAATTAGCATTTTCATGTAACATGTATTTTAATTGCTTGAACCATCCGTAACAAGCTCATTATATAAAAGAGATCCTCAATTATAAATATGAGGAAGTGAAATATTAATTGTTTCTATTTCCACTTAGTTTCACTAAGCATCCATGAATATTTTTAGATCATTACAGGTTCTTATTAGTGATTTAAATACTAAATTTTTAAAGGCAAGGTGCTTTTATAGCGTGGGCGATATATTATATTAACTTTGTCAATAATACAAAATAACTTACCTATTATTATGACATTATGTTAATGTTTGTATTATATGACATAATAAAATTAATATGACATTTGCTTGCGTATTTATATATGGCGGATTGTGTGGATTGGTGTGTGGATTTGGGCTATGTAGTAAGGAAATCCAAATGTATGGAAAATTGATGGGTACATATTATTAAAAACATTATCATACCGAACTATAAATACTCAATAACATCTGTCACTCTCAGAGAGTGATTTATCCTTAATTCAATTAATCTCATTTTTTTAAATTTTTGCTTTTCTGTTATGCCTTCTGTTTATTTGTGATTGCGCTTTTCGTGTCCTATGATCTTCCCTTCCATCTCACGATTGTCCCCTTAAATAAGATAAAAAATAATATTGATTCGATAATAAATCGTTTATTGTTTCAATTCTCAAAGATTCAATCATAACGGTGTTATTGATTTAATGTAACGGATCCGAAGCAATCGACCAACTTTTAAACTAGAACAGACAAATTTCATATAATCTTAAAATCCAAAAAGAAATATGGCATTGATCTTCCTATCAAGTTAAGTCAAAACATTTATTTCAATTAGGCCTGTTAAAAAGGCACGTTTGAAAGTCAAAATTACATGTTATATATATTTAAAAAAATTTAGGTTGCCCCTTCCAAAAGTGTCACATGATGAAAAATGGACAAGACACTACATACTTATGCTTTTATGTTTTTTCGAACGAAACGAAACGAAAGAAGTATTGTAGTAAAATAAAAATAAGGAAGCTGATTTAGAAAGTATGCGATTAAGTTCTCATTGAAAACTATACAATTCTTACTGGCCACTATGTGAGAGACCTAAAAAAGGAATACCAATCAGTATAATAGAAGTTCCCTAAATAACTTTCTTCTTCTGATAGTGGCTAACTGGAATAAGCTTCCAGTAATGAGTGCTCTGTGAATGAATTGAAAAAACTAAAATACCTAATAAAAAAGATGAAATCAAATAATATATATTTTTTATGGAATTTACTGTTAAGTTAGTTCCATTACTAACTTAAGGAAAGTAGTGCGGGGAACACTGACACAGATATTTTTACTTAAAAGGGTTTCCAAATCTTACACATTACATATAATGAAATCCTGTCAAATGAATAAACACATTTATAAATAGCACACTGACAATTCTAATCGCTAGAATAATTTCTCCAAATTCACAAATACACGCACTTCGGCTGATAATGCTACTAGTGTATTCATCTACAATACAGTCCTCTTGACATGTTTATTAATCCGAATAAAACAAAATGGCTGTTTGCATAGCGTTTTGTGTAAGCTATGATTATCTAACCGTTGTAATGAAAAGTCATTCGTAAAACTTACTAAAAGAAAAAGTTTTTATTGTTCATGTTCTATTGTTATCTATTTCATAAGATTCAACCGAGAGTTAATAAAAAGAAAACACTTTTACATCTAAACTCGCTTTCATTGTAATATCAACACGATTTTGTTATGCTTTAGTCTTGCTAAATAATGTATGTAATACAAGTTTAGCCCCAACAAATCTAGCAAACGCATTCTTTTAAAGAGAAAGATGTTTCCATAACTAATTGTATGTATAGTCAAAGCAAGCGTTTTTAAAAATAAAATTGTTATAATTACAGGTAAATTAATGAGCGAAGATGACGAAGGACAAGCGGGAACACAAGTAACAATAGATGTAGTACCACCCTCAACAACAACAACAACTACCAGTACTGTACCACCAACCCGATCAACAACAACGGAAAAAGTTAAAACAGAAACGGCCGTCACTACGGAGACTACTGCAGTAGAATCAATGATCAAACCGAAACCTAGACTTCTCAATTTAAGCGTAGATGAATTACAGAATTTCGCAAATGCACTGCACAATCAAACTAACCAGAAAGGACCAAAGAACGTTGACCTCAGTGATGTTAATATGGACGAAGAAGATGAGCTACCCAAACTTTCTGAGCATAAACAAAAACATATATCAGATAAATTCTATTCAAATCTTCAAGTACCATTCAATCCCTTAATGGCAATAGACAAGTCTGAAGAGGAAACGTGCAAGGAGAATGAAATATCATACAAGGTTTGTATGCTGTAATAACTGCATAACTATGTTGCTGGGTATTCTAAACATCCTAAATATTCCGTTTATAAACAGGCAAACATGATAGCTGAATCATATCAAAAACGCTGTCTACTAACACCATCCGACTTTCCTAAATAATATAAAATTCTAGTTAAATATTTTTTATTTATTTAATTTAATAGAGTGGCAAACGACCCTACGGGACCCCAAAAACGGTAGTCATCGCCCATGGATGCCTCTTTTTTAGTGGGTACGTTGCTGACCTTTTAGGGAGGGTTACACTCTAACTTTGAATAGTTGGAGGTCGTATCTCACCGGGAGTCGATTCCACAGTACCTTGTGAGGCGGACTGTGAATGACTTCCAGCCACCAATGTGATGCTGTTGGAATTTTGAATTGCTTCGGCTTGTACGGTTTTGAATCAAGACAGGAGGGATCAGTGCTTACGTAAATAACTAGTTAAAATCAACAAGTCAGTCTAGTAGAATCAGTGATAGCAAAAGATAACAAAATAAATAAGATATTTAATTTATGAATAAAAAATAAAATAAATTAATCCTAATCAATCCTCAGTTGTATCCTTGTCACGAGTAAAACCTTCCTGCATAGATGACGTGTCAATATTTGGATACTTCGATAAACACATTACTAACTGTAGTGACGTACATTTTGTTTTAAGCTCGGAGAGAAAATGGATAGAGGCTGCGACGAATCATGTGAATGCGCCCCGGGAGGTTTATTTGAATGTTCACCGAGATGCAAACATCCATACATACGACGAGGAAGACGTCTCAATGATCCCCTGTGCTTTGAATCGCCGGTAGACGAATGCTGCTCTATTGTGGCCTGCGCAAATGGCGGTGAGTATATCATAATGGCACGTTTGATGTGCTTTTTGCTATGGTGTACAAAAATAGTAATGGTGTCTGGTGTCTTTTATTAACATAACATTTACACAATAAAAGATAACACTTTTTTAAACGAATTGACGTTATGTATTATTGTAAACTTATAATTATTTAAACATAATTTTAAATTTATCCGACAATTTTAATAGAGAGGACGGCCTAAAATTATCAAACACCTGGGATCCAATAATATCCAAATTAAAATCTCAACACAAACAATCCGCGAAAATGGAGGACACCGTGAGCAATTTCTGCAGAAACCCTACATGTTTTAGTCGATACCAACTCCGGGGAAATAAATACAGATAGTACAACATTTTCTACAGCTGTGATATTTTTTTTAACATTCAACACCTTTTGTCTTCACCGTTACCACGCACGCTGTAAAGCACGCGAAATTTCGGATAAATTTAAAATAATGTTTAAATAATTATAAGTTTACAATAATTCATAACTTAAATCAGTTTAAAGAGGTGTTTTCTTTAAATGGTGTCTTTTGCCAATAAAAAAACAAGTATAATCTTGTTAATGCTTTCAAGAGCAAGTAGTTTATTTAATGTAGATATTAAAAATAATATACTAAACACACATTTTTATATGTGAACGATAATCTTACACGACATTTTGTAGTTGACATTAGCAAATTGATTTATTTAGTAAAACAAATTGAATATTTCAAATACAGATTCAATAGCACATCTAAAGTGACCAAAGAAGCCATGTAATAAGCTCAGGCCCTCATGATACGCCCTCATGTACTTAATTAACTTCTTTGGAAAAAGTATATTATTCTATTAATGATTATTTACGTGAAACATTATAATTAATATGAATTCAATAACGTAATAATATATTTTTAAAATCTGATATTTTATCACTATAAATAATATAAAAATTTACTATAATTATGACTCATAATGTATAATAATTTAATAATAATAATTCTTATTAATGGTGTATAATTCATTTTAAAACAAATTTGCACGCCATTATGTGTATATGCAAATATGCAGAATATGCAAACTTTAGATTGCACCACCATAACATTTTATCACGAAATTCTGGCAAATAAATTATTATTATTAATATTGTTCCTAACTGGATATATGTATATACTAACAATGCTATTACTTATTCAGAAGCGTGGGAATAAACCTATCAACATAGTGAATGAAAATTCCTAATTTAAATTAATTTGCAGAACGTATTCCAGCTAATTAACATTCATAATTTTCAGAAATAAAACCAACGACTACAGAAGTCTGTCGGTACGGCAACGAGTCTTATCACGTTGGTGCGAAGTGGGATATTGGGTGCGAACAGATTTGCACTTGCGAAAGAAATTCTGTCGTCACCTGTAAACCCAGGTACGTCACAATGTCTGAGAAACTACTTATAGTTTATGTGTACATAAGTAAATACATACATATTTAAAACCATTTACGCTTTGATAGCTTGACGTTCTGTACTGAGCGGATCAATTCAAGAGAACTATCGGTTTCCCATCATAAAGAGTATTTTTAAGTCGGTCATTTTTAGGTGAACCTAAATAACTGAACTTAAATAATTTTTTTCTACTATTTAAATATTTTTTTTTAGACATAGACATAACATTTATTACAAACAACATACACATATAACCACACAAAATAACAATAATAAAAAAACAACAAAAATTCCTTTTCCCATTCGGTTCGTTTTGTCACCATCCAGATTTTATGTAACTACATACCTTCAATATTTAATTAATTTAATTTAATATAATAACTTTGTATGATATGACTTGATCACGACTATGTGACCCACTCCTGGCACCAAATCTGGATCCGCCCTCTTCGCAGAGTGACTTCATACTAGCGATATTGTGTATATTAATTAAAAATGACATTGTCTTGTGATTAAATAAAAAATATGAAAATATTTCGGAATTAGACTAAAATTTAATGCAAAGGTATTGGCTGGATTTATGAATTTGTATACATTTCGCAATATTCACAGATGTAACCGCATGCCACAATCGGATCAATGCATCAATGTGCAAGACCCAAAGGACGCGTGTTGTGAAGTACAAATATGTGATGTTTCGCAAGACGTGCACGAGGAGCCGATTGACAATAGCACTGTTACCTCAACGACTGCTGTAAGTAAAATACATTCAGCATTTACGGTGCCTTAGTATCAAATAAATAATAAATATAATCAGAAAGACTTCTTATGGCGCATTAGGGAAAAATCTCTTTCTCTTATCTCGCCTTAGAACCAAAAGGTCGACTGCGTGCGTCAGTCACATGTGGCTTATCACCTTTTTAGTTTAACAACATCATGAAACAGAAATCTGAGGCTAATAACTAAAATGCGCCTCGGATTTATTTATTTTTTAATTACTAACCACGCTACCGACAACATTTGACATGGAAAATAAGGATAAGGACAACTAATGTGTGTGTACTCTGCACACGCGTTAGAAATTAAACTTTGGCGTAACAAGATAACAATCTTTTCAATAATTTTATTCTACGTTTGTAGAAAAAACGACACTTATAAGAAAAAAGGTATTTGATACATTGAAGGTTTTATTATAACGCATTCTCTAGTTAAATAAAGTTTATTATATTTTTTTTAAAGTGTTGACAATGCTGAATTGAGTGTGTCGGTTTTTAGTGGCGGCGCGCATCGTAAAAATTTACTCTCGCCATTTATTCGTAATGCGCCAAAAGTAGTATTAGGTACTTCAAAGTTGTATTAAATTTAATTTTGTTTAGAAACCTGAACACAATGAAATGGAAGCAAAAGCGACACGCCCCCTAGTTCTTCTCGAACCAATTGGATCTATAAAGGTCCTCCAAAACAACAGTGTCCAAGTTAACCTAATACATCCAAACGACTCAATGGATCCTATACATCTAGAACTTAGCAGCGATGGTGGCCTAACATACACTGACGTTGAATTGAGACATAAAAACCTCATTTTAAATTTAGAAGGCGGACGTGATTATATTCTTAAAACTAAGGAAACTGGGACAAAGTTCAATTTCACGATAACAGCGTCTGATGACAACGAAGTACTTGAAGAAAGAACGGATAGCACAAAAGAGGGGTGTTATCATGATGGGCAGTTTTATGCAGTCGGTGAGATATTTTCAATAATGCTTAAAGATTATCTGTGTATTCGAATTATTATGTGTGTCGTTTACGACGATATCGTTTAGAACAACATACCGGGTAAATTAATCAAATACTGAATTTAATGAAAACAATTTTTACCGGATTGAAGCCATGTATTATTAAACTTATAATTATTTAACATTAATTTAAAATTTTCCGACGTTTCGCGTGCTTTACAGCCTGCGTGGTCACGGTGACTGAAGACAAAAGATGTTGAATGTCAAAAAGTATCACAGATGTAAAAAAAAAAATTATTGTATTTATTTCCCCGTAGTAGAAATCGACTAAAAGATGAACGGTTTTTTGCAGAAATTACTCACGGTGTCCTGTATTTAAATAATTATAAGTTTAATAATACGTAGCTTTAAACCGGAAAAAAGTGTTTTCTTTAAATGTGGAAAAGCTATGTTAATAAAAGACAATACTACAAAACCTATGTATTAGGTACATACTGACGTCATCGGTTGTTACGACTATCGGTTTTTACGACAGATCAACGTTATAACAGATTTAAACTGTATATAGTGAATACAGCAACAAAATGTTACTGTGTCATAATTTAGTTATTTTAACTAAATTATTAGACTTAGGGCCTGTTTCACAATGTCCGGATAAGTTCCAAATAAGCTATTTATAATTTATTACTTATTCGTAGGATAAATAGTATTTTTGCGTTTCACGACTGTCAGATAGCGCTATACGTCATGAAATTCGAAGTATCTTATTTGGAACTTTTATCTTTCGAATAATTTATGTGTTGCATAGCTATTTGACACTTTATCCATACATTGTGAAACAGGCCCTAAAGGTGCTAATCACCGTTTTTATTCCAAAATCGTATCAAAACATTTAAATAGAGTTTATATTTGATAATCTTCACCCATGCAGTACCGTAATAGTCAAAACGGCCTTGGGTTAATATTGCATAGTTAAAATATAAATATTTTTCTCTGACTTTAGTTTTTACTAACATACTACATTCACAATATTCGTTTTATGTTTTTATTTCGCTCCAAAGTTTATAGGTCAAGGCCATATGTGCATATTTGTATGATAAATCAAATAATTTCGTTAAAGTTAAATCTCTTTAAACACTATCACAAATGTAGTAACATATTTACAAAATGACCTTTTACAATTTTCTCATAAACATTTTCAGGGAAAATTCATTTTATTGTTTTTTTTTTCATTTATTTTATAAAGACACCAGCCACAGAGTTTTTTCAATATTCAAAAGACAAACTTTTTTCAATTTTTTTTCAATTTTTTAAAATTAATTTTCAACTATTTTTATAATTCGTTTGGTTAAAAAAATTGTAAATAATGTATATATTTGATTGTTATGATTTTCAGGGGAAGAAATCCACATAGGATGCACTGAGCTATGTGAATGTACGGGGCCTGATACAAAGGAGTGTGCGCCTTTGGTCTGTCCTAACCATGTTGGGCTCGAATTAGTGTCCAAGGGCTGCGTCCGATGGGCGCCAAGTCCGCCCCCACAGCCGCCCAATTGTTGCCCACGGACTGCCCGTTGTCTGAGCGACGGTACATGTCATTATAAAGGCGTTGCGTAAGTGGTGTTTTTAAACGTTTGCTAATTATATAACTGAGAATCTGTTGTCATAAGGTATTGTTATATGTTACTAGCTGACCCCGCGAACGTTTCTCCTTAATGTGATTTTACTTAGCTTACCTTTCAGTGCATACCAACATGTAACATTTTGTTATGCCACCCCAGAGACGGTACGGTTTTCCGGAAAGAAAACTTTTTAGGTTTCGTTATAATTTTTCTCTCTACATACACCTCAGAGATCAAGTCATTTTATTTAAGAAATAAAAAATAGGGGTTGATAGTAGAGGGGTTAAAATCAAGGGTTGTATGTATTTTTGTATGCTGTATCGTAAAAAATAAGAACAAAAAATTTGTCTAAAAAATAATAATTTAAGGGTGGAACATTTATGGGATGAAAAATAGATGATGTCCGAATCGCAGACCTAACTGCAATCGGTCGAGCCATTTCGGAGGAGCTTAATTACCTAATTAATTTAATTTATTAGATAAAACTTCATGAAAATTCTGAAGCACAAAGATCGTTTAATTTTCTTTTTAAGAATCCCAAACTGGAGTGAGGTTCCTCTTCATTTGACGGGTTGCGAACAGCGCTGCTTCTGTGAGAACGGCGAGTTGGATTGTCAAGAAGCCTGCAACCCTCTTCCGCCCTTGCCACCTCAGAATCTGAGATGCCCTCCGATGCACCGGCCGGCACCTGTTAATATCTCCGACGAAGACTGCTGCAAGGAGTGGGGCTGTGCTCCTCATGGTAAGTCCACCATTTTTAATTAAATAATATTAAATCGATCCACGACAGAAATCGAAACAGCAGTCGATGAATTTTGGATTAAAGACATCAAAAATTACCATTGCAATATATATAACCATAACGATTCGTATTAATAAATTATTGGGTTTTAAGCTATTGGATAGTCAGGCAGTAAAATTTTTATTGACAATCAGCTCATATCACATTATTTTGATAATATCATTGTAATAATTATAACTATTTTTATGTAACGCAAAACAGTGCTAATATTGACGTACAAATTAAAATTCAGAAATGTAAATCTGGCTTTACAGGGATATCTAATAACCATTTTATAGAATTCGTATTACTTGAGTTTAATTGTTGTATATTAAAATTGGCACTATTATCATTTCATTAAAATCATAAGCTTATCATACGCATATCATTATAACCATTGCATGCTAATCATTCACTCATTACAGCTGGAATGAACGCATCGACTCAAAAACATAAAACATATCCGAAAAATAACTATGTCACCCCATCAACATTGACAACACCCAGATTCGTTTTACCCACCCCATCACTTACCACAGAAGCAATGAACTTCAAAAGATTACATTCGGCAAATATAGATTTTTTTAAACACTTGCGTCCTATAAAAACCGGAATACCTAAGTATTTGAAGTCTTTAGTACCAGTCATGCTTAACGATACATATAAAGAGGCAGATGAGCATAAAAATGTAACAGCCTTTACAATGTATGATGTAGATTCTGATAAAAATTTAAATAACCAACCAGTAGTAGAACCAACGAAAAGTGGAGATCAAATGTCATATGTAAACCTGCCAAAAAATGTTCACTCAGGGATCGTAGTTGCGACTCATGATCGCAAAAAAGAGAAATACAATATCTGGGATACAAATGATTTTAAACAAAGAATACCAGATCAATATGTAAGCGATGTGAATATTCCAACGTCTAAAGAAAATGTTAAATATTTTACTCCAGCATATGCACCTAAAGATTTGATGATCCAGCATCAACAGTTTAGCCATTTAGATCCAAGTGAATATTTCAGAGATATTATGTTTGCACCTTTAAAAAATAATGAATCTCATGTAGTTTTCAATTCTATTCCTAAAAACACAATTCCGATAGATATGAATCAAATCGACAACATAATACAAAATAACCAAGGAAAATATGTCACCGTTTTAAGAAATAAAGATCTGCAAATGTCAAAGACAAACTCGGTAGAAAAAACTGCATGGAAGCCAGACGTTCGTAAGCATTTGCTTCTCAAAGCCCCTAGTCCTTATGAAACGGTCCTCCTTAGAGCTCTTCCTAACACAAGACTACATTCAACAATCAATGAACAAATGAAAAGTCAAAAAAGTCCCTCAAAGTATTCCACCCTCGACCTCGAAAATATTTTAAGTCAGATGGAAGTTGAGACCGATGTGAACCGAAACCTTGGACGATCAGCTGAAAAGAATCGAGCGACCGCGGCAGGTCAGTGACCTCGCCTTGGTATCCAATTTCTACAATCTTTTTTTACGACACATATTTCTTTTCAGGCATTTTCAATCTTCCAACTATAAATACTCATACACACCATCAACTGTCGCACATTCTCATTCTCATTTAACACCTATTTTGTGATGTATTTAGTTACACTTGAATTTAGTGGTCTGTGTCCAAATCTGAGCGTTTTACAGGTCAGCTGCCTCCAGGATTCCCAGGCAGTCCAGCATTTCTCCCAACCCCGCCACCAGATGATATATATTCAGACAACCAAAACGATATTCATAGACCTTCTAATCCGTTGGATCCTCCGTTGGCTGGTCTTCCACCTGGGTTACAAATACCAAGTTTTGGAGAGGAAAATAGAAAATTAACGGTTATTTCCTTACAATCAGACTCGCCGACAAGTATTAAAATGTTGTTTGGTTTGCCACCTGTGTTGGTTGGACTACGAGGTAGTGTGGACTTGAGATATACAGATACTGAGTAAGTATAATATATTAATCACATATTTACATATGACATATTACGTTTTAAAAATGATACCTGTACTGTCAATTTTTTGATCGTAAGTTATTAATAAGGATAACTGACTTGAGACATCTGTCATATTGTATCACAATGTTAGTTCCCATACTCCTCCAAAACGGCTAGACCGATTCTTATGAAATTTATCCTGCATATTCAGGGTCTGGTCATCAGGTCTGAGAATCGGCTACTGTCTAACAAGTGTGTCCAAGCTAATAATTTATTTTTTTGACAATTTTTTTTTGTTTTTATTTTTTTTTATGATACAGCATACAAAAATACATACACACTTAATTTTCTCCCCTCTGTGATTAACGCCTATTTTTTATTTGTTAATTGTGATTTAAACTCTGATGTTCATTTAGAGAAAAATTCAGAGAACCTAAAAAAAATAAAACCATAGCAAAATAATCCATGTTGATTACTAAACAGTAAAATCAAATTGAGGTGACACAAAGTTTGCGGGGGCAGCTAGTTTCATATATTATTGTAAAAACTTATGTAAATTATACGAAATACTAAGATCATTTCAATATTTACTACTTTTATATATACATGTCGCTTAATCCTTTATACTAAGTAATCCTGGGATTTTTTGTGCCTAAACGATGTACATACAAAAACATAAAAATTCAATTGAATTTTTTTAGCGATGATGACGTTTCACATTGGTATTCTCAAGTATTTGCACCAGCTGATGAGATCCTGACCACTCCTCGGCTGGAGTTCCGTTTAGCAGGACTCAAACCGGAGACAACGTACAAAATACGAGGCAAACTACTCCTTCATAATCTGCCAGTGGAACCAGAGAGTAAAATTTACACAATACGAACTCAAAGAGAATCGGCAGTAAGTACATCTCTTTAGCTACATGGTTTTTGAGGAAGGTTTTTATGGGGAGAAAATGAGAAAACTTCAAAAATGTACTTCCAAACATAGAACACAAGAAAAGAGTGTCATCTCCTGAATAGAGACTACTAAAACTAACAGTCTCTATGTAGATGCAGTAAATGTTTCATATATTGGTATATAGATACTAACAAGGAAGGCTAAGTAAAAAAGTCATATCGTCCCTGTAGAATAAATTACAGAAATCAAAAAAAATAATTTAGTCAATGTCCATAATTTTGGACGATAAAAAGGATGTATTTATTATTAACATAATTAAGTCATTAAATTTTATTTAAATGACATAAAAGTCTACGAATAAAAATAAATGTTCTTTGACATACGAGATTATCAGTCTACTAGAGACGATATTATAGTTCGCGGGGGCAAATAGCAAAAAATATAATGTGTGTAGTGCGTTGTAACGCTGCATTGATTAGTCTATGGGCAGTTTACACAATGTATACAAGATAATGCGGTACCAGATTTCCTGGGTTCGATTTGAAATGAAAATGTTTGTATAATATCCAATGTTTGTATAGGACAAAAAGGTCATTTGTTCATTACTAGATTTTACAAATTTTCACTTCTTATGCAAATAAAATAAAAAAAAAACATAAAAATCGTAAATCTAAATTCTAAATGTAAACAAGCCGCCTCGATATCGATCTCTTTTAGGCAATCGTTAAAACTAAAAAGATAAAAAGAAATTCGTTGTATGGCTTAGCTTAAAATTCTTTTTATAGGATGTAGTGGAATCAGAGGAGAAACGAAGAGATATAGACTGTAAATTGTCAGTGGTAGAGGTGAATGACACTACAGCGCAAGTAACATGGCGACACTTCTCGGAGGATGAGCTGCAATTCATTGATGGAGTTCAAGTTCGGTAAGACAGCATGTTTGTGTTTTAATGACAATTAGTTTTACACGGCGTCTTACGTGAGCACGCCCATGGTGAAAAACTGAACTGAACTTTGTTATCAACGATCCAGAATCCTCCAGACGCTACATGGGACATAAATGAATAGGTTTTATAGTATCCGGCAAACATCTTGAACAAATGTCCTTGCCTGCGATGCGCAAACTTCCCCCACTCCCTCATTAAATGCTTAAGAAGTTTGCCGGTACTTGTACCATAAGGTACTAATTGCTGGAAAATGAACATGGACCTATGGACCTTCAACACATCGACATATTCACAGTCACTTCCTGATATACCCAAATCGTGTTAACGACCCGAACATTTTCAGAAATTAAGAAACTGTAACTGCAAACAAACTCCTATACATATAATTTTATTTTCCAGGTATCGACCGGTAGGAACTCCTATATACAGCATGACTGAGCTGCTACACCACAGTCGATCGGCAGCATACCTTCAGGACCTGAGACCGGAGACCAGATACGAAGCTTCCCTGGTTCTCATTCCTCCCACAAGAGCTGTCACAGAATTAGTTGACTCAGGGCATGTTGAGTTCACTACTGCTCCATACATTGGTAAGTCCAATAAATATCAGACGCAAGCATTAAAATATGTATTTATGGATTCCCGCAATTAATAATGCAATTAATCGTTGTTTTGAAATAGTTTGGATAAGCGTCATCTAGCAGTGTTTATTGAAACTATTATAAGAAAGAGTGATACGTAAGGTTCAAACCAACGTTGAAATAATGCTTCATGTATTTACAATTATAAATGTTTCAGATCCATACAACTGGTCCGTGATAGTCGAGGCTCGTGCCGTAGGCTCAGAGGCTGCTGAAGTTACGTGGCATGGAGTGCCGTCTCCCGCAGAACGTTGGGTGCGGGTGTACCGAGCAGCTCACGCCTGCGGTACGAGCAGAAAGGAACATGATGACTTCAGACTTGCCACGAGGGACTTACCGCCAGCGATCACTTTGATAGGATTGCAACCGAATTCTAAGTATGTTTTAGTGTTCTGTAAGGCTAATCAGCTATCTCTTTTTGTCCCCGTAAATTAAAAAAAAATTTAGGCTTATCACTTTAAACAAATTTTATATTGGTAATTATGAATAAAATAAGACAAAAATCAAATATGGCACAAATTGTTCGTCATTCACCTTACTACTTACAAGAGTACTTATATGGAGTAGATAAATTCATCACAAATTTAAATTTATTTAATTTGGTTAACGCTTCCTTACAATTACAAAAATAAACATATGTGAATCCAATAGCAAGACACCAAGGTTACCTGTAATACCTGCGTGCACGAACACATACGCGCGACACCTGCTAAACCAGTTTTTTTGTAGTTATGTCCAAGTAACGATTTTTTATCGTTGCTTGGACATGTAGTTATGTCCAAGCAACGATAAAAAATCGTTGTCGATTAAAATAGATAACTTATATATACCACAAGTACTTAAGAACGAGTTTCAGTCCGATAAAAACGATCTAAGTAGGCAGAGGATGAGTTTTTATCGAATATATCTATTCTATCTAATCTCTATCTGTCAGAAGTTATAATATGTAACAGAATCCAAAAATCGCATATATTAGGCCTAACTATCGTTGGCACCTTAGCAACATTATACTCGAAGGCTTTAATAATAATAGCCTTTTATTTCAAATAATTTTAAAATTAAAAATCTAGAAAATTAAATATCTGTTAGCTCTTTTATGCCAAAGGCCTGCTACAAATCCCGCCATTCCTATCTGAACTTTGCCACTATCTGCCCATGTACCAGGTGCTGATTCCTTAATTTTGTCTATCCATCTTCTAAAGTATCTTCCTCCTTTGGGTTGAACCTTGAAACTTTACTTTAATATAAATAAATATTTTTCAGGTGTCGTGTATGGCTTGAACTATTTTTAACAAATGGAAAAGTTAAAACCAGCAATGTCCTGGAAATCAACACAAAATCATTAGATTCACCTGAACCAGTTGACAGTAAGTATTTTTTGCAATACATACAGCTACTAAGAATGACCCAAAACTTTTAATTACCACCACCACCTTAACTCCAGATGAAATAGACGCATCATCTATAGCGGGAAGCCGGAATGCGCCGCGCGGCGATTACTACGGCGCCTTAGTGATAGTAGGCGTCATTGCTGCCCTTGGAGCTCTATCTTCTGTTCTTCTACTGCTGGTGGTCATACGCAGGCATCGACCACACTCTGTGCCTATAACGCGTGAGTATATACTTTTTTTTAAGTAATAGGAGGCAAACCTGCAGGGAGCTGACTTGGTGTTATGTGGCGTCGCCCATGGATCGCGATATGGCTCGCAAGTGTGTTGCCGGCCTGTTATGAATTCACACGCTCTTTTTTTTAAGGTCCCTAATTCATGCGTAATCCAAGCCCATCTGTGAATGTTAAATTTTATGTTGGAGCACGATTTAATGCAGCGCCATCTAGTTTGCATAGAGTATTTATATCAGACACTGGTAAAAATTCTTGATGTTTTACAACTTAGTAGAACAAACGTTACATGTAAAATTCTATTTTTTGTTTTTAATGTAATAGTCTTAAAAGTGATACTGCCGCACATGGACACTCACATTGCCTGAAGCCTCGCAAGTGCGATGCCAGCTTTTTAAAAATACGTACGCTCTTATCTTGAAGGTGGTAAGGCGGTGAATCCGATTTTGGGTTAAAATACAAAATGTCTGGAATCGCATTGACTAGATGTGTTTTCAGCTGTGCCGACAGCACCCCGCGAGTCTTCACTGCCCCCTTACGACAATCCTGCCTACAAACTCGAGTTGCAGCAGGAAACTATGGGTAAATAATAATTTTACCAGCAAACTTGCAGTTACTAGTAGTTTATAGAAATATCTTAATAAGCTTCTATGGGGTTAGTGTGTGGTTAGTGTGGGGTCTTCCCAGAAGATAAAGATCACTGCCGTCTAATGCTTTCTGGGATGGTGATGAGATTTTTAAAATGTAAGAGATTATAGACATTTTGAAACTAAATATAAATATCTTAACTGTTCTCATTATTACTACATTTTGATATTTGCATAACATTTTTATACGGCTTATTGTACGTTCTTTCAAACTAATCTAAATGTTGTAATATGTGTAATGTGGTATTTGTTTTGGGTCAAATAAAGAAAATTTTTATTTTTATTTATTTATTTAAATCTGAACCTATACAAATGAACGATTTATTACTGTTAAAGTTTATAATATAATATATTTATATTTTCACAGACCTCTGACAGTTAAGTTCCCGTGAGCACAGCAATGGGCTCAACGGGTTTTCGGAAAGGGCCATTGATGTCGGCCCGAATGGCCGATCCTATAATGAAGTGGGACTATAAATATGTATGAACCAGACTAAAGAAACTTTATTCGTTGCTATGACAACCAGCTTGTCACTACATCTATAGCAATCGGTTGACATTTGCAGCTGGTTAACGCCCGAACCCAATAATTAAATCACAATCTCAGATTGAAAAAATCTGAGATCAGACCGTGACAGTCGATTGATCTCCTATCTGCATAACCAATATACGAAGACAATCCATTTTTGGCGACGGATAGAATGCAAACTCTTCGCTCTTTACACTTATATTTGATAATCAATATAAACCAAATAAAGTAAATAATATTAAACCGTACAAATAATATTAAAATTTACATGTCTATGTTTAAAACATCAAATAGCTTTTTAATTATTTTAAAAACTTCTGTAAGTTAAAATCTTAAGATAGGATATTGGCACAGTTGTACTGTCATTTTGATACAAAGATCTATTCATATACACCGATCCGACCTACCATGGATAGCTTGTATCGACAGATAACTATTACAATCCGGCGATTGGTAATTGGCACACTTATCAATATTTGGATTAAGATGTCCATCTCAGAATGTCAAAAATGGATTGAGATAGGTTATCGGGTTTGGGCGTAAGTAAAAACCAGTGACATCTGTGGTATACTCAGTCGGTTAAGTTGGTGATGCTTGGGTTATGTCCAAAGTTAATAAGGAAAAATTTTAAAGTTTATTTATTTGATTTCCATAGCAAAATCTGTATTCTTCTTTTTCTAATCAATATTTATGTTAGTAGATTCGATCTCTCACAATTTTTGTGATTTGAAAGTCGATGAAACGAAAAAGCAACAGTAAAAAGAGATAGACATATTATTCATATGACTTTACGTTGGTGTTTTTACACTGTATAATGCTTCTGTCGCATTCCCTCCCTCGTTAATTCTAATGAACTAATGTGTCTCTTTTTTCGTTTCGATCGAATTTCAAAGTTTTTTTAAAATCAAAATTAAAGAAAGATATTAAACTTAAAATTAATATAAATAAACTAATACTACATTTAGATAGTGAAATAGTCTAATTCACATATATAATTATGAAAATAATTTTAATAAAATATAGTCTTGTATCAAAATTATTAATAATCGATATTAAACTTAAAAATTAAAATTACATTCGTCTCATTAACTTGTAACCAAATTTTTTATTCTTATTTTTTATTTTATTATCAGCAGTAAAATTGCATTCTTCTCTGATAACTTGCGATAATTTACGAAATTACTCTCATACGTACAACCGCCGGAATGCATTCTTACTTTGGATATAAACCCGGGCATAAATTTGTATATATTGACTATATCTGAACAACGAATTGTATGTTTTTAATGCATTGTAATATAGCTTGTAATTGCATAATGTTATTATTTTCAAAATAAGTGCCTCTTAGTAATATATAAATGTAAATAGTGTTATATAATAAGGAAATTTGCTAAAATGTATTAATGTTTTTTTCTGTATCTTAAAACAGTACTTTCTTGAATAGAAATTTAATTAATCGTTTTTAGAATGATGCGGTAATTCCTTTATTTAATTAATAACACCTAAAGCTGATAAATTGTATTTTTTCATTAATTTTAATCAAAATAAACCAAAATTGCATCCAATTTTATACATGTTACCCATATATCATGTAATTAAATATCGTTTTAATTGTTACAACCACATTGTTACATTAATAAGCAATAAATTTATTTATATCGAAAACTGTGTTCTTATTATATTAAATATAAGTATAGACCCAATTTTATATATCTATTAAATATCCAAAGTAGTTTTTTTTAATTCGCCCGATAAAAACATTTTATAATTCGCTTACACCATCGTTAATTGGTTTTTAATCATTGAAAACAGATGGCACTGATTTAGATCAAGTTAGCTTATGCTATCTGCTTTGGGCGTGGAATAACCCTCTCGCACTTAGCAGTCTCTTCGAATACATATTCAATGAATGATAAAAATATTATAACATTCACATATGATTAATTTACAGGCCAGCTTTGCCGTATCGATCTAATGAATTTTCCAAAAACTCATTTATTTAAGTATACAGAGTACAGAAAACTCAGATTCAAAAAATTTAGATTTTAATACAACACGAAATGGCGAGTTAACGCCACAAGAAAATAAGGTTTTACATTCGCAAACTAAGATCAGCTGCGTAGGTAACGAATAAGGTGGGAGGTTGTTCGTTGGACCAGCAAACAGCGATGTGATGTGATAATGATCGCCAACTTTCGAAACTAGATGGCAGTATAAGGAACCAGGAACTGAAAATAAGGTCTATATGATTCTCATCCTCTTGCAGCAAACGACTATTACGATTGGTCAAACAGATGTATCGTGTAGTCAGTAAAGAGTATTGGCCTGACTTAAGCGTGGTACTCTCATCCCAGACGTCGTAGGTTCGATCACCGGCTGTGCCAATGGACTTTTTTGCGCATTTAACATTCGCTGGAACGGTGAAGAAAAACATCGTGAAAAAACTGGCTTGCCGTAGAGCCAAAAAGTCGAAGGGTGTTAGGCACAGAAGGCTGATCACCTACTTGCTTTCTAGATTGACAAATGATCATGAAACAGGTACAGAAGTCTGAGACACAGAAGCTTGTTTTTATTTTATTATTTTTCTTGTGGTGTGTCACCGCATTTTATTCAAGAAATATTGTTTACCAATTAACATCCAACTGGAGATGCTGTCTGTCTTCTTTCGTTTTTCATTCTCACTCCAAATAGGTATAATATACCATTTTAATGAACCAATTCAATGAGTATAAAATAGTAGCATAAAATACTACGTGTTAAACCCGCACTAAATACTTAGGGGTTAAGTAAATTGGTTGATAAGGGAAAGGTTTTGATTAGAAAAACTTGTTTTAATTCAAATACAACACCAAATCACATTATATTTTCTATTAATATAGTAATACATAATATTTCTCTTTATATGCGCTTATTCTACTAATTTGTATTACCTACTTTTTTGCCCAATATAAAACTTTTGTTTTGTTAGTATGGAAGCTTATTATTTTAATAATTTAAATTTCATGCTGGGCCCAAAAGGAATTTTTTTTTGAAGTTATACTTCTTTTGGCGCGTTAGGGTAAAAATGATGAAATTGAATTTTTACGATGCGCGCGTTCACCGTCACAAAAAACCAACACCCTCAAGTTTGATATAGTTAACATTTTAGTTTCTGAGTTTTTTAAATAAACTTTATTTAACTTGATTATAATAAAACTTTCAATCTATTAAATACCAATTTTTAACTTTAACTTTTTTGAGAAGATTTTTATCTCAATACGCCAAAGAAGTATAACTTCTAACGCGTGTACATTAGTACACACACGTTCTTTTTCATTTATATTTTAAATAGATTTTTTTTACATCTTATATAGCAGTTATAAGAAACTCCAAATACACTTCTTATAGCTGGGTCTAAAGAAGTATATTTGAATTATGGTGCGCCATAATTGTCTTGAGTCAAAATATTTATAAAATAATAGATTTATGCTTGACAGATTGAATTCTATATCTTTGGTGATTAAAGATGGGATATATCATAGTGTGATATGTTGTTTAAATTTATTAAGACGAATGAAATATATCATAGAGAAACAGTACATTTACGAAGTTATCTTCAAACTCAATATGCTAAATAGTTGTAATACTGACGATGTTGTTTTGACTAGATCCGTTATAATAAACCCGTATGAATTACAAATACTATATTGAATCGATATTTATAATAGCTGTTCGCAATTGTGTGAATAAAATATTTTTATATATTTAAATATAAAATTATTAAAGCATTTAAAACTCTCATAACTGAGGATAGTAAGTACGAAATTCGGCATGTATTCTAAATCGAAAATTAAATAATTAAGTAACTATAGAGATTTTAAAATAAACTTTTGTATGTAAAACGTCTGCCGTACAATTCTGTATTTTGCTCTAGCACGTGACAAGAGATGATTTTTGCTTTCTTTGTTACTATAAATAAAATAATGATAATCAAAGCATACAGTAACTGAAAACCACGTTCTCCAAATAGATTCTAACTAGACGATTTAAAAATATAAACAAATCAAGCATTTGTATTCCATCACAATGGCTAAGTATGAATAACAAACAAATTGGCCCCATTTTCTCACGTGCTAGGCCAAATGAAACGATTAGTTGCTTATTTTGTATGTGCGTTGTCTTCGTGTGCTTTCTTGACGACAGCTAGTTTGGAATATGGGTCTTGGGGCTGCAGCTGAGCGTAGGGCGGCGCCTTGGATCCGTGAAGGACTAAAGACCATCCCCGAAGCCAACCTGACGCTGAACTGGGTCCTGAACCACCGTTGAATCGAGCCTTTAAAAGTTAGAGATAAGACATAAGTTCAAAATTTGCTTTTTGAAATAAACGTGATATGACAATTGACAATACATTTAATGCATTTTCACTTTACTTTTTATTAAAAGCGATATAATTATGAATTCATTAGACATATAATTAAACATTCAATACCTATTTAAGACTTATTAATATGGGAAAAGCATAATTTAATCAAAAAATAAAGCGTAAAGATTCAAAAATATATTTATAATATTGCCGCAACGTACTCCAATCTCGCATGAATTACAATTATGTTCGACGGCAGGTTTCTTTGACACACACAAATACAGATATACTTACTTCTAAAGTCCAGGTGCCTTGTGGATACTCTCCCCAGGTATGTGTCGTCATGAAAGGCCACTTGACGAAACCATCTCGCATGTCATCATCATTTGATCGCCTGCTTAGTATCATTGATCTGTTAACATGAGAAAGATATTGCAGATTTGTATAATATCCGGCCTTTTATTTATCGATGCAATGAATTAATATGAAATAAATATAAAAAATGTACTGTCAAGCACACAGAAGTTAGCTCCATCAAGTGCACTTTATAAAAAAATCATTTTCATATTCTTGCGTGGTGGTAGAAATTTCCAATTTTTTTTTACAATCCTGGTGTTAATATTTTACTCGTGACACGTTATAATTTATTACAATAAGGACCCGGTTAGGCACAGCAATGTTGTGGGAGGATGCTCCACCATAGTTAATACATTTCTATTCTTACAAGATACATTATTTATTAGCTTTGGCTTAAAATTGCGAAAATTTTGTTTACTAATTGTTACTTATGTTACCATTATAACGGAAGGACTCATAAAATTCGGAATAACACGTTTGAACTAGCCCAAGCACTATATAATCTACACTATCTCATTCATATTTTCATATAACTAAGCCTAGTGTACCTAGTTCCCATTGGACTCGTCAAGAAGAATTCGAGGTCACCACGTCGCGAAGCATTCGCACTAACGACTGCCTGAACGTGTTCCAAGTATCGCACTTCACTTGCCGTGTCAGAACACGCCGTGGTCTCGATGCGAAGAGTGACGCTGCCATCTGTTGGTATTTCACTGAAACAATATTAAATAGAGGAATACATTTTTTTACATATATAGTATAGTAAACAAACAACTAAAAATTATTTATTCATGTAGGTAACACAATGTACACATATGAAAGTCAAAAATGGTATATACATTGAATACTCCTAATTTTACATTTACTACCAGTTCTCGAATCAAGGGTGTAGAACGGAAGAGAAGAACTGGCAATAAACTCTCCGCCACTCTTTTTAATCTCCATTTTTTTTCTTTTACACAACGTTTGTAAGGAGCTACAACCATAACACCTGTACATGTTCCATATGCCATCTAAGTAATAAAGAATAATAAAATAAATTAAAAACAAATTACTTGTCCTCTTTCAACAGTAGGCATAGGGAAATAGGAGCACTCATATTCTCGTGAGAACAACATGCAAATACATAGTCGAAACAACTAACATCACCGCATACACGAATTCAAGTACGACCAGTCACCACAAGTAGCACCCGTTGACGAGTATTTCGCATGGCCAGCCATCGGCCCCCTCGCCATATTTTAGTGAGAGAGACAACCCGACGCATGTAGTAATCCCTTGATAGGTAAGGAGGAGGCTAGTGAACGTATTTGCTTAAATTACTTACGTATGCGTTTTAACAGATCCAGCTTCGCAATGATACCGAGGAGGCACAGATCGCCAATTCGCCGCTAAAGCTGTCATGGCGCCAGCGTCGAGCACTCCAAAACCAAATAGATGGTTGAACTCCAGCCCGACGCCGTTCATTGTCCAATGAAAACGGCCCTTTAATTAAAATTAATTAATAATTAGTTTTTTACACACATTTCCATTTGCCCATAAAAAGTACTACAGCACTTCTACGAATGTGAAGTAAAATTTAGCTTGTAATTTTATTCCACAGTTTTCTTAGGAAATAGTAGTAGAATTTTTAGAAAATAGAAAAATTAAATTATATTATTTACCGATTTCACGAGAATGAACACTAGGCAACGGCTACTTAGAAAGTGAAATGATAAATTAAAACTTTTATATTGTGTATTTGATAAATCTAATTCATCATGAAACCTGAGCTTTTAACACAGTACGTGTCCCAAATACACAATACTGTTCTAACTTTTTTTTTGTATACGGCTGTAAATAATTTTAAAAAGCTTCCTGTCAGTTTGATCATCGGATAAATAATGAATATGAATTACCTTTGCGTCATACAATGAGTTCCTTTTAGACGTCAATACCGTCAAATGTTGAATGTCACGCCATGTGAGGTTCGCGCTAAAAAAGTGTTTATAATATTTCATAATACAAAATGAAAATTCCCTTTATATTAAAGTACGTACTGATAATATATTGTAACTCATATCATGATTATATGTTGTTATGTTTATATATGTAGATGTCATTAATTGAATGTTGCTTGAATCCAAAGATTTTAAATATTTTTAAGGCATACTGATTTTATTACGTAAATACCGCTTCATAGCGCAAAAATCTACAGCGGTCTACAGCGAAAAATTTACACTAAGATATATCAAATTTAATGACCTCATTTGACCGCATTTAAAACAATCTTTATATGAAAAATATGTGAACAGCATATTTAAATGAAATTTATTTGCAAAACAAAGTTACGTGGAAGATATTCAAATTACTTTATACTATGAATACTCCGAGCCGCTATTAATAAAATTATATTTTCTATTCAAAGTGGCTACTAGCGAGTTTTTCAATTAAGATATTGAAGCTTTACAAACGACTAGCTCTAAAAACGTTTTTAAATTAATTGGTGGAATATTTTCTTCATTTAATTACATAGAAATCATATAACTTAAAATGTATCAATACCTTTCAGCTTTGTATTGCTTTATATATACAGGCAAAGATTTTAGCAATATTGTAATATTGCTAAAATTATGATCATGCGTTGATAATTTTCAGGATTTCATGATTTAGTATTTTTTGAAAAAGTTATGACATATCTGGTTCAGATTATTATGACTATAATTTATTTTTTTAATAACGCGCATAAAATAAGCTAAGCTCGTCGTAGTAACGCAGCCATTTTAGAAAATTCACATAATGTTTCGTTATGTTTGAACTATTAATTGCAGACAACACGTTTTTCAAAATGACATTTTTCCACTTATAGTGATTTGCACTATTATTGTCTACGGTTACTATAACCATCAACACAAGACATTTGATTTTTACATTATAAAATACATCTTAAATATGGCATACAGTTTGAGAGTAGGGCTGTCCTTACTAATAAATATATCAAATATTTTCTGCAAATAGTAAGCGTAATTATTTTACAATAATAGAGAAAGTAAGAACTTGAAGAATGTTAACCTATACAAATAAAATATATGTTCTTAGTAATATACAAACTAACTTAGCATGTAGGGCCAATGCAAAAACTCCTGCTGCTTCCGGTGCGGCGGCGGAAGTTCCTGAATGCGTGGCAGTGCACTTGCCATACAGGTCAGTTGTAGCTACACCAGTATTGGGGTCTCTAGCTCCGTTGCTGAACGTACTAGCGAGGGTTGAGGAGCAGGACTCGTCGTAGTGGGCGTTCTGGCCGTCGTTAATAGCACTATTGCGTTCGTTTGAAATTAGTAAAAGTAACGAAAAATCTCCCATATTTTTTCTTAACTATAATACTTCATTTATTATGTTTAAAAACACATTATTTAATATTAATAGCATATGGACATCATTCTGTAAAATTTGTTTTAGAAACAACTTTGTCGTACCTATTTATAGAAACTGTCCACATTGAGGCCGCGTAACCATCACAGTTACAGTCATCATCTTCACCGCCATCACCACTTGCCCAGACGTAGATATTGCCCAACCCGTTCCGACCCTGATAGAAATACAGAATGAAGTAATAAAAACAAAATGACTACATTCAAATACACATATTAGTCAAAAACATTTCGTATTATATAATCATTACCCAACCACAATGGATGCGTTAATCCTGTTTAAATAAGCTCAATATTCGTGTTAGTTAATATGTGTGTTATATAATAAACTGCATAAGGTTCGTGACTAAAGCTTACAACAATCAGTGTCGACTTCTGATGTTTACCCTGAATCAATTGGTTACTAAAGAGGAAAGAAGACAAAAGAAAGAAGTCTTTGATCTAGAGCTACTGATGTTTGTTTTTGTCTCACCTTCGTATCTAGTATAGCTAATTTAGCGAATATTATAGGATTGTTTGAATTTAATTTTTTACTTTTGTGTTTACTTATTTTATTTGATATTGATTATTGAATTTATTTGGGATTAAATGAAATTGAGATTATCTGTTGCACTGTTTGCAGAATATGAAACTTTATTTTTCACAGAGTAATAAAACGAGTAGCATGAATACAGATAACACTAAATTTACATTTAATGTAAATTGTTCTCTGGCAGATCAACAGTCTTATGATAATATTTTATAAATAGCCGATGAATTAATAATTTAAGTATATTGTTTCAAGTTTCAAATGTTAGTGTCATTTTTAATTAATAGGAATTACCATCGTGAGAAATTTAAGTTACTTAAGGAGGTAGCATATATTTTTAGTCAACATTTTACTGTAAGACTTATGCCGCATCAGCGCCATAAACTACGATCATAATTGCTTTTAAGAACTATGACAGCTGACATTTAGCTCTGACAGATGAGAAATGATTAATATTTGTTATTTGAAAGATTTTCTTTACGAAACTTTGGCTGATATTATTAAAAAGGTCTTATGTGCCGTAATTCGAACATTTAGGTTATAATTTACCTAATGACCACTGGTTAAAATACATCTAATTAAGGGTTAACTGGAGTGATTTATCAAGCAGAACATTAAAGCCAATGCTGAATACTTATTAAACTGGAAAACATGAAACAAATCGAATATTATCCAAGAAAATTTCTATCTAAAGCACACTGCTACAAAGTTAAAATTATATAAACGGCTTTCAGACTTTCATTTCAGACAGGAAACTCCATCATTTTCGTTTTTCAGCTTTCATCAAACGGAAATAGCGCACACCTAAGGCGAGAAAGCTTTTATAAGCTTTGAGCGCCAATGCAAACGCAATAAGCTATCTCATTGTTTTAGAAGTAAGCTTTGGCGTCTACAGTCTTATGGGGCTTCTAAAGGATTCGGATATTATAATAATATTTATATCGCATAAGCGATACAAGTTCCAATTCTTACTCAAACAACCGTTAACGGTATTAAAGTCTATCTATATGGAAATACATTCATAGTAAACTATTGATAAGTATGAAAAAGAAATTATTATAATCTCGTAACATAGTTTAAGCAAGCGAAACATTTATGTTTACCATTTTCATGTATAAGATATTAGACGTTTTCTATAAATTCGAAATGGCGTCTTTGATATTCTAGACAATGTTTAAATTATTCATAAAAATAATTGTTGCATTATCTGCGTTGGAGAAGTTAAGTATTACTCTATAAACATTTAGATAGTGCCTCTATTGAATACAATTAACAGAGGGGGGGCAGCGGGGGCGGTCCGCACCGGGGGTTATCTTTTTTGGGGTGACTCTCAAGTTTAAAAAAAATCAAAATCAAACAAAAAAAATCGCTGGCATAAACATTTATATTTCTGGAATTCCTCCACTAGCACTACCTCAGCTCTATGTAGAATTCGGGGATTCCCGAAAAAGAGCCTGACGCTGTCGTTGGGGATTTCCCATTACATACTTGCGATCTTTTTATAAATTATTATCCATGTCCTTTATAGGTACCACTCAAGGAAGCTACGCCACTGTATACTTGGCTATCTGTAGACATAGATAGATGACCCAGGGCAAATGTAAAAGATGTAGAGATCTGTCCCAGGACTTTATATCATATAGAATGTATATCTAAAGCTCTTATAGCGAAGAATTCATTTTATTACAAAGAAATAAAATCGAAATATAAATTTTCATAGAAGTCCTCTCAGAGAATAATGTAATTAATTTAATTGATTTTTGATTGGCAAGGCTTCCATCCTGAGTGGCTCCAATGAAATTACTGCTGACCTTTATCAAGCTATCAAGACTAGTTATAGTTAAAGTTATGATTTTTCACGGATATGTCTTGCATATAGTAAATATAGAAAAATGACATTGGTTCGTAGCTATTAACCCGTATCAAGTCGACGTCCGTCCTTCCACAACTGAGCGTTTGCCGCGAACCACCACTATGTACCGGGCCTTAAAAAAAGTAAAAGGCCGGCAACGCACTCGCAAACCTGCTGGCAATGTCGGAATCCATGGGCTGCGGTATCACTTAACATCAGTTTAGCCCGTTTGTTATATAAAAAGTAAGAAAAATCAATAACATACCTCGTTGACTCCCCTAACTATAGCCCTCATGGTGGCATTCCTGGGTCCATCAACAGTTCTGCCGTCATCTGTGGGTCCCCAAGAAGCGCTGTAGATGTGTATCTTATTTGGTTCGTGCCCCATAGAGTTTGCTTCTATCAAATCGGTCATGTAGGGTTGATCCAACATTCTTATACCTGTTTCAAAACGGACTAATTATAATAATAATTAGCCTATTTATTTCTAATAACCTAATAACTTTAAATAATACAGTATAAATTAATAAACTAGTCTAGGTTTCAATTTGATAAACATTTTAGATCGCAGGCCTAAATACTCTCAGTTAGATGTAATTGCTTATTCAAAATGAGATTTAATTAATGCTAATTTAGAATTAATTTCGTAGACAAATTGGGTTTCACGCTTCAACACTAATTTCAGATTGTAATTTTACCAGTCCATATATTGAATATTACTTTCTGATTAGTTTTGCATACATTACTAAAACCTTTATTTATAAAAATTATTATAGCGATCATTAATGTATTGAAAATATCTACCTTAGGACCGGAAAGTCAAAAATATCATCTGAATGTAAATCTAAACCACTCTCTAACCCATTTTGAAACATAAGAAATTCCATCAAAATAGATACAGCACGGAGCAAAGAATATTAATTATAAACAAAGTTTATTTGTCTTTGGCATTATGTAATAACAACTTATGTTATAAGTTCATATTTCTTTTAATGTTAAACAAACTAATAATGCCTTATTCATAAAAACAATAAACTGTAATTGCACTATCCATCTGTCACTGTCTATCACAACGTATACATAACTCGATAGAAAGTGACAGAACACAACTGTAGTTAAAACAGTGAAATTAGCCTGTCCATGAGCTATCAATTTCTGTCTTTCAAAATATGTGTAAATTAATTCTTAGCCAGAAATATCGCCGAAATACGTCATTAATTATAAAATAATTATGTCACCACTATCATCTAATTCAATTAGCTTATTAATGAAAATGAAATATTGACATTATTGGCCGCGCCTGTTTGATCAAACCGAACATTACACAATATTATATTGACGTAACTTCGGAATCACGTTTATCAAAATTAACGTTACACAATTGGGTTTTGGATATTTGGCCTAAAGTAAATGTCATAACAAACTGTCAAGCTTAGAATCCATCTGGTATTGCTTTTAATAAAACTACAACTTAAAATCCTACAGTGGCATATTTATAAGTCAAAAGTGACGACGATGAGTTTCATACGAGAGTGCGGATACAGCTTTGGCGCCAGGAGGGGGTCACATGGTCGTGGTCAAGTCAAGAACTTATACGTTTGCCATCATACAAAGTTATCTTAATATATATATTTCTTGTGTGCGTGTGTATGTGACTGAACTCCTCCTAAACGACTGGACCGATTTAGACGAAATTTTTTGTGTGTGTTCAAGGGGATCTGGGAATGGTTTAGATTCACAATTTTGTCCGCTGGACAATGTTTTTTTAATTAATTTTCAATTTATTAGTTGTTGTTGATTTTGGAATGTTTTACATTGGATCCGACAGACGGCGCTACCATCGCAGTGTCAAATTTTAAATAATATTCGAATTTTAATTTTAGTCTGTCCCGAAATTTAAAAAAAGGGTTGTTATCATTGTGTTATATCGTGTGTGACCATGTGCTGGATCGTTAGATATTGTCATAACATTTGAATAATATTTTCCATCAAAATGGCTTATTAAAAATTGAAATTTTGAAATTAAAGACGTGTAGACAGGACAACGTCTGTCGGATCCGCTAGTTATATTATATAATATTAAATTAATTGAATATTGAAGTTACATAAAATCTTTATGGTAATAAAATTATTGTGTTCAATTAGTGGTCCACCTAAGTCCTGGAACCAGCAGGGTCATGACACCCCCCCCCCCTGATTCCGCCGTTGCATTCATATATTCGTTTGGCAAATTGAATGCGTGTAGTACTTTTAATAAATTGTAACTTGTAAAAAATGTCGCGCCATTGTGAATCTGCAGTTTACATACCAGTATTACATAATATGTAAATTCAAAAAAAAAAAAACATATGGAAAATTCTTATTTTTCATTTTAATGTTGTTATAGTCGTTTTGTACCTTTATTGCATAAGAAAATTAGATTAAATTAGCGAGCAGTGCTTTCTATTATCATGTTTCCACAGCGCACATTTTGTTAATTTTTATAACCCTTAAAAATTCTCGAATTCTAAATAATTTTGTATGTGTGTTTAACTCAAATTCATACTTTCGTTTGAGGAATAAAGAAAAGTAAATAATAATAAATCTATGCATTATACGAATCTCTTATTAAACGTATTTATGAAAACGTATTCACATAATTAACTGAAAGCTCCAGACGAACTTTCGATTACCGACGTCTTTGTTAGCGAAAAGATTTAACATTATCTTTTCGTTTTCTTCGAAATTTAGCGAGATGAAAAGATTTTTGATCGACTGCGACTACGTGACGTGGAAATTTCAGCTTCTTTTATTAGAAATTACTTTTTTATTTTCGGATAGATGGCTTTATTTTAATAACAATGGCCTTTCAAATCGTCGTACTACAAATGAGCGTTTCTTAAGGCAGTTTTTGCATCACCACTATTTGAACACTGCTATAGCTGAGCACTGAAGTATTTCCAAACCAAGTCGGAAAAAGGCCTGCAACGCACTTGCACGCCTTCTGCCATTGAGAGTGTCCCGTGGGGGGCAGTATAATTAACATCTTTTGCCCGTATGTCAATAAAAAAAAATTGTATGCTTCTGTTCTATAAAAAATATGTAAGTTCGTCCTTTTTTCAATAATTCTGGCAGTCTATTAATTATGATATCGTATGTGGTTTATCAGGTACGACTCACTGTAATATGTAAAAGTCGAAACGTCAACAATAAATACAAAATACAGTCTAAATAAAATTGCTACAGTCATCTAGAAAGTATATATATATATATATATATATATATATATATATATAGATATATGGCATATATTATTATAGATATATAAATTATGGATGGTCCTGACATCTGGCAAATAAAATTTTCTTCAATATAGATGAAAGGTTAAATTTAAAGATTAAATTTTCATTTTGACTATTTTATTATTCTAACTCCAAACTTCCAACAAAAGGTTTTGAGATTACTTTTGCCCTTGAAAACAGTGAAAGGTCGTAAACGATTTTAGTACGCAGGTGTCGGGTGCCCTTAGGGATAGGGATGATACTAATAAAAATATTTATTTAATAACAGGGAATAATTTTCTCTTAACGATTTTTATTCACCTGAGTTATTTCAATAGAGTTTATAACACCAAATGGACTTTCTCAATACTAAAACGCGTCCAAAGAAATCGAGGTACCAAAAGGTATAAATCTTTTCTGCTTTATACCATTTTTATTGATGTCTTATTAATTGTAGAGTGAAGTTTTTATTACTTCAATGACAGTGAAATTGCTTAAAAAATTTATAACACAAACAAAAATCATCTCTTTGTAATAATAATAATATTGGTGTGGAGAAAGAAACGCTGTTACAGCGCAGAGGAATCAGTCACCCACAGTCAGGCATCTGTGCTTCTAGAATGAGCTAGACTGGCTTAGTTGGACTTTATGCACAACGGACCTAATGAGACATATACTATGTACAGAAACTGAGTCCACCGGTCCTTAACCATTTTTTTAGTGTAGGGTAAAAATATTTGGTTCCGCTTGCGACTTTGAATTTGTTGAATAAGAAAATACTACCTGAGAAATTGTCTATTCTGTATGTTAGGAAATATTATTATACGGCCGACTAGTATGGTCTGATAATTACCTTGCTTCTCTTCCTTTCCTTTAATTTATAAACATATCGTTGCATATAGAAATATAACACAATTTAAAAAAAAGGACGGAAGAAGGTCGCGATCTCTATTTATATTTTTTTTAATTTAATAAAGCGCCTTACTACACCTTTTATGTAATGAAAGGAACATTAATATTTTTTTAAAATAAGTTTATTATAAGACACGGAAAATAAGTTTTTTTTTTAATTTCAATTATTTAATCAATTACCATCTAAAATTCGCATTATTGGTGTGTTTGTCAAATTCAAAAAGGCAGTAAAGATGCATGTTAGAGTGAACACAGTTCACTAAAATTGAGACGGCTAATGGCGACGTGTATCTCGCTCGTATATATTACATATTTATTATACATTAAGTTTCTCATGTAAAAAATTTTTTTAATGAGAAATACAGTTCTTTAATCATTAAAACATTAGATTACTTTATTTCAATTAAAATATACGGTAATAATGTCTACAATAAATTTATCATATAATGAAATAAATCGTACAAGTTTTATGCAAAGTCAATTTTAATGTTATTATCGCCGCTGCGTTTTATTCATATTAAACATGAAATTGGTTTACATTTGTGGGTGTGGTTTCTCTTTGTTACATTTAATAATATTTGCAATACTGAGATAAAATGGAAAATCCGATACTTGATACACGCTCTGAATGATTCAATATCCACAAAAATGTACCGAGAGAGTGAGATGTCTCTCGAAGGCGACGTGGAAAATATGTTCTCGTATTTTTATTATCGTATAGGCCTTTTTTATTACTTTCACTAGACTATTATAAATATATTTTATTTAAAAAAAAATAATGTCAATATTTAATATGGACTATAGACCAATTAACTTAATTTGTAGTCTGGGTTCAAATGGGAGTTAACACCGAACTAAAATGTTGAATTTAATTCATCTTACTTATATTTGAAAATATTTATATTTGCATTAATACAACCATTCTAGTCGAAATATCCATTCATCAAACAATGTTATTCGAAATTAATGGTTGTTATTCTTAAATAATCTCAACTCTTAATTTAAATTTCAATTTATACTCTGTTTGAAGGTAATCCGGAAACGGAAGTTCCAAAGATAAAATCAAACTCACCGGCAACTTTAGAATGGTATGCCACGCCCACGCCGCACACCCCGTTGTCCCGAGCTGCGGCAACCTCCCCGGCGCATCTTGTTCCATGGCTATAAACAAATTAACGTTTGCATTTTTATTAAACTACAATAAGATGGTGTTGACAATTATTTATTGTATTTTTAATAAATTAAAAAGAGCCAACTTTTAAGTAATTTTTAAATAAATTGTTATAAATATAAACAATGTGTCAAAGAAAGCGTTCAAAAAAATATGAATTCAAAACAGATACAGATATCTGAAGCCCAAGCCAGCCACTGGATATTTAAAATTGACTTAATCTGTGTAAATTCTATTTGATAGTAATCAATCAATACGGCCGATTAAAATTTTCAATAAAATTTGTGTTACAAGCAATCAATAATAAATTGTTGCTGAGAGATAATATCAAAATGTAACTGCTTTATTTCACATCAGAATATAATTTCAGTACTTCAGAAAATTTACTAAGAAACACAAGTATTCTCCCCAATACCAAGGTAAATTCCGATTAATTGGATACGCAAAGTTTTAATAGAGTTTAACACTAAAAGGCAAACAACTTGAAATTAGAAACGTGAAGACGCCTTATTTCCGAGCACGTTTAAATCAAATCAAAATCATTATTCATTTAGGTAACACATGTTATGAACGTCACAAAGATATATACATTAAATGCTTCTAATTTTACATTTACTGCCAGTTCTCAAATCAAGGGCGTAGAACGGAAGAGAAGAACTGGCAACAAACTCTCCGCTACTCTTAATCGGCAAGTTTTTGTTTTACACGAGGTGTACCGAAGTTGTTCAGGTGTGAGACAGTAAGATTACGCGCATGTTAAAATATAATACATGTCAGTTTAAGAACTAATTCGTCATTGTATTGAATCAACGAGATATCAAGATACAATATGAACAAACAAACAAACATTAAACATAAATTATAAATTCATTTGCATGCTTTTTTTAGGTATGTCAGTAAAAATATGACGTCCTTAATTTTTTAAGTAGTCTTCTGTCGCAAGTAAGTCTTCTGTGCCTGACACACGCTGTCGACTTTTAAGTCAAATTCATTGTTTCCTCACGGTGTTTTCTTACACCGTACATGTATTACGCACATATAGCCCATTGGTGCCGCGATTCGAACGTACAAGATGGCGAGAATCACCAACAATCTCTATTTTAACCCTTTAATATATAAAATAATATAAACTGATAACAGGCAGGTAACTTTTCGTATAAACAAAAGCACTCGAATCTTCGACGAACAAATTTCATATTTTGTTTAATGTATGGATTATGCTGTAAATATACCTACTAATAAAATATATACCTGTTAAACCAATCATCAGTGTATCTTGGATAAGGGAATGGGTCGTTGCTACTGAAGTCATATGAGGCCTCCGCGTTCTAAAAAAATATAAATTTCAAGTAACCTGTATTAAACCTAAAAGTTTTTTTACTCATAAATAAGGTTGTGGAATTTGCGTGTCAGACGTAATAAACTTACTTACGTGCTTCAAGATTAATGGGACCTTGATTAAAGGTACTATTATTTCTGACGTCACAAATTAATTAAACCTAACTACATGAAAATCATTTGGCGATTCCCCATTATTTGTCTAATCGCCAAACAATCTTGTTTGTTAATAAAATGTCAAAAAGTTAAAACCGTAATACAAAATTCTTGTTATTTAAAAAATCTCTATACTGTAAGATAAATCTTAAAACCATCAGTTTAAATAACATCTGATGGCCTTCTTGAGTACTAAAAGCTTTTCTAATTAAAATTAAGCTTTAAAATCTCAAAGGAAAATTTCTAAAACAGAATCACATTAATGAGATCCCTTTTTCTCGTTTAAAATACTTTGGACTACTTTATGAAAGCGGGTTAAGGGTTTCGTATATACTTACATAGTTGTATTTTAGGTCCGGGTGCATATAGTCAACACCTGTAGATAAATATTTAAATACTATATTAATGGAATTTATCCAAAACAACCAAAGCGTAAGACAGACTCTCGACGCATTGAAAAGCAAATTACTTGTTACTTTATCATTCTGATTAACATTAACACATTTTAACCTACTTTAGTCTTTAACCATATGAACAAATATCCTTTCACGGAATGATCACTTAAACTATTTATTAAAAGAGAGGGACAGCTGCACTTTTGTAACGTGAATCGTCATTTAATTTTTTTTTATGGAATCTCGCTGTTGGCCTTTAGGGCCTTTACAGCTCAGCACGGGCTGTTTGGCGAGCTTAGCTCAGCCTGAAGCCCGTCGCGGGGGGGGGGTAATTCATTTAATTAATAAACCTTAAATTGTATATAGTTCTAAGAAATCTTTATGCCATCGCGTTTCTACATATGCACAACGCCATCTATTGCTTAAACAAAAAACTACATGATGTATTTAGACAACATGTTATCACTGTACTAAGAGATTTATTGTTTCACCGGTAATCATTGAACTCCACGTGAGTGATAGAAACGTCACACACACACCAGCCCAACACGCTTATGAGCACGTGACTGTTCCCTAAATAGCGTTGAAATATATACATACAACACATACACAATTTGGACAAAAGCTATGCCGAGTTAGTCGACCTACGTAGGCTTTGACGTAAAATTGAGTGACGTAACATGGTACAAAGATTTTCTTCTGGATTAATAATACAATTACCGTCATCCATAATTGCAGTGGTGACATTAATGCCGGTGTATCCCTGCTCCCAGGCCGCCTCAACGTTGAGGTCAAGCTTGGGCTTGCCACCATTCTGTCCTGTGTTCTTTAAGTACCATTGAAGAGGAAAGTAGGGATCGCGAGGGTCAACAGCAGGTTCTGTTTCCGGTAGGCGTAGTGGACGGTAGCCGCGTTTGACACGCTTAAATCCCGTCTGCTGTACTGCAGCGTGTACCTGTGGATAAGTTTGAAATAATTGTGAGTCTCATGACAATGTGAGTGTCCATGGGCGGTATTACTTAATACGAGAGGTTAGACTCCTACCCGTTTGCCTTCTGTTAAAGGCATAGTTCAAGATACTAATAATGTAAATCATTCTCGACTCCACTTGAACACACACAAAATTTATCAAAATCCAGCCGCTTAGGACTTGTATTACCAACACATTTACAAAAGATATATACATATATATCTCAGCTATTTATTTGCTATACAAATAAAAATCTAGATACCGATTGCAGCTCCATCTGCCGGGATGATTTGTGAATCGAAATCTACCCAAACATACAAAAATATCATTCAAATCGTTCCAACAGTTTAAGAGGAGTTTAGTTACATAAATATGTACAGTAAAATTCTATAAAGATATATAAGACGTAATATCTTCATAAATAATTACAACGAACATAACAGATTAAAGCAAGTAGATCGAGTCCCTTTGATATATCAAGGAATGCTTAAGAATGCCTTTTGTACAAAAGGCTGCTTTGTGCTAACCGTTGTCGTAGGAATTATTTAATTTTCCTAGCTTTGTAAAGACCTATTGTGCTTTAAATAAATCGTAAATAATACAAGGCAAGGGCAAGTATTTCGACTGTACTACAGTGCCTTAGTTTCAATGTGCCTGATAGGTACGTCAGAAGGCATCATCCACTGTTACATCATATTCCCTCGGCGAGATTATCAGTTCATAGAACGCCTTGTCGCGTGGAAGGTCATCTACGCGTGTGATTGATCTGATCAAATCTGCCGTAGGCGGTTCACTAAATGACTGCAGTTGGATCCTCTAACGGCAGCGATGGAGAAACGCCTTGAAGCGCAACATATCTGCCTCTTCTAATACCACTACTACGTAGCGACCACGACTGCTGTCTGAATGTATCGGATAAAAGGAAGAAGAATACTTACAAGAGGGTGGCGTTTTAATAATCGGGCATGGGCAATGGATCGTCGAGTGCGGGCGTGTGGCAGCCCACGATGCGAAAAATGCCATTCTGTATCAGAGCCTAGGACCTGAAACAATAGAATCATCGTGAAAATTTACTACATTCAATGTGGTTGAATAATAATAGTTGCTTTGCGCACAATTGGATTTCGTATTTATAGAGGCCTTACTCGGTGTATCGGGCATGATTCTGAGGTTCCAAAAACTAAGACAGACTAACTACACTCTCAAATACATGTGCATACATTCACACTTCCTCTTTTGCGTTTTTTGACCTTTAGCACCAGTTTAATTGCTGCACTTTTCTATTCTTCTTGCCTTGTGCCCCATCCATTTTTACTTAAGTTTTATTTAACTATTATGTAATTTTACAAATCATTATTACATTTTAATGAATTTTCACGACATTATAACACGCTTAACTTTTATTATATGCTTAAAGTTGCTGACCTAACAACATATTAAGTTGCTGTATTAATATGATACCTTATATCTTACAGAAATGTATTTTCGCCATAAGTCTACACTTTTATTATATTAGATAATGGATTTTCTTGGAAGTAGTTTTCAGTTGCGAAAGTTTTCGTTAACGACGAACGTTTACGATCCTAACATTGTAATTTCTTTTCTTTGTTTTAGTATTTCGCTGAATATTAAGTGATTCGATAAATTTTTGTTCCCTTATTCAAAAAGAATATAGAGTAGTGACTTGAGTACGCGCTTATACCGGAGGTCATAGCGATACCCGGCGATAATCAATTAATTTTTTTTATATTATTCGCATTAAACATTCGCTCGAATGGTAAGGGAAAAAATCGTGAGGAAACCGGCTTTAGACCCAAAGAGTCAACGGCGTGTATCAGGTACAGGCTGATCACCCACATGCCTATTAGATTGATAAATAATAGGACATAAGTTTGAACATCTACTTGCCTATTTCTATATGAAGAAAATATGACGAAACTGATAGATCTGCCCTGACCTAAAAAGCAGTATTAGTTGTAATTTAGGTACGTATGTACCATTTGGAAGAGAGAGACAGAAACGACAGACAAAATAAAAACAACAGAATAATATTCCAAGCATTCCTAGGATATATCAATTACATTCCAGTGAAATCCCGACGGTTCATAGGAATGAACTTGTCAAGCTATTTTCTTCACAACAATTCGGTCGAACGCTGGAGAAATTCTATTTTAGCCTATTCAGTTGTATTCGAGTATGTATATCAATAAATATCTGTACGGTTCGGTGGCCTTTTATCCCGTTTATTTCAACCATAAATACTAAACCTTAGGAGCATAGTGTAAAGGATTGACTAAAGGCAGACAATTTATTTAAGCTTTAAGATTTATAATAAGCCTTCCTAAACAATCTATTTATAATATTCTTTTTATTTTAAGCCATAAATTATTTTCTGATCCTGATCTGAATGTGTTAGTAAATATTTTTAACAGTCAGTATGTATCAGGAACCCTTTTCGGTAAAGGTCTTTTTTTTTACTTGGGGAAATGCATTGTAAAGGTCTCCTCCAAGGCTTACCATCTATCTATTCCCGAGCTATTTGCATCCATTGGGAACCCGCGATTTTTTTTATATCATCCCATCGAGCGTAAGGTCCGCCTCTGTACCGTTTACCTGGTGGGCCTCTGTGCAATAAGTACTAATATCTAAATAAAATAAATAAATATTGAAAAATCATAACTTAATAATTTCAGTTTTTCATTATGTTTTGAAAATTTGCTTTTGTTTCATTAACAATTATACGAAGAAATCATAAAACCTTAACATTTCTTAAGTGAACAATCTTAATTATACGACACTTTTTTTTTTGGTTTTGGTGAAGTTGAGTGGTGCCATTGTATGTGCATTGATTGCTGTTTTGTTTCTGGATTGACGTAGGATATCCACGTCTCATCACCGGTAACAGTGTGTCCTTTTGCACAGAAAAATCCTATTACAGCGCGAACTTCACAGCTGGCGGGAGGAACGATTATCACGGACATTGTCTACTGTACGCACAACTAGCAAAATTACTACTGAATCAAAACAATACCTGAAATAACTGAACGAGTAGTGCACGTACATATATGTACAAGTTTAAACGTGTTATGACTTGTCGATTCTGAAATATAAGCGAACGGCCCTTATTTTTTGAATATGCCTCGTATATACTGTATACCTAATTACTCACTATTAAACATTATATGATTTGTAAGCATTAATTCATTTGATAGCATATTAAAGTGCGTTGCCTTCGCTGAATTCCCTTCAATAGCGTTTTAAACCTACCTCCGCAATTTGCCGGGATTTATGGAGCCTCACTTATGACAGTGCTGAATGAAAACGAACTTTATTACTGGGCAGTAAAGTCCAAGAGGCTTTTAGCTTTATAGGCAATATATCTAAATTGTTCTGTTGCTTACGTAATAACTTAGCGTAAATGTTAAATAAAAACACCTAAATTTAATGTTTAATAAAAAATGTTACCAAGAGATCGCTTATCATCATCCTTTATATATGTGTTGTATTAGTTTCTATAATCATTTTTTGATCATAAACAGATGATCAGCCTTCGTGCCTGACACGCTGTCATGGGAGGATCGTGAATTTGTGGGGCGCGGGGCTATTGCGGGGAAGGCACCCGAAAGGAAAGGGAATTCCCCGTTTCGTTCGATAGCACATGACTTACTTGATCTCAGAAATTCCAACATTATTTTAATAAAATATCGTCTTTTGTTTTCAATGGGGACTGGGGGCCCTGGGCTGCAGCTCAAAAAGCCCTTAAGTAGATCCGTCCATGCATCCATCCTTTTGGGTCTAAGGCATGCCGGTTTCTTTTGCCGTACGTGCGAAAATAAACATACTTTCTGTTTATTATTGGTGCAAGTCTTTTGGTGGTGGTGGTCTATCGGAGCTGGGGTTCGTAGCAACGACCTCAGGGATGAGAGTGGCCCGCTTAATCCAATAGATAACAGACCCGTAATTAAATTTTATAGTCTTGTTTTATCTGATACGCAACCTTCATAATGTAGGGTGCCGTTTGAAATCTGAAGTCAATTGTTATTTGTGTGTTATTCCCATCGGTAAGCTTGTGTCTTTGGTTATTATATAAGTAATATTTATTTATTTATTTCGTAAACCTACAGCTAACAAAATATATACATAAAAACAAACAATTGCACTAAACATATGACCAAAACATTATTAACAGAAAGGTTCAAAAATTTACAAAAGAAAAAAAAACAATAAAAAAATATTCAATACATTTAACTAATACTTAACGTGTGATGGTGTGAATATATAGGAATGTACGTGAAGGTGTGTATGTGGGGTATGCTCATGATTGCAGGTGATTTTGCGCTACTGATATTCAACCTCTCACACGTACGTGGGTACTACAGTACCCAAAAAAATTATGGCAGCATCCGTACATGGGTACTAACAGTACCCAAAACGACGAGTTTTAAGAAAATGACATCTAGTTCAAACTGAGGTTAGAAATAAACCTTTTTATCGATACTCATTTTAACCATATTCTGCGATAGCTGAATGAGTGCGCGATACAAAACTGAGGTGTCGACGCGGCCCTGCTATAAATGACGTTTTTCATCTGGTTCAAATTGAGAGCCAAGTTACTTGAAACTTCATTAAAGTACAAACAACTTTTAGTTACGAATTTCTAGAGTTGGCAAGAAAGCAACACAAATGAAAGCTCTTTGTAAGTCATTCAGAACTTTTCTAAAATAAAGCGTTGTACACTGCACTTTAAAATGTAGGTCATTTTGTTTTTTCCGGTCCCAACGGGAAGTAATTAAAATCGCTATTTACTGGGTAAAGAAAGGTTTCGTTTTGTACAACCATGCAAAAAAGTGCGTGCGTACATAGTACTCGTGTCAGAAGTGATACTTCTTTAAAAAATAATTTTTACTAATTTAAACGCTCCAGAAGATGACCATGTATTGTATATCTAAATTCACACTATTTACACAATATATACGTGCTAATGATAATATACATAAATAAAGAAACTTAGTTTACTGTACAAGACGATATGCGACAGAATTGCCATCTAAATTTCAAATATGTACCTACTAAACGAATACATCAACCAATAGCGTGTATTTTACAACGTTTGTCCTTTCTCACTCTCTCTCAATCGCTCTCTCCCTTTTCTTCGACAAAAACGCTGCACATCTTCGTGACGCTTATATTATTATTGCATTTCATCCGTAAAAAAATATCCTCTTGCGCCTAAACCAGTTTTAAACTTTAAAAAATGTATAGATTTGTATGTGTAAATATATAATTGCTCGCAGATCTGTTGTCGACTGTTAGCATAAAACATTTTTCCTAGGCTTCATCTTTTTACCAGCACTATATAACTAAATTAGTTTGCTAAACAAGTTCAAATTATGAGGTCTCGGTTCGAATTCCCAATTTGTCTTTCTATATTCAGAAAGAAAATATACTTGAGATAAAACCACATAAATAGAACAAGTTCAGGGTCAGACGTCTGCTTCGTGAATGAAAATGTAATTCTGTACATTATCATAATGTTCGCGCTTGACGTGGTTTGTCAGGGGATGTCACGCCCAAAATACTTGATAAGGCTAAATATTCCGCACAAAGTCAGTTACTATGTCATGCGACGTTCCAATTTCACGGTGTGGATGTTTCCATGATATGCATGCATAATAATTTGGCTTTAGGTTAAAGCCATTATTTTTTTTTATATCGTGATCCTGTAAATACCATAAATTATTTATACAAAAATAATTAAACTACCCAAATACGGATATCATCATACATATATTTAAAAAATGATTAAATATTTACGAAATAAAAAATCAATATTTTTTTCTTAGTAGTATCTAAATTACATAAGTCATTTAACATGAGTGTGTGTGTATACTTGCTTGTATAAACATAAAATTGTATTATTATGTTTATTTTTATTTATTTAAAAAAGCCAAGAGCAATGGTGAAACTAGAGAAAACTTCTGCACTTTAATTTATTAGTGGCCGTACATTATGTGCGCTGTGCACGTACCTATAAAAATTGAATTCTTTAAACTTATTAAATACGCATACAATAATTATCGTTATATATCATGTATGTCTACAGATATGCTACTGAGAAATTTAAACAATAATAAATAATAGTTAAAAATAGTTTAAAAGTTTTTGTCCTTGCCTAGATTTAAAAAAAATTACATAAGTACGTAAATTTAGTTGTTTTGTCATCTAAGACATTTATTTAATACCTCAGAAATTCAGTAAGGTGTGGACACTGAAATAACGTAATTTTAATAAACTCATTACTTATGTAATGCTTATAAGAAATTCAAGTAAAACTAAAAACCCTTCCCAAAATCAACTGAGATTTTTAAACAAAATCTTTGTAATATAAAATGATAATCGTTTTGCCGTCGGTCGAGATTAAGTCCATAATTAACAACTTGAGATGGTTCATTAGACGCTTCGCAATAATTAATGGAGGTTTTTTCAAAATGTCACGACAGACATTAATCATACGGTTGATAAAATCGCAATTATTAATAGGACCATCGCCATTATTCTTAGGTTTGAGGTCACAGAATCTAGGTTCTGGTTAAAGTTTCAGAACGATAGCTTTAACATTGCTACATTATCAATAGCCAACATAGCTTACGTTTAACAAGATAGCCAAAGCAGAATAGTTTTGAACATAAAAGGTTGATTTATTTTTTAATTAAACAAAATACATTTATAAACAACCATATCTCTGGTACAAGACGATCTGTATTAATTAATTTAAACAAAGCATTTGTTTGATCAAGTCGTTGAATAAATGAAAATTAAACATCCTTCTGACCCTTTCTTTTATTCTCTTTGTTTTAATGTCTAATAAGGTAGACAAAGAGAGATGAGATAATATCGTGGGTTCGTACGTATGTACTTCGGTACTTTTTTATTTTTTATAATAATAATTTATTGCAAGAATAACTTCTGCATATTGTGCTACACATAATGGCGTGCAAATTTGTCTCAATAGAAATTTTATATTATGTGTCATATCAATTAGTCAATTCATAAATTATTTGTATCATACATATCATATTATCCGTTTTCAAATTAATAATCATGTTTCACACAAACAATAATTTGTTGGATTTTTTTTCAAGTAATATGTACATATTTTAAGTCGATTTTTTAAAACTCAAGTCGGAAGACCTGTTAATGTTTTTGGTAAATTATTGTAAACCTTGATTGCCATGCAAAAGGGGTTTTTCCTATACCGTACCGTCTAAAATATACATACAGGAAAAACAATTTTGAGCTTCTTAAGTAAAGGTACGAAACTATCAAGATAGTATGCTCCACAAATTGATCTAATACATTTTATTGAGATACCCTATTTACTTCAACTGAATTTTATCCCACATGTTGGGACAGGCTCGATTCATTTATATTATTTCTATTATAATATATAAGAAAAGCAAAATTTGTGATTATTCAGTACCATTTCTAACGTTATAATAGCCAGCTAAACAAAAACACAGTTCCTTGTTTAACCGTAAATAAAAAAGGTTTCATTCAGTTCTGTTTATAGTCTTAAGAGAGCTAACCTAGATAATACCAACAACAACCCTCTTACCAACAAGCCATTAGTTTTAAGAGGCTTATCGGGTCTCGGCAAGTAAGTATGGACTTAAATTGTAAGCGCAAAAAACTAGGCTTCAACTGTTAAAGACAGTCAATTTTCAAAATTTCCAAGGGGTGTCTACAGTTGTCATGTAATAGATTATTTATTCAATGTAGCAATTAAGTTGATATTGCACATAAAATAATTTTTGAGTACAAATTTATACATAAACCTTCCAGGTCTCCAACCATTTGGACATATATGTTTATGTTGATTTTCACTTAAAGTATAAGCTGAGGTCGCAGAGGTGACAAGGATGACTGGTTGAGCGGCGAACTAGCTGTTTTACTCTAGAATATAGAAACTTGTTGTATTCTCAATGACAGGTGAGAGGTGACAGTCATTGCCAAAATTTGTTGCAGTTTGATTCCCATTAGGTAGCAAAAAATACTCTGTCCAAATTTGCCGCCCTAATGAACTTAAAGTCAGTATTGTATTACAATTGCATATTTCAAACAAATACAATGTTTAGCATAATAGCTATTAAATTTGTCTCTCTCGTCTCTTGGGAAAAAAGTGTTATTACACTGTGAATTTCAGTTATTTTTATTTTTTAACTGTATTTTCTGACGGGACGAGAGAAACAAAATAAATAGCTATTATGCTAAACATTGAATTTTAAACGCAATTTTAATACAAATTTTAAAGACAGCTTGATGGCTTCCACAGCCCGATCCACAAGGCATTTTCTTTTGCGAACTAGCGAACTGTGGTATTGACTACCGTGAGAGATACGACCTCTAACTATTCAAAATTCGAGCGTACTCCTTCCTTAAAGGCCGGCAACGCACCCACTATAATGGGTGTCTATGGGCTTTTTAGGCGCATGGATGGCTCGTTTGCCCCCCTATTATATAAAATAGAAACTAATGAACACTAAGAAAACATATGACGAGCGCTTTTTAGCTACTTAATTAATTTATGCAAGAAATCCTAATCTTATTGAGGACCATATTTAGAGGAGGCTTGAAGAATTTTTTAGTTCTAGTTTTTATTTAATTTATTCATATATAATATACAAAAAGTATATATATTATAAAACAAAAATCTTAGACAATATACAAAGCCAAATAAAATACGTAGATAAACAAAATATATGAAGCAGAAAATATAAGTATAGGTAAGTACATTAATAAATAAAACAAAAAGGAAAAAAGAGAAGAAAACTGAAAGGCTTCCCGCCTCTTCAAATATATCCTCACATTGTTTTTGGTGAGGTAGAAAATATCGTATAAATTAGTGTCACAGTTAGCTAAAAGCCGAAACATTTGCGAATCACTCAGGTAGTTCGTGTTTGTACGAGGCACACGGAATAATATACAAAACATATAATTTTTTCTTGGCGACAACAATGTGAAGGGTTCTAACAATCAAATAGCTTTATCCGTGTAAAACGAGAGATAAAGTTTCAATCGAGATGATTGAGCGTCTCACAGTTGTCGCTTCAAAGCGCGCTACAATTGCGTTTGTAATACAATGTTTCTTTTAAATTGTTCCTTTACAAAAATAGAAACAGCAAAAACTTTTCACAATCTCTCTTTAAATATATATTTTAAGTAAATCAAATCAAAAATCATTTATTCATATAGGTAACTTAATGTACACCTATGAACGTCAAAAAAAGGAAATATAGGTACATTCAATGATTCTAATTTTACATTTACTGCCTCAGTTCTCAAATCAACGGAAGAGAAGAACTGGCAATAAACTCTCCGCCACTCTTTTTAATCGCCAAGTTTTTTTTACACAACGTTCGTAAGGAGCTGCAACCATTACACCATGTTCCATATGACGTCGTGAGTAATAGAACGGCAATCTGAAAGTGATGTTATGGACGAAGACAACTAACCATCGTCGAATAGAACGAAATGTTAATTGAATACTTTGTCAAACTTATACTATAGTAGTAAGTAGACTGAACTTGTATATTCGACCAATTGAAATCCTCATGGAAACGGGAAGCGTGGGCGTACTAAACTGAAGTACATGGAGCGTGAAAAAGCGAAACTGCAGACCGATATGAAGGATCACTGTGGATTGTCTCTGCCTCATTCGAGTTACGGGGAGTTAAGTATCTTAATGTATGTTACGCGGTTACACAATCTAAAGAAATAACGGCTGTATATTTTTAACCACAAATTTATCTAATTACAGCTCATACTTACTCATATTATTTAAGCGTAGCCAGCCACAGCTTCCAGCCCGGAGGAAAATTGGACAAAAAGGGCTAACAATAGAATGGAAACAGCTGGAAGAGGCCTATGTATCACAGCACACGCTGATACCAACACCGGCACAACTGATATATTATATAAGATATAGTTAGGTTATGTAACTGAAACAAATGTTTATATATATATATATAAATATATATTTGGACAGTGGCAGCGATTATGCTACGTTGACGGTGTCTAGTTTCAAGTAAAGACGTGTGTGAATTACATAGCTTTCCTATTATTATTATTACATTTCAAATACTAGTTCGTACTAGTACACTTTTATCATTCATTTCTAGCTAGTTGTACCCAAAATTCTTATGCCCCCCTATGTAACTTACATAATTTTATTCAAAAAAAAAATGGAAGAAACTTTTAGGCAGAAATCACTAACGTAACAAAATAATGTTCATAAAATTTTAAGAAATATGAAAAACCAAATTTCTTAAAATAAAATTGACAATAAAATTTCCCCCTGTGGCCCATGTTGGCTCTAGACGCTACACGCCTTTGTATTCGAAGAAAAAAATTTACATTTTTATTTTTTATTGCAAAATTTTGACCCTAAATTTACATAATTATTCAAGAGGCCTCCAAAGTGTAGCCTCATAACTTATTCCATTAAGGCAACCTAAGTACTCTCGGATTTTCGGTGACCTAAACATTTATATAAATCTCTAGAACCTTTCGTAAATGTATATACATGTATATATATCAAATCTAAACCAGCAAACTTTGTCGTATAAAGATTTTTACAGTACCTAATATCGCTATAAAAAATGAGGAGTAACGTTAGAAAAAAATAAAAGGTTATATTTTTAATGCTAAAAATAAAATAGCAATTGCTAAAATTGTATAAAACTAACTGTCATTATTCAAACACAGTTTCAGTTTATGTTTTTGTTAATGTCTATGTGTTTGTCTATATTTAATTTCTATTTATTAAAATACACCGAATTAAACACCGGGGTGAAGAGTTAAGAAAACAACTGAACTTTAGAATAAGATGTGAATTAGTGACCAAAAATCAGACTTGGGTTAAAGGACTTATTACCAGGGCATAAAATTAAAAAAAAATTGAATAGTTCACGCATTTTGTACCGATAAATTGAAAATACCCTCCGCGGTGTGGTTGCGTTTATTAAATACCTGCTGATCCTGAAGCCTCCTTATGTAATCAAAACCTTTTTAAAATCACTTCAATCGGATATATAGGGCATCCGCATGTAGAATCCGTTAAACAAATATAAACCCTATTGAGATTCTCAACCGCAGAACGTGAGGACAAAGGATGCAATCAAAATGTAATCTCCTCTTTGGTCGAGCGGACACGTTCAGAACTTGCGGTTTGGCGCAACCTGATTATCAATGTTCTAAGCCAATATCCAAAAGAATCGCTATAGTTTTGATAGTTGAATTCTAAATATATTTGGAAATGCGTCAACTGTAGTCCAGTATAGATTTCTGTAATATTTGTAGTTTTGGTTGGAGAACGATGAGAGATATGGTAATTGCGTCGCAATAGTAATTTAAAATTATAAATATTATAGTACAAATTTACTAGCCAGAATTATGTAGAAAATTGTTTCAGTTCGCTAATTCTGCCGAACATGCAAATTCATCTTAAAAGGAATTTTACATTGAACATACATAATAGTTATATAATTTTACTCAATTCTTATATTATTTTTAGTGAAAAAATATCACATTATTAAAGCATAATATGACGTTATCAAATTAATATTAATTATATTAATACTCATTAATATAATATTTAAATAGTCGATTTTTAAAAACTTTATTTAAATGTTTTTGGTAAATTAATTGCAATATATAAGGTTTTTTTCTATACAATTCTAGAATAATTTTTGCCACAGTAAATTTCTTTGTTGAAAAATACATAAGTATTCTTTTGTCTTGGCTGCCATAGTTGTTGAATAAAGTAAAAATATATTTGAAACTAGCTGCTTCCGCGAACTTCGTTTCTCCTTAATGCCTAGCCTACCTTTTTAGTACATGCTAACATGGAACATTTTGCTATGCTACCCCCTTTTTTTATTTTTCGGTTGATTTTTTACACCTTGTGTCCGAAAAACCCTAATATCTTACGGAACCCTATTTTTGTTCAAAATTAAATATAGCCTATATTACTCGTGGATAATGTAGCTTTCGAATGGTGAAAGAATTTTTCAAATCTGCCAAGTAGTTTCGGAGCCTATTCAATTCATACAAACAAACAAAAAATCAAACCTTTCCTCTTTATAATATTATATAGTATAGATTATTTAATTTGTCCAACACGAATTGACTTTCAGAAGTATTAATTACCGCTGCTCGACCTTTAATTTTACCTAAATTTCCTAATTAAATAATGTTGAACAATCAAAACATTTTTATTTTTTCCCTTCTGTCAGTGAAAACCCACGCAATTTTCAAGGTACCTAAAAATTTAATCGACAGAATTATCTTGTTTTGTTAACCGTTAAATCTACATACCAAATGTAAACTCAACCCAAATAATATGCCACAATGTTGTGGTATTGACTTTACTACAAGCGAAATGTTTAATTAGCTTAATGGTTCGTTTATTTCAGCCATTATTTTGGAAATTACAAAGTTCTTCTTCTAGTTCGAACTTTAGTCAAGATGCCAGTGTATGTTTATAAAGTCGAAAACTTTGTACGAAAATGACAGTTCGTGTCGACGAATCTAAATCTAAACATCTTGTCTATCCTCCCAGGGCCAGTTACAACCACAACACACACATTTTTGTAGGTTGTAATCACTCTTTTATATTTACTATAATTACTCAAAATAATAATTGTTATGCAATAATTGTTTGAAATCAAAATTATATTTTTTATTAAAAAACACTACCAAAGCGGGGACAATCTCAAAATACTTTATTTTCTCAGAACATAAATTACATTTGACACTTTATATAGAACGCGTAAGGGCAATCCGTCAAAAGTAATCTAATTACTTTGTAATTTTCTAGGGAATTTGAATTTCTTTTGAATTTTTCTTGTTGCTGATGATCAATATTCATATTTTACTTAACAAGGAAAAGATATCTAATAAACGGTGAGAATAATAATAATATGTAACGGTGAATGAATTCTTTAAATCGGTTCAGTAATTTTTGGATGAAATCATAACAAACATACATACAAAAACACAATTGTTTCCTTTTTTCATATTAGTATCTACAGATTAAACTAATCCCAATCTCCAGCGGGTTGAATCTGGAACAGGCTGTATGAAATCTTAAAACCAGTTTACCAAAATAGATCGTGGTAATGACGTCACAAGAATATTCTTATATCAACCCACTATTATCTACGCTTCGATGTTTACAATGGCTTCCCAATTATTAACATCTGTCTAGACATATTACTTTCATAAACACGTAGGTATATCTCGATTTATTAATAGCATTAACGTAGTTTGCGTAAATATTTATGTATGCTGACGCATACTGAATATTTAATACAATAAATAACTTTTAAATTATACTTTGATTTTGGCTTTTGATTTAGTGAATTACTTAACATTTTATGAAACTATTATTAAATTTAAAACCTTTACTTTTTTTTACAGAACAGGGGGTAAACGGGCAGGAGGCTCACCTTGTTAAGTGATACCGCCGCCCATGGATACTCTTAATGCCAGAGGGCTCGCGAGTGCGTTGCCGGTTTTTTAAGAATTGGTACACTCTTTTCTTGAAGGACCCTAAGTCGAATTAATATAACAGAATAAACGCATTTAATAATGTAATAAATGGATTAGATAGTAAAATTAGATGTAACTGATTGGACCTGCTTTTGTCTCATACAAAAAAGTATGATGGAAATTTTTATTGTAAGGTTTTGATGAATGAAGAAAATAAGCTTTCTACGAAGGATGTATTTTCAGTTCAGATGAATGAACCACATTAAGATTGTGTACGCTTTGCTGAGTGCCTTATTGAACCTTTCGATTTCTTTTGAGTGAAATGATATTGTACGTCAAATATTATTTTTGTTTGCCTATACATCGGTATTATCTGGCTTTTATTGAAATAACTATTGTGTCTGGAGTTCGAAGGATTCAAAGATTTTATTACTTTGCTGAATTACCAATGTTTTCAACTTGTAAGCGATGATCCGAAAACTTATCGAATCACACCTTATATTTAAGATACATTAAAATAAATGTATCTCAATGTATCCAATTTTTTGCTATTATTCCTCCACCAAATCTCGTCTTTTCCATCTGACATGTGCTTCGCGCTGCCTGCGACCTGCGCCGATACTGTGTAACTCCTAATAACGATAACAACCCTGACCACAGTATTGTCTTTTTATATTTTTTTTATGTTATGGCAATAGTTATAACTTTATGCCAGTTTCAAGTGAAATGTAGGGAAACTAAACGCGAGAAAAAATAAACAAACATAACATTTACATAAATATTAAATATGAATACTATAATTGATTATCAAAGAAGGTAATAGGTACATTATTTAAGAAAAAAACAAAAGACAGGACATTTTAGTCGGAAACGGAACATGTAGTAATTTTAAGGAATTAAGAAAGGAGGTGCCGGTCATGTTGGGAACAAGAAAAAAAATATGGTCGAGGACACCAATATCTTCTCCACACTCACAAATATTACTGTCAACAATACGAATCCTTGGTACATGATGAGGTGGTATTGAGTTTCTGTACCGTGTGATTCCAAGTTTACAACATCCACTTTATTGAAAGAGATCAACCATATCACCCTGCAAAATTGGCGTCTAACTTTGTTTATGGAACATCGTTAAATATATCGATTATTCAGAAATGTTATTTACAATGAGATTATTTTGATATCTAAAATAAAAGGTTAAAAGTTAAAGTTGTGAGAATTTCAAATTCTTGACAAGAGATAACATTGCTAAAACTTTTTAGGAACGTGTAAAAACAGCCAGAGTTCGATAAACATAAAACTTTGTTATATATCTTTGAGTATATACAAAGGTTACTTATAATAAGTAAGACTTCTCATATTATTTTTCTTTTAACAACTGTAGCATATATACTTTGTGTCATTTACTATTTACTGTGCCAAATACAATTAAATTCTTTCTAAATGTTCCGAAACATTCGATTCGAAATACAAGATAAGAATTTAATGTCGTTATTCAGGTAAGTATGGAAACTAATATTTATCATTATTTTTGTTTCAAGATCAAGATTCAAGTTTCAAGACCAAATTAATATAGCCATTCTCGATTTTTAGCGAGATAAACAAAGCGCAATTCATTTTTATATATCGAGGTTAAGATGTGGTCCTTTTATCTCAAAAACTGAATATTCGTAGTTCTATAACGAATGTAGCGCGTGTACGCTGCCGCAGAAAAGTCAAAAGTTAAAGTCAAACCATTTATGTATATCAAATAGGCTGTTAACTTAACTTACTAAGGCAAAATTGCAAGTTAAAAATATTTAAAAAAAGACAAGTGGTCCCGCCCCTGCCAATAGTTTCATATGGAGGAGAATGGACAAGAAACTCCATACTTACTCTTTTAAAATAGTTTACAAAATTTTGTAAACATTGATTTGGTAATTATATGTGAAGACCACACAGAACATAATAAATTACTATAGTAAAATTCGATAGTCGCATGGTATTATAAAAACAATCATAGATAACTATATGTGGATGGTTCTCATTAATTGACAGATGTTGCAACTATAGATTAAACATTATTCTTTAAAAAAAATACCATACTGTCAAACAGTGTGTTAGCTGATTTCAAAGTTGTTTTTTTTTACTCAAAAAAGAAAAAAAAATATATCGCTCTTATACTATAAAAGCATAAGCATAGCACATAAACTAACCTATTGGTTTAGATTTACAATGAATTTATATCACGACTTAGGAGTACACTTAAGTAGTTATGGGTTCCTGGTACAAATTGTCTTGTATGAACACACAAAAAGAAAAACGCGTGAACCCATCGAGTCAACAAATAATAAATTGAAGTGCCTATTCGCTAAATGTGTTTATAAAGTTCACAATTCAATTTGAAAAGGGTTCCATTTGCATAGTACAAGTTGGTGATACAATCGTTGGCAGTTCATTGTGAATAGGCAAAAAACATTCTTTTTTGTAGCCTCTAATTTCTGTATGTATGTCTTGATGATCAGCCTTCTGTGGCTGACAGACGCCATCAACTTTTTGGGTCTTAGGCAAGCCAGTTTTCTCACTATGTTTCCTTCACCATTAGAGCGTATGTTAAATGCGCACGTAGAAAGAAAGTCCATTGGTGCATAGCCAGGGATCGAACCTACGACCTCAGGGATTAGATTTGCACGTCTAAGCTACTAGGGCAACTGCCTGTGAGTAGGGAATAGGAACAGAATAAATTTTTATTCATCAGCTTAATTCACTCACATACAGCATAGGTTTTGGAAAATCCGTCGTAATATTTTTAATACTAAACTACTACTGAATACGCGGCTAATAATAATTGTTAATTATTATTAGTTATGGAAGAGTTGAGTTTGGGAAGACACACATTTTTTTTAATTAAATGGGTTCCCAAATCTTACAAATTATAATGAGTTGTTGTGAAATGACTGAACAAATTCTTTTAGATAAATCATATTAATTACAATATTATGTACACTTTTATATACTTAAACTAGAAGTCTTAGTTATCTACAAGTACACTTTATATATTCAAAGATATATAACAAAGTTTTATGTCGAACTCTGGCTTTCTTTACACGTTCCTGAAAAGTTTTTGCAATTTTATACCTTGTTAAGAATATAAGTTTCTCACGAGTTTGACTTTGGATGTTTTATTGGAAATATCAAAATAATCTTCATTTTAACTAATATTTCAATAACTTTACTGAATTATCGACACATTTAACGACGTATTAAAGTTTATAAATGCTTAGTTCCATTATATGAAGTTGAAACCTTGTATTCCCAAAAAATCAATAAATCCAACCCCAATCTTGAAGGGTACATAATTACAGTTTAGTTCCTTCTGTAGGGCGACTGCAAACTTGGGATCGTGCAGAAACTCAATGCTGAGAACGTTTCTTACCGCTTTTAGAAGTTACAGATTACTCCCGTTGATCACTGAAATAGACGCAGGAATGTCTGTCCCAGTATAATTACGAGAAATACGAAAAAAAGGCCGATGTATATGAAGAAATACGTGAATGAGTAGAGATTGAGTATGAAGCCCTGAAAAACGGGGAACGGGCGTCTATTTAATTTAATTGTCTTTTTGGGCTTCCTTTTGCTTCTCCAGATTAAGAAAAGATGTGGAAGCACATGTGGCACAGTGTAGGCGAGGCGAGATTTGGAAGAGGCGTTTAAGTTAGATAATAAATGTTATTTATTTTAATGTACCTTGTATTTGAAATATAAGGCATCTATTATTGAGTACATTTCTTTTCGGATCACCGCTAGTAAGTTTGCGTTTCTGGAGTCACGCACACATACACCTATTGTGTTGAAATCGGTAATTCAGCAAAGAAATTTCAATTTTCTAATCTCCAGACGTAGCTATTTCAATCAAAGCCTTATAATACAGATGTATATGTACACAGAAATAATTTTAGACGTACAATATCTCATTTCCCTCAAAAGAAATCTCGAAGATTAATGAGACACTCAGCAAAGCGTATACAATCCTAATATGGTTCATTCGTATGAACTGACAAAACATCCTACGTAGAAAGCTAATCTTCTTATCTTCATGTAATCAAAGCATTAAGACTTTTATATTTTTGTGTGTAGTCTTGAAAATCCGTACAGACGTTCATTGAGAGTAATTACTTTTGATATAATAACGAAGAGAGCATAATGTAAGATTCACTGCTTTTTCGACTTATTTTCCCCTTTTTTAGTTTACGCATTTTTGTTATTTTTATGGCAATGGTGCATATAAATACACAGATAAAAGATAGACTTTTTAAGATGTAACGAAAGTAGGAAAGTAAGAACGAAAAGAACGAAGGGCAAGAAGGAGAAGAGGTTGCCCCAAAAACGTGGATAGAAGAAATAGAAGCAAATGGAGAAAAAAGCCACACACAAAGTAAGTTGGGATAAACTGGAGGAGATCTTTACCCGTGACGGAGTGACGATACGTGACATGACGTGGTTTTGCCATCGACGGTATTAAAGGTATCGAGGACAAAGGATATGTTGGATAACTAGAAGAATATATGAATAAAATATAGATTAATTAAATCTACATCGTGCTTATACTAAGTACTGTTTTATTTATTGTATTTACAATTTTCTCAAAAATCTTCGAAAATCAAAACAAATTTAAAAAGTTTGGTCCCTGTGGCAGTATCTACTACTATTATAGTATATAGTATCTACTAGGCGCCAACTTATATCTTTAATAAGTGCATGTGCACTCAAAACCCCACGGCCCAAGAGTCTCTACTCAAAAACGAACAAAATCGGAGTTGGAGGAAAGACTCTTATATTTGAGCCGTTTATTAATTTCTGCCCCAGCTATTTTGCTTGTCCGAAGGTAGGAAGTATTAATAACAATGAGACTGAGGAATCTTTTGAGAACAACTGTTCTTTCATACGAAACAATACGTTTTAACTATTGATTGTGATCTTATGTAGGATCCAGATGATTATTCTATGACCGTATCAAATTAGAACCGCATAATAGAATATGAAAATATAGCATACTGGTAATATTCAGTTACGAAATGGAGCCTCCAAAACATGCCCCAAATAGGATTAGAAATCACCGCCTATTTATAGGTGACATAAAATGGGCGTTTTCGTTAGTTAAATCCGCGTCCATATAGCCTTTATTCCCATGAGGGGACGGATTTAGGTCAGAATATTCTACATATTGTACACATAACCCAGTTAGGCAATAAACGACATAAATGCATAGTTGCCACTTACAGCAAATCGATTATGCGAATTGCGTCAGTTTTTCTATACTTGTATTGTATTGAGGCGCGTTTTCGTTGTTGGGAGTAATTAAACAATATTTTGCGTCTCATAGATTTTTTTATAATTATATAGTGTTGAGATACCGCCGCACATGGACAGAAACATTGCCAGAAGGCTCGCAAGTGCGTTGCCGGCCTTTTAAAAACTGTTACGCTCTTTTCTTGAAGGACTCTAAGTCGAATTGATTCGAGTCGAGTACTTTCCAAGATTAATGATCATTTGTCAATGTAATAGGCAAGTGAACAGCCTTATGTGCCTGACACACACCGTCGACTTTGTATCCTATTGGGTTTCCTCAAAATGTTTTACTTCACCGTTTGAGCGAATGTCAAATGTGTACATAGAAAAAAAAGTCCATTGGTACACACAGGGGTCGAGCTTACGCTACTACCACTTATATTTTATTTATTTCAGAATAATGTAAATGACCAAATTGATAACGAGATAACGACACCGTGACATTGATATGTACTTAATACGGGCGGTTCAATGTACATTGTCGGGTGTGGCAATTGGTACTTACTTTTGATAGTATCTCTACTTATTCTATTTTGGTAGAACACACATAGAATTTAATTCAAGTTAAATTGTGATATTTCCACGCGATTCGGATTACCACATTCCAAATATATCGTAACATTGAAGTTTTGATACAATAAGTAAAGCTTAAAAAGCGTATTCGAACTATACGTTAGTTAAAATACGTGCATTGATTATTATACGTTCAACTGCGATAGTTATTCATGTCCATATTACATTTTTAAATATTTAATAATGATATTGCACTGTATTTTGACATTTTTCATGGTTCGCTGGCCTCAGCTCATAGTAGAATACCGATCACTTCTTTTCTAGGTTCAAATAGTTTAATTCTTTATAGTTTGTATTTTTTTTATTTTGTTTTAGGGACGACACCGCTTTTTATATTTTGAATGTATATTAATATTGGAAAAAGCTCGTCCTAATTATGAGTCCTATAACATGAGTCCTCCTGTAAAAAAACTATTTTTATTTTGATAGAAAAATAATGAAAAGTTATCTCACTCAATAAACCCAATTGGCAGGTTACTCTACCTTAATCATTAGAGAAATAGTAGAATGTACTAGAAGCCACCATTACTAATTAAGTTAAATAACAACTGGACCTCTACATACATATGAATAATTAATATGTATCGCTCAGATTGTTTCGCTATCAAAGCTGTCCGATACAAGAGCTTATCACTCAACAGGTTATCGAGGTAATGAATATTATGGTATGACGAATTGGAGCGACATACGTCATCCATATTGCCTCCTGACAAGATTCTATATTCTGTGCAGTTTAATTGTGTTTCTATAATGAAGGCTATAGAGTAATTATTCATTTAAATAAAGAATACAAGGATAAAATTTTATAATCGTTAATATTAATTAAAAGTTAAAGGTTGGTGGACTCAGTTTCCGAACTTAAACTCTCACTGGTTTGTCAAGATGCCGTAACAGTAGTGATGTGTAAAAGTATGAAAATGACAGTGCGGTGCGCAAAATTTACTATTAAAACCTGCACGCAGGCTTCGCGAGCATAACGGAGCAAACTCACTGCTACGAGGCTTTCTCTACGTAGTTCAGCCACATCCACGCATTCTAGGAGTACGTGGGTGTCTGATTCGATTGTTAATATAACATGTTCATATTGAAAAGATTAAATAATTTTGAAATCCATGCAAAATAAATATACGCACATAATACTAATCAATCAGGGATAATATTTTTTTTAATCCTAGAGAATTGAATACAAATAAATTCATAACTTAAACACAATCGCGTAGGTATTTTTTTGTGTTAAATGAATTTGTTTTGTTTTATAAAATCTATTATTTTGTTGATACCAATGGTTGACGAGTTTAAAATAATAGAATTTTAGATTTTAAATTCGATTATTTCGTGACACAGAACAATTGATTTTGATCAATTAAACGTGGGCTTACACTTCCAATTTTGTTTTTTATAATACATTAATTATATTTTTTTAAATAATTGCATATTAATACAATCTGAATACCCTGTAACATTCTCACGAAAATTAATGAATAACGCATGTATCCGAACAATCGTAACTTTCCCGCTACCATTGTACTAACTGTGCTTATGTTTATTAAAATCACGTGCTCTTACCGGGCCCAGATTGTCGAAGCCATGATGAAGGGCGATGTTGTGGGCCTCTTCGTGACGAAGGGACCTCTTGAATCGCACCAGAAAGGAGTTGGTGAAAACTTCGCGGGAGCAAGTCGCGGCGATCAGTACAGTAACGGTGATACATTGCAGCCACATGATCTCTGTGACCACCGGCGGCTGACTGAAGTCGGACTCCCGTTGACGTCACTAAATATCGACCCAGGAACCGCGCACGCGCCATCTAATTCACAGATTATAAAGGAATATTGTTTTGATGTAGCAGCCCACATGTGTCGACCTTGTTTGTACGCATCTTGACAAGGCGTGAAGTTCAAAGGAATTAATAACTGCCCCCGTAAATATTAAAATAGTGTACTAACGTACACTCCTACACAATCTTAGGTGCAAACTATGCAAATAATCTAAATTAGTATATTCAGATTCTATTTACGGCAGTAAACGCCTCCGAGTAACTAATTTTAGGCTTTAACTGTCTTATCAATTTCGAAGAATTTTGTCACTCCATACTTTAAGAATTCATTCCACGCAGAAGCAACGGGTGATTAGGTTATAGCTTATGATTTCTCAGAAGCAAACTCTGATGTACCTATATTCTTTTGAACTTTGTTCTCATTACCAAATAAATCGGAATGATTTGAAATTCAAATTGAAGTAACGACACCATAGCAGCGTACCAAGATTTTCATTCAATTATTGTTCGTCATTACAAACTTTACGGTCCTATAACAACGGAATTAAACCTATAAAACTTTTAATCTTCTTTTATTGGCCCATTTTACATTTGAATATGTCAACTGAGGCTGTGATACTTTTGCTTGTAGCCGATGTTTCTTTAGGCAGTTGTTTTGAGGGGAAAATTATTGGTGGGAAATATGCGACAATTAAAAATTTTCCTCATGCAGCGTTTTTGAAAATAAACTTGAAATTTGAGGGGATATGTATTTGTGGATCTTCTGTGTTGAATCAACTATTGTTGGTGTCTGCCGCACACTGTTTTGAGCAAATAAATGAACATACTACTATAGGTGTGTATGCGGGACATCATGACATTTTTCAGGTATGTTGTACTGAAGTTTGAAGACTTATTGAGACATTTAAATGTTTAATATAGTAGCCAAAGATAAATTTCCTGATAGATGAAGCGTTACTCGTAATTTAAAAATATTTTTTTTCTAAACACAATCAAAATAAATAGCACAAATTAGTTTCTTGCCTGCACTTCTTCCGCGTTGTTGTTTTGTGTTGTAATAAATATACTAATTAATTTATTTTGAAATTTACTGTGTAACTTTAGGTGAAACTGGTAAGACCGGTGAAAACTGTATATCGTCACAAATCTTACAACGCCGAAACCATAGTCAATGATATTGCATTGGTAAAACTTAAACGGGCATTACCCTTAGGGGAATTTATTAAGCGTGTGATTTTGCGACCAAGTAGCCTCAAGCAAGACGGAATACTAGCTGGATGGGGAGCAACGAATGTAAGTTTTGTATGTTAAGTCACTATGGTTAGTCATGAACTTCATTCACGGCGTAATTTATTAACACTTCATTGCATTGAAACATATAATACAATTGACATAGTTAAATGAAATGGAGAGAAACTGGCGGCTTTATCGCTATCGAGCGATCTCATCCAGGCAACCATATTTTTTTTATATATAATATATAGTACGGGGGCAAACGAGCCTGCGGAACGCCCAAAAAGGCAGTCATCGCAGCCCATAGACACTAATTTTTTGTGGGTGCGTTGCCGGGCTTTAAGGGAGGAGTACCCTCGAGTTTAATTTAATAATAATAATAAATTAATGTATTTATATAAATACATTAATTTATTATCATTATTAAATATAATATATATTGAATATAAATGGTTTTGAGGACGCACAGCCCTGATAAGATCATATGATTTAGATGAAAAATATAAATGCAAAGATGTGCCTCAGGATTACAAAGAATTTAATAAAACCTGTTAAATTGCGATTTGGTAAATGAGCTTCAGCAAATAAGTTAGTTAAATAGCAGAAGACGTTTTGAATTTCTCTTCTAGAATATCTGTCAAATTCGACTCTCGTTTAGTGATCTATTATGATATTTTATTAGGTAATTTTTAATTTTCTAGAGCCAGATGAGTGAATATGATTACAAGCTGAAGAGTGTCCCGCAAAAGTTGAGGTCTAAAGGTGCCTGTTCACGAATTGGTACATTGCACAAAGGAATGATGTGTGCTGGAAGTTTCAATTCCAATGATTCAAGACCATCAAAGTAATTAATAATATTAATCTAATGGCGTTTCAACCTTAAGGTTCTTAGTTTCTTTTGATATTTTTATAGTATACACAATTAGGCGACCTAAAATATACTTGCATCATTTTTAGCGTTACACATACCAAGATTTGAACGCACCACCTTAGGGTATAGTCATACGCTGATGTTATTAGCTCACGTAAGTAGCTATAAAAGAAATTTACTTCTTGCACGTAGTCTTTGTACTTATAATCGTATCGTACGTGAGTTCCTTAATAACGATGTTCTGCTCTTCATTGCGCATTTTTTGTGTTAATATCATATACAGCTATTACGGAGTCAGAAGCGAATCATGAATTTGTTTGATAGGGAAGTAAATTTTAATTGAAACATAGGCTATACAAACGTACAGTGGTGTTATAATACTCAACGGCCTCCTTGGCGACGCTCTTCCACCCTGTAACTTTCCTATTATTAAGGCCTGTATTCCCCACAACACAAAACACAACCAATATTAGCCAGACAATTATTTTTATTTATTTATTTATTCCACATCATAATTCTACCATAACAGTAACTTCTAATTGGATAGATCGTCAAAATAATACCCACAATAATAATAACCGTAAAAAAAGCGGTGTGCCATACAGAACCCTTTCACACAAGTTTTGCCCAGAAAATCTTAATTCATAAACACTTCCCTCTCCATATATCCTCTAAAATTGGGTGCAAGAAGACGGTTGCACTGAGGTTACTGCACCTAAACTATGAGGTTACAGAAAAAATTCTAACCATAATTAAATAGTTGAATATAAAGTTGACACTAAATTTTATGTTAGTTCACAAATATTCATAGTAAAATAGTGTTAAGTTTATTAGACTAACAATTCAGTAATAACACATTTACAGACACAGACACACATACCCATACTCCATGTGGTTGCCTTGTGTTTGTATATTTCTTATGTAGATATTATTATAGATATATGTTTATATTTATCCTTTATTTTGTTTACTCATATAATAATTATTTGTAGTAAAAGTACAAATTATAAGGGCATAAACTATAGTAGTCATAAAACTATATAATTTTAACTACTTTACCTTACACTCTCATTATTTTTGTCAAACTGTGGTCAACACATAAAGAAATGAGACAGTCCAGTTATTTATGAATTCAAACTTTGTAGATTGAATAATGGTTTTAGTAATTAAAATATTTTTTACAGAGGAGACTCCGGCAGTGGACTGATTAGCAAGGATTATGAAATTGTTGGAGTAGTATCACATTTGGTGGTCTCTTTTCCGGCTATAATTGTCTATACAAATCTGTCTCACTATTATTCCTGGATACATCAGAAGGCAGAAAAAATATTATGTCCAATTGATTAACTTGATGTGAGAAATTGTTTGTTTTATTTGAAAGAATTTCTTTTAAACAAGGCTCATAAATGAAAACAATTTAAAAACCTGTAAACATATTATCAACTATGTGTAATATCATTGGAAAAATAAACTGTCATGTTATTATATAAGAAATATATTTTATATCTTCACTAATTAAAAACAATATGAGACTATCACATACTTAATCACTTGTTGCTGTAGCGCCTGGATTACCAGTTTCATTCTCCAAAGCATGTGATGGTGGATGCTCTAAAACATTATCTATTAAGCCAAAGCTTTTAGCCTCAACTGGGGACATAAAGTAATCACGTTCCATAGATGACTGCACTTTCTCGATTAACAAACCAGTATGACGAACATATAGGCCATTAATTTGTGCTTTCAGTTTTAAAATTTCTTCAGCTTGTATCTGTATATCAGTAGCCTGACCCCTTACACCGCCTGATGGTTGATGTATCATAATTCTAGAATTGGGTAAGGCATGGCGCATACCAGGTGCTCCAGCAGCCAATAGTAGAGATGCCATACTACAAGCTTGACCAACACACCAAGTTGCGACTGGTGGAGTTATATACTGCATAGTATCGTATATGCCAAGGCCGGCTGTAACATTACCACCTGGCGAATTAATGTATAAATGAACAGGTTTCTTGCTAGATTCTGATTGCAAAAACAAAAGTTGCGCCACAACTAATGAACTTATCTCATCATTTATAGGTCCCATTAGGCATATGATTCGTTCACGGAGAAGCCTAGAGTAAATATCGTATGCACGCTCACCCCTTCCAGTTTGTTCCACAACAATAGGGATCATACCCAACCTTACGGGTTCGCTAGTGCTTAAAGTTCTTTGTAATCCATTACATTTTTCTCGTAAACAAATAGTCTTAAAAGCTTTACGTACCATTTTTAAAGCCATTTTATTGATTGAATTAATTTTAGAGTGATTGGATAATATAAACCTGTGGTAAATAACAAGTCTCAATATAAAATATTTTTCCTTGATAGTTTAAGTAGTATCATGCTTCGTGTCCTGTCATGTGTTACTATGATTTTCTACCCGAACTGGTTGATAGAAGAAGAAATGTTAATAAAATTGGACAGTTTCCAATTAATTTATAGAATATGTTTCAAGATTTTAAATTTTCTGAATTTTACTCTTGGTATCTGGTTGGCACTTGAATTTTTAATTTGACATATGACAAATCAGCATTTGTCGTTGTCATATCTCTGATTTAGAAATTACGGATAATAGAAGATTATACAGATCGTGAAGCCTGAGATTATTGACTATTTAGTTAGACCATATTATTTCGCCATTTTATTTATTTTAAAATTTGGAATCCTTTTTTATATATTTCGCTGTTGGCCTTAAGAGCTTTACGTTTTTCGTGCGACTAGCGCAGGGGCGTTTCCTGTGAGAATCTGACATCGGCTAAGGCCGTTGCGGGGTAGTCAATCGTCTAAAGGGATAGGGTAATCATCCACATCCCAACCAACTTTTCAGTAAAGTATCAAAACGTTGTAAAGCCAGCGCCACCTAGTCTACGGAATTTTGAAACGATTGCAAAATTGTTACTATAACTTTATACGCTAGATGTCACTTAAAGACGGAGTTCATATTGGTAGCCTCAAAACTATTATCTAAATTCAAAACGATCCTATAGGTCAATAGACTTCGACAAGTCGCTGTAGAACTGATCACTTTTGCATTTTTTTGTAACCTCTATCCTCAATGTGTTGTGTGTTATGATGCTATTACTATACACCATATGTATATGTATAATATTCTATTTATATATTATTGATATTTTATCAATAGAATATTATACTATAGGCTTATTGTATTCATAGCAGCTTGTAGCAAATAGTTCTTAATATAATGATAATACATACAATACTGCTACGATAATATTAGAAATCTGGGTGGCATAATAAAACAATTTGCAGAAGAAAATCACATTGTCTTAATTAAAACATTAATATCTACATAATACCTATTGAAATATATATATATTAAATTAAAACCTGTAAAACATAACACACCAGTATCACATTGATTGATTTATTATCAAATTGAGCTTGGCAATAGTAGTATATTTATTTTGGTTGCCTTCGTCTGAGCTTCATTAGTGCTTCTTGCCTTTTCTTTTCAATTAATAATTTTTGATCAGCAGTGTTATCTTTTACATGTACTTTAGGTTTTGTATCATTGATATTGGGTATTTTGTAGTGATTTGATGATTTTGAAGTGGCACTTGCAACTTTTGGCTGGAAGACAGGTTTCTTTGTTGGCATGTTTTCTATAGATTGCTGAGTGAGACTTTTTGCTAATTGGGAGCATTGTTGCGATGCTGTAAATGGCAAAAGTCTCTTAGCCAATAATCTCTCCCGTGCCTGCTGATGCTTTTTCTTTATTTCATCTGGAGTACATCTTATTGGCGAATCACCTGGAACTAAAAACTCAAATATGTATCAATCCACATTATTGTAATTAAAATACATTTCAATATAAATTATATACAGCTTGTTCCAGGATATAGTACAACAATATTATTGTATCAACCCCTATAGGTTAAAAAATTTACCTCAACGTTAATGTTAGGTTACAAAAAAGGTTTTTAAGAAGTAATTATATTAGTGAAAAGGTATAACATTGTCTACATATAAGAGTAAGTTGTCACGTTTTGATTTCTTACCTATTATTTTTTCATCACTTTTGTTAAAAGGCATTGAACTGTATCTACCAAAAGCCATACCACTAGTTGATGGTTGATTTAGTTGTTTTACAGATGGTGACTCTGGCATTGAGTTATGTCGGGCAAACATAGATTTAAAGGACTGACTTTCATCTTGTAATGCCCAATTTAAATCATTTGCATTTGATTTTTTTGTATCTTTGACAGGCATCTGCGATAATCTTTCTAAAGCACTATCATTCAAACCTCCAAGCAAATTATCAAAAGAATCATTATTAAAACTTGGAGAGGCACATTTCTTAGCTTTAATCAGGGAAGGTGACTCTAATTTAATATTACTTAAAATTGTATCCATACAAGTTTCATTAATTGTTGTATTTACATTGGTTTTAAAACTTTTGTCATTAGATATTGCCCGGCATGGCCTTTTTGGTGCAGAATGATCATAGGCAATTATGTTCTCTTCAACAACTTGGCTGGCTTTTAAAAGACACTCATTCATAGAATCATCTGATTCTAAACAATTCTCAGGCTCTTGTTTTTTGAATTTAGAACTTAAAACATTTTTTCTGAGGCATCGGCTATTTGTCTTTAGGCCACTTTTAGGTGAACTTTCACTGGTGTCACTAAAAATGTCTTCTTCACTACATGATGTTGGTTTATTGGTATTTGTTTTAGATTTTTTTCCTATTATTTCATGTAAATTTTGATTTAATTCAATAAGATCTTGAAACATTTCAGTCTTCTTTTGTGATGGTCTTACTGTTCTTCGTTTAGGTAACGGTTTTTCTATTAACTTTCTTGTTTTTCTTGGTTTTCTACTAAGGGGAGTTGTATTTTTTGATCGAGATGAACCTTTATCAGATTTAGGTGTGTAGAAATTCCACACAACATCAGTTTCTCCTTCTGCTCCATCTTGAGTACACAAAAAAGGTACTGGACTTCCAGCGTCTGAATCACAAATGGAATCGCTGTCTCTTGACGGCGACTCTAATCTATGTTCTGGCGTAGAACATGCTAGTACTGAAAGAAAATCACATTAGAATCTCCATTAAAGAAAACGCATACCTATATATTTTAGAAGCCCCGGAAACTACCTTTTTTTTCACTTTTGGCGACCATCTCATTTGTTGAAACTTTTCTCTTGCTCATAAAGACAAGAACACAAACCTATACTATTTTATTAAATATAATTATGGTAGTGTTCACCAAAGCATATTAACTGATCTACATCACAACAGAGTAATAATTGAATATTTTGATAAAGTTTTACATATAAATATGCCTAGTTAAAAGTTGCAAAAGCCGAAATTGTAGATTCTAATATTGATACTTATTGTTATTAACCACAACATATCTACTTGGCATTTGGCAACTTGGGTATGAACAAGAAGTATAAAAAAGGTTAACTTTCAAAACTGGCAGTGACAAAAAACATCAGTTGCTACTTCCAATTTGACATTAACAAACATCAAATTGGTCAATCTTGTGAGTTTTGATTGAAGTTTGAACTGTAATATGTGAAGTCGTGTCGTGAACGATGAGTGATGATTCATCATGAATCCGTCAGTTCCGAATTCCTATTGTAGATGTACGAAGTACGAACATCAGTCGAATGTTATTTCTATAAACAGTTGAACGTGTACGCAATCACTTTCTATCGCGATGTGCTAAAAGAAAAACCTTTTTTGGTGTCTAAGTGTACAAAACTAGTGCAAAATGTTGGCAGACGGTGAAATAGTTGGGGATGGTTCGTGGAACCTCACCATTTACGTGACGGACATGAATGAGAAGCGTACAATGGTTGTGAAGGGTGACATGCATATCGGCGGGGTTATGCTAAAATTAACAGAGAGTTTCGGTAAGAAAAGCATTACTCATCTACTCAAATAATTTTTTATATCATCTTAAAGCCGTTATAGCATTTGGTTGAGTTGTAGGTAATTGTTACGGGGAGAACGTCAATGAATTCGTCTTTAAAGTCAAACTCATGACGAAATAACTAAATATTAATTAACTATCTGGTGAGAAGTTGTGCGTAGAAATTTATCAGCAGTTCACTAAAATATTGTCATAAACTGCAAGACAACTTCAATTTTGATAGGAATTGGTAAAAAGATAATTATCTTCAGATTAATCTTATATTGCTTCATTGTAATATAACATTAATTTGCAAGTTTCATAAACTTAACTGAATATATATTCTTATTACTTACTAGTAATATTCTGTGTGGCTATTATCTCACCAAATTATAAGCATGTTTGTTTTGAATGGGACAGAAGATTTGTTATCATGTATTACCAAGAGTTATAATAATATGTGAAAAATAAACCTCTACCAAACTTATGCAAATTTATCTTATTAAAGTTATAAAAATATTACTTATCAGATGAAAAACTGTTTTATAAAAGCTTCTTTGCCCAATTTGACAATATCATATAAAATATTGTCCTATAGGCTGAGTTTCCATAAAGCCTACAAGCCCAAATATATAGGATTAGAAAATAAAATTATGTAACAAATGTCTTTATTAATATGCAGAATCATTTGATAGGGAAAGACCTAACAGGTTTGTCAGTAATAAAAGCAACACCAATACCTGATTTGCAAGGGCTACTGTGTGAAAGAGACGCAAGATGTGCGTACGCAGGCACGCGTCCTTCGCGGACAGTTTTTTATACTGAGCAAGTTTTTTCCACCACCACAGGTGAACTACCGATGGTGACATGATAATTGCCGGAGATAAGACACGTCTTGGATCATGCATAGAGTTTATATGTTAATTGGTTGATTACGGCTTGATTATCAAGTGCCATACACCTGGTTTTTAGTGGCTTGAATAGTTTTACCTGTTTACATAGCAACAGTTAATTAGTCCTCCTATCTGATAATATTAATCTCAAACCACTACGTAATAATCATGTGTGCCTAGAACGCGTTACGCGTACAATTGGGAATCGAATCGTGGTTTGTTGTACCCAAAAAAGGAAAACGGATACAGCGTTTTAAAATCAATTGACGTCACAGAACGCATACTTTGAGTTTCAAGATTTTATAGTTATCTACAAAGTTAGCAGTCGTTTATAAATTACATTTTCCTCACAAACGAGGGTCTTATGTGTTAGACTACATTTATGGACGTACGGAACATATCAATCAACTACAGAGTACATCAGCTCCGGTTATTTATTGAAGATTTTAACTACAGGGTGTGTGAAGTGTGAACTAGACAATTGACAGTTGGTATATTGATTTGAATCAAAAATGAAATTTGATTAATTTATAAAACTTCGTGGAACGTATTAAAATACAACAAAATGGAAGCCTTTTTCCACAAATCGTTCTACAAACATTATGGTTCTTGTAAACTACTGGTATTCTAAATTTAAATATAGCAATTTGGATTTCCTATGGCGTTCCATAGATTAAATTAGTGTTTTGCAAACTCCTTATTCACTCAGTATCGCAATTTACAAATAAAAGAACGGCGTGGTCTAGACACCAGATAAGATATATGCTTATATAACATACTTTGCAATCTGCCATTCATAAAGAAGCAATGCTGTATAACTCAATCAGTGCAAAAGTTTTCATATAAGTATTTTTTTTTATAAAATATGTTTAAATTAAATTATTTTATGATAAAGTTAAAAAACTATAGTTTAGTATATTTTAAAAATAAGTAGCTTTGCTCAAGATTCACGTCTCTCATCAATTGTTACTATTACTATAAAACTCTTAAAAAAAAATGTTTTGTATAGAATTTTATGTTGTGTATGGGTACGCGATATTATCTATACCAAAGACAAATATAGCAACTACTATTGTATTTTACTTAAGTATGACAGCATTATAGGTGGCGCCTCCTATACTATGTGCTGCCACTCATTTTGCACAGCTTCGTTGAAAATATTATAAATTTTTAATATGAAAAGATTGTATTTTGAACGTCGCGACCAACATTTTCTACGGCATTTACCATGGAGTATTTTCTCGGATAAATACCTGCAACTCCGTTTCGTCACCGGACATCAAGGCAGGTTATGAAACTCCACCCGTATCACGTCGACATCCTTGGTTCCACCATATAGCGCCGCGCACCACCGCTAGAGCGTACCGATTCTTAAAAAGCCGGCAATGCACTCGCGAACCCTCTGGCATTGAAAGTGTCCACCGGCGGCGGTATAGCGGTGTTAATTAACAACAGGTGAGCCTCCTGCCCGTTTGCCCCCTGCTGCTTATAAAAAAAACCAAGCAGTTGACATGTGTCAATATCGGTTCCTTTTTTAAAATACCCAACTTGACAGTTGATCATTTATGTTATTACTTGTCTCTTTTCTTGCTTGATATGTATTACAGGGAGTTATATCGAGTACACTTCCGGCGCCTCCTCCCCGCCAGACATAGATAACGTTATCATCCGCTCATTGTTGCTCTATGCATGAGGGACTTGATAGTTGGTCCGGGTCGCTGACTTGAGTAAAATTAGCAGACGTACATCTTAGTGAGTTGACGATCATGAGTATTTTTTTATTGAGTACTGCTTAATGACTATTCAAGGGCATGACAAATAGCTCTCTAAATGTTTGTCAGTGTTGTTACTTGGAAAAAAATATTTTACCTACTGTACTAGTCTAATTATTTTCAATAGTATATATACTAACATAAGCTGTTGTCAAAATTGTCATCAAAGATTTATTTTAAAACTATAACTCGGTTGGCTTTGTTCACATGGAGAGAGACATGCCGTGACTTAGGTGTCTTCCATATATTGAAAATGTTTTGGATATACATATATATACATGGCGCCCTAAGGCTATGGGATATAAAGGGAAAGTACCTTAAATAGGATATTTTGCTGAAAGAATATTTTATTTTGAAAAGTATACTGCCTTCAATGATTTTCTATTTTTTTGTCAATCTCGTCTGAGACGGAACCGACTCAAATTTGAAAAAAAATTATGTTATAATTTTGATTGTAATCGAAAGAATGGACAATAAATTAAATTTCTTGCGTTACATAGAAGTTTGAAAGAAAGGAACGACGTCAAATTAATTACTTATTTAAAAAAAATTTAGAGCATATGAAACTTTTTTTTAAATTAATTAAATGCAACATGTGATCCTCTTGTCCTGGTAAATCGCCAATCTTTTAAGAAGCCCGCTGCTTGTTAATTATCTTATCATATTATGGCGAATACTCGATACGATTATAATTTGATAATTTTAACAAAATCATTGAAATTATGGAGGAATTGCAGTAAGTAATTTCAAAATCAAGTCTTCTATGTATCAGCAAAATATCCTATCTACGATATTTAAGGTAGCGGGAAGCGAGCTTTCTTTTATATTATGGAGTTCTGTTACACTAACTTTACTCTAGTTTTTAGTCGATGGTCGTCGTCCTCCATAAATACTTCTTTTTAATTTCAACCGTACTGGTTCCGAAATTAAAAACTTTTTAGATATTCATTTGTATAAATATAAACTTTGTTTTTTAATCGATTGATGAGCGTTAAATATCTTTTTAATTTAAATGAATTATCAACATCTTTCAATATCGATAACATCAGTCATGGTATAGGTTACCACAGGGGTGATTGTGATTTATCTTAAAAGGTTGGGTGTATTGAATGACACTCAGGACATAAGCCCCTACGTCAAAACCCGCATTATTGCATGTCAAGTGTCGGCCACTCACTCGTATGACAACGGGTAATCCGTGGATTAATTCTTTTCTACTGGCTGATTTATGCGTTGCCAAAATAGAAATTGGTTTCGGTATATTCAATATTTAACATTCAGGATTTGTGATAGCATTTTGTGTCATAGGGCCGTCAACCTATATTTATATAAAGGTTGACGCCCCCCCCCCATAATCTGTTACGATCGAATACGAATTTTGAACGCTCCCTAATTATAACGAAATCGATGGGCTACTTTATATGACGTCGTTCGTAGTAACATTTTCCATTAATAAGGGGAAAATTGTTGTATTGTCAACAAGATCGAGCTGCAGCGTGGAAGGTGACCAACTAGGGCTGTTGCCGGACATTAACGGTATCGCATACCGCCCCCTTTCCCTTCGCCTTACCGGCTAATTGCTTCTTATGCACAAATCTCTAACCATTTTAGTCAACGAATGTATAATAGAGCTATTAATCTAATTATTTCCTTCTCGCCAAGTTATTTTATGATGCTTGTAATTTTTTGTGTGATTTACTCTTCAAAACTTAGTAGGGCCAGCTTCAAATAGAGAGAACTAAGATTCCCATATGTCAAAATTCAATGCAATTTTGACGCACGGGAGTCACACCTCGGACTCAAACATAAGTTTATGTTTTCTAGAGTTATTTCTCACTAATTGGGTTCATAATGTAATGAAAATATTGCGTTTGTTAAAACGTTGTACAGTTATGAATAAGAGGTTACGTTTATAGGCTTGTTAAGGTCTAGGTCGTATACGTAAAGCTGCAAATATAGTCTGTCACTGTTCTGTGTTTACAAAAGGACGTGTTAGTGATAAGGACAAACTGACGTTATTGTTTCTTTAAATCCACCAACGCCGTGTGAAAACAACTGCCCGTGGAGATGTTTCCCTACCAAGTCGAGTTAGAAGCACCTTATCAATTATTTAAGAATCTTCTTCGCTAGCCTTCTGGTAATATGTGTACGTATATGGGCGGTGGTGTCACTTAACATCAGTCTTCTACCCGTTTCCCCGCTGTTTTAAACAAACTTCTTTTTGCATATTTTTATATTAATAATAATAATCTATATTTAGGAGGCTTAAAAATGGTTATTAACCCTTTATCTAGGCGATATTAATTGGGCTATGTGTGCATAAATTTCTTAGAAAATTGTATGATAGAAAACATGATTATAAAAAAATTACGACAGTGAGACAGAGGAAGTGATAAGAGTAGTGATAAGAGTAAGAGTTTATGGTGAAAGTTACAATTTACTTTTTCCTATTATTACAAATTCATAATAAACCAGTAATCTCGTGTTGCAATTCAAATTACTGTGATGGTGACCGGTGTTTACAATAATTGTCGCGTTCAACATAATTTGCCTTATTAATTTATAATATCACTTGAGTGTTTTGAGGTAATATATTTTACGAAGACGGAAGCCATTTTTATATGAATTACACACACACGTGTACCCGGTGGTAATAATACAACCGTGTATATTTCATTAATTTAAAATATTTCAATTCATGTATTTATGCTCTATTTTACCCAAAAGTGATGTTGATTGAGTTTGCCTCATTTTTCTGTATCTGTTATTTTTTCTTAATAGTCAAGTAGGTGCCAATTGTTCCAGCTAAGTCGATTTTTGGCTTCCGTCTGCTGTTTTCCTTCACCGTTCGAACGATTTATTGCATAGAGTACTTATTATTGGTGATGAATGACGATTGCCGCCTCATCCACTAGTTCAAGTCTGTTCAGAGCTGTAATCAGAGGCTCCCTGATATGCTAATGCCAATATTATTTTACAAAACAGGGCTTTTAGTCACACATTCGAAAACGTCATCTAAGAATATTTCCAAGCTCCAAAGTATATTTAATGTTTATTACTTGCGCAAATCAATAAAAATCAAAATCAATAATTAAATAAAACTCGTTTTAAACGAAGACGGTTTCTTGGTTAAGGCTATGAAAGAAGAATGTTTATTCCCATTGAAATGATATCGTATTGAGACTCATATTACGCTAGCTAACCACAATCGGATGATTCAGGAGTGCGCAAGCGTCCGTGGTCACGCATGATCTGGACCGGTTTTTCTGCTATTGGTGACGTCACCTATGACCATGTCCAAAGGTCATTTAGGTGTCTGTTTGTTTTGATTCTTAGTACCCACTAAGGCAGCGTTTCTCCAAACTCTTGAACTACAAGGAAATAAAATATTTTATTGCCATATTCAGTATAATTTAACAATTTCTGTCATAGTATATAGTACATTTACAGAAAGTAAAAAAACATCGTGAGGAAACCGACATGTCTTAGACCCAAAAAGTCAACGACGTATGTCAGGCACTGGAGGCTGCTCACCTACTTGCCTATTAGATTTTAAAATGATCATGAAGCAGATATTCAGAAATCTGAGGCCAAGACCTAAAAGAGGTTGTAGCGCCATTGTTTTATTTTCAATTATAAACCAAAAAATCTATATGAGAACATCATGTTTTGATTTCAAAATGTTAAACTGTTAGATGATACCTCGTTCGTGTAAGGATGTTTGTTACCTCGTAACAAATTTTGTAGTTAGTCATATTGCACGTGAGTTGTCCCAATTCCTATTTATAATACGCTGACAACTCGCTCGAAATACATGCTTCCACACTGATATAATTTGAACTCTCAAATGATGGGATCATTATTATTATTTTCTGAACTTGGTTAATAATATAAGAACTGTGTTAAATAATGGTTAGTATTATTAATTGTGGCGTTTTATCCAGCTGAAGTGATTATGGTGATCATAATATTTAAAGGTTGGTAGGCTCAGTTTCAGTACTTATATTCTCATTACGTCCGTTGTGCATCCTGGCTAACTAAGCCAGCCTGGCTACTTCCAAAAGTTTCCAGGGCACACGCTTCATGATGCGACCTCACTGCTCCGAGGATTTCTGTAAATTGATCAGCCACAGCCTCGCATTCCAGGACTACGTGGGTGACTCTTCCTCATCGCTGAAACAGGTCATGGTCATATCAAAAGGATTACCGATTATTATATTACTTAGTATGAGTAATTGCAAATCTGAAATATTTTAAATTACCAGCGTATACGTAGCTTAATAAAAGTATAATAACGATATATAATAAATTGTTCCTCTGTCAGATTCATTCATGAGCTTTAATCATGCGTGCCTGATTTCGAAAATAACGAATCGTCATAAAGCATTCAATTTCATAGAATAATTAGCGTACGCATAGTTGCAGTCAAGATTACAAGTGTGTCAAATATTAATCCATCGCCTGTCTGAGTAATAATCATTGCATGCATTTTTTGTAGTATTCTGTCATCTAGGTGATGAAAAGTCTCAAAGTAATAAAGTATGGCCTGAAATCGCCGTTATGCAAACTGTGCATGTATCTTACCCACTAAATATCGACTTGCGTTGGCATGTGACATTTCTCGCCCATAATGCCTTTAAAAGTTTAAAAAGAGCATAATTTCCATTTTTGACTTTGGTGCTGGCGCGCAAAAAATGCACCCTTGAAAACCACTCGTCTGTAAACTCGTAAAATACAGCCAGTAACGTACATAATTACGTAATTTGCACATCACTTTTCATTTGTTTATATCATATATAGGTCAAGGTTCATAGCATCACCGCCACTCCTTTTATTTAACAATCCATTAAGTTCAATTGTCCAGACCTTTGTTCGCAAAGTATCTTGAATACATCCTTTTTATGCATCATTATCTTCGTTATCAGGGGACCAATAAATTTCTACTTTATTAGTGTTCGTATATTCAACGTATTTTTTTGCAGCAAAAATATTTTGAATTATTACAAACTTGTCTCGTTTAGCATGGTCAATGGGCATGGGTTCATAGATTATGACGTCCTTGAATGTTAAAGTTCGTTAAAAGTAATGCGTGCATAAATAAAATTTGTACTTGTGGACAAGTATTTAATAATTCCGTACATTCCTAGTTTCATTATCGGACGTCAAGGTAGAATACATAGAAAACATTCTATCCGTATCACTTTGATTTCTATCGACTGAGCGTTTTTAATGCAGATTTTCCGCGCCCCACCACTATATGGAACCAGCTACCCACTGAAGTATGTATTTCCGAACCAATTCGACTTAGGGTTTTTCATGAAAAGAGCGTACCAATTCTTAAAAGACTAGCAATAAAGCTCTCGAACCTTTTGGCATTGAGACTGTCATTTAACTTCAGATGAGCCTCCTGCCCGTTTGCCTCCTGCCTGTTTGCCTCCTGCCCGTTTGCCCCCTATTCTATAAAAAAAACATTTAAGCTCACCTTGTTTATACATGTGCAGTGCGTACGTGAGTACGTATTATGGATAAGGTTATTTTCCAGTCCTTTATTTTGTATTTATGCGTACGTAGGAGGAAAAAGCATACGTTATCTAAGCGGTAAACCGATTGTTATTGAAGTTGAAACCAATTCTGTGCTTGAACGGAATTCAAAACGTCTCTAATTCACTACATTGATGCGTATGGCAGATTGATCGTCTATATTATTTAGTGGTAAACACAGGTGGATCTTATTTTGACTCCTAGAGAAACAATTGTTTTTAATTAGAAGACTGGTTAGGTGGATTACCTACTTGCGCAAAAATTGTCAATAGATGGGTCTATTAATCAAACCTATTCCACATAGGGTCCTTCAAGAATAAAGGGTACCAATTATTAAAAGACCTGCAACTGACACTTGCCTCTCTGGCATGAGGGTGTCCTGGCTGTGTTATCACTTAACATAAGCTCTAGCCCGTTAAAATAAATCATGAATCAAAAAAATCGGCTGCATATGTCCGCTCAAGCCGCGAGGCTAGCACAGCCCAGTAGGCCCGCTACCAAGAAATAATTTGTGTAGTCTTTAATACGATTTTTTTTAAACATTAGCCATCTTTAAGAAAGAATTGTATGGAATATTATTTTGAACCAGAAGTATATAGAAACGTTTATGTCCTGGTTACAAGTTGATTTTCTCACCAGATGCCTTGCTCTAATTTAACGTGCGCCGACGCATTTACGATGTGGTGCCGTAATTTCGTAACTAGCATTGCGACATCGGGCAACGTTACAATTTTACCTCTAACGATACGATAAGGTAGCAAGGTTTTTAAAAGTAAGATTTACTCTGCTGCCTATGCTATTATTATATACTTACCGGGTCCAGATGCCTAGGGACCGTTCCAGTATTACGTAAGCACTATAGGGGGAAGTGGGGGGATTTCTTTGATTTTCTTATTTGATGATTACGTCAACAGTAATTATTTACTTTTTACACATATTACCCACACATTGTCTATGCTACGTTTATGTACTATTATTTTTGAAGCTTTACTTTTCTTGATAAGAGGAGTGGAGGGGGGAAAATTGGCAGTAAATCTGCTCATAAGTGCAACTGTGATACCGAACAAAGTGTCAAAACTATGACTGTTAATGAACATTACCATTACTTATTAGCCATAATTATTGTATAGGCTGGATTGTAATTGATAAAAGTAACAAAAGAGATTTAAGAAGTAATTAGAAGCATTCCGCCTGCCGAAGAGAAATGTTTTGCTAATACACTGTACAACCAGACTTTAAAGTCACAACATTGAGGCTGAACCGCTAAACGTTTTTTTTTTTAATCCATCTACAATCAGCTTGGCTTTTATCAGATTTTATGAGAAATGATGGCAATAAGGGAACGCAAATTCAATTTTTTTTATTCCCTCCGTAATTCGTAAACTGCCAGACTGCGGCAAGGTTAGCCCTTTCGCCCAACCACTAAAAGTGAGTAAGATTTAGATACGAGTTACAGCGCTAAGTACACTTACAGACAAAATTCAAAAATCAAAGTCTTGTTTCTGAAAGCTTAAGAACTAAATCGTATAGCGGAATTGCTTTTTATTTCTTACATGGTTATAAAATTCGTAAGTAATCTGCGGAGCCCTCTTTCAGACAGGGGTCGATGTTAGGTCATTGATCTCTCTTTAAATATACCTCGTATACATTTGTGACGTGTCATGTTTTACCAAATGAAAACAGATGGTTACTGTCTTTGTATAATCTATTGAAAAGGTTTTGTTATTTATTCATATTTCTTTAAATTTCACCAACGAGTTATTAGAACATAAAAAAATACACAGCCCATTCGTTTCATCAGTCGTTAGATATTTTACTTATTTATATATAGATCTCCACTTGCTACGGTTCTAATATATCTCTATCTCTCGATTTATCCACATGACAATCAACATGCATTAAATATTTTATAATTACAAATTTGATAATGGTACATTTATCAGTTTTCATCGAATCATGACATAAAAGTATTTTAACTTTAAATATTCTGCGATACGCTTACAGCCACTCTAGTTGATGGCGATTGGGTTACATTGACATTGGTGGTACTAAAATAAATTGATAATAAAGCTATTAATACATTTTATACTTGCTTATCTAGGCCTTTCAAGTTACACTAGTAACTTAAGTGCGCCATTGCTGTAGATGCAAGTCATGCATAAAATAAGCATACCTAAGTATATTCTTAGATGTGTCATCGCATTCAAACTATTTTACGCTTAGCGAATTTATTATATCATAATATAAATAATCGTCAGTATAGCAAACGGGACTCTTAAGCGCTTAATAAAAAGTATTAAATGTTTTTGTGGTAATAATCCCAGCGGAGAGACCAGTACACGCATAATGAAGGGAAATCGCTGCTACTTTGGCCTTAGTGAATACTTGCGATCGTAATTTAGAAAGATCAGATTTTTCTGTACAAAAATCTGCAGCGACCAGTGCTTACTTATGGTTCTGAAACCTATGCCCGACTAAGAAGCTTGCTTTTCTTATTTTTTTTGCGGAAGTTTCTTCGAAAAAACTTTGGTTATTTATTGCATATACATATTGCATTCGCTTGATCACACTAACAGATCAACACACACAGATTCAAAAAAGTAACATGCCGAAGTGGTGGGAACAAGTGCACCGAATGGCGAACGACAGAACTGAACTGTCAAACTGTTGATAAGTAAAAACCCGGTAGACCGAAGCTGCGTTGGTGGGATAAAGTTTTCAAGGACCTCGAAACCAGGTGTTCAAATTTTGACGCAAGAAGCAGGATATAGAATGAGATAGCGAAAGATACTAAGAATTATAAGCGGCTTTGCAGCTATTGATGATGATGAAATGTTTATGTACGTGACTGATAATTAATATAGGAAATTTAAAAATAAAGAGTGATCGATGATGAATGTTTCGATACACCCTTATCGGTGGAATTTTTGCGTATGATTATAAAATTCGCTGCAGTACCATGACCAACGTGAGATCTTATAAAGTACAAGGATAGTTACCTAACAATCTACCCACAAAGTAATGTATTTTGAATGGTATTATGGATTTATGCGCGTGGGTTTGCATTCATTCAATGGAATGCTTGATATTAAAGAAAAACATGTTTTTGCATTTGATTTTGTAACGATATAACTAATAATCTATGAAATTTTATCGAAAATAAAAAATGGTACTTACGTATTAACGCCACCGTGGCAAAAATTTAATGGTTAGCGTGGACAACCTAAACCTTAATTATTGATGATTAAATGTAAAATGAATCCATTTTTATAAAATCAAAACCCTTTAGAAGCTTAAAAGGTTTAGGTTAGGTTAGGTTTAGGTTGTCCACACTTGCTAACCATTAAATTCATGCCACGGTGGCGTCCAAGTCTTATTTTATAAGTCGCATATCGTTTTTTAAACACTTGTTATTTTGAACTTGTGGTAATTTAAAATTTATCACTGGTCCCTTGAGTTTCAAATTATCGAGTCGACTGTATGTAATTTAAATAATCTTTTGTATAAAAAACATATATTTGATTTCTATGTTCCACCTCTTAATAGAAGCAATTGAATCGACACGCATTGAAAACATAAATGAGTCATTGCTCCAGAATCTAATTACAATAAATAGGATCCCAGACATCATCTTTAGTGGCACATGGCCGCCCTGTGGCGCTCTCCAAAATAGACAAACGTCTATTTATACTCTGTGTATCCGTTCTGCGCACGCGCCGATCGCGTAAATATGGCGCCGTGTTGTTGCTGTAGGTACACTTGGGGCATTATAATTGGATCTATGCATAATCTATAAACGTAAATGGTTATGGATACTTCCTCTAGGACTTCCTCGTTGGCTCAGCGGATGTTAAACGATAAATAATTATTAATAATGTGTTTACTATATTAATTATGGAATACTAGCTAAAAGGAAAACGGTTGAAGGCTCCCAAGAGACAAGTTCTTATATATATACACATAAGCAGGTATTGCACCAGTGTTGACCTAGTTTAAACTGCATCTCACATCCCGGCGTTCGAAGGTTCGATCCCCGGCTGGGCACCAATGGACTCTCCATCTATGTGCGCATTTAAAATTTGCTCGAACGATGAAGGAGAAAATCATGAGTAGGTAAACCTTATACCGAAAAGTCGCCTATTACTTGCATATTTGATTCATAATATGCAGTAGTGCCACTGTTTTATGACATATATGAATATGACTTAAATTTGGTGAACCTAATTTCACTGTATGGTGATTGTCATTTGGGCTACTTTAACTAAAAGCCATTAACGGATGCAAAACATCAATCATGTTAAAGCATGATGGAAAACTGATAATCCGGTTATACTCCCACGCCCTTTCCCACACTAAGCGTTGTTGGCTCTAAGCGTAAATATGTTCAGACAACATTACAAAATTGGGTCTGCGCATAAGTTAAAAAGTCGGTTACCCTATAAATGCTTGTCATCTAGTGTTTAATGAAATAGTATTAATCGTATAATACCTTTTATATTGCCTCTATTGTGAACTTGGTTTGTACCTGTGGGAGGTACACTAGCTCCATTTAGACAGCTCTTTGCCTCAAAATATTATAATTTAAACCACCTTTGCCCCAAAAAATCATGTGGTAAGCGGCGAAAAGTCGACGGCATCTGTCAAGGGTGACAAACAGAAACAAAATTTCACGAAATATGTTGAGAAATCTGAGGCCAATACCTTAAGAGAGTGGCTTTTCTAAAACTCTTGAAGATAATTTTCCAAAATTGTGGGGCGTTAATTGTTTGAAGTTTGACAATTAACACAACAAACATGACAGCGACTATCAAAATTGCAGTACCTAAAATTTGTCGAGTGAATTAAATGTCGCTGGTAAATATACAATAACCATTAAGGTAAAACATACAAGGCTCGCCCCGAAATGATGTAACCACAAAGTTTAAACTGTTTATTTCAACTCGGTGACATTGAACACGCCATCTGGTGTTGTTTGCAATAAATTAAAACAAATATTACTTTAGTATTAAATTAATTAATCGTAAATAACGTTAAACATGTTGTACATATACTATTAAATTTAATTACATTTACACTGTGTTACTCTCTTTAGCTTACAATTTGGAGATTAAAAAATCATTTGAGTTATTAAATTTGAAATTAGGTCATGGCACGTTTTATTTTGGATTATTTTATGACGTCATTAACAGACGAGGTACTCTCCGAATGTATGATGTCAAATCGATCGAATCGAAATGATTCAATTTAAGATGAATTTTCAAGTCAGAACAGGTGATTGGTCATCTTGGTTGGACTATAATAAATGAAATGAATCTGAAGCTCAGTTTACTGCAAATAAATGCAGAAGTAATATAAAAATATGTATGTATATAACTTGATATAGAGAACTGGATGGAACGGTGTAGCAGTAAAACCGCCCATTTTCTCCTGTATTGTGTTATTGTGATGTAAATAAAGTGTTGTATATAGTTTGTACGTACGTTAATTCTTTAAAAATATTGTCAGTCATCAATTCGCCTTCCACTCAATATGAATCCCTTTGACTCAATCAGGCGTTTAATAGTTTTACCTATAAGCCTAGTACATTTATTAAATAACATTGATTCATAAATCTAGGCTAGCGAAACACAACGTTCTCTTGAGCTTCAAATAGCGATTTCTATTGAACTTCAATACTAAGTTTTTTATACGTAATCAAGGCTGTGACATCAGTACATTGAAATTGCATACAAAATGGTATTCATCTAGTATTGCTAATGACCTTCTGATAAGCAGTATTGGCTTAAGCGTGCGACTCATCCCTGAGGTCGTAGGTTCGATCCCCGGCACCAATTCTATGTGCGCATTTAACATTCGCTCGTACGGTAAAGGAAAACATCGTGAGGAAACCAGGAGGTTAGGGCGTGTGTTAAGCACAGGAGGCTGATCACCTATTTGCCTATTAGATCGACAAATGATCATGAAACTGATACAGAAATCTGAGATCTAGACCTAAAAAGGTTGTAGGGCCATTGATTTAATATATTTGATGTAGCGCAGCTCCTTGAAAGAAAATTGTTGGCAAGTAGAAACAGTGGCAGAGAGTTTATAACCAGTTCTAGTTTGATATACGCTGAATTAAGATTCATTTAATTAATCATATAAATTTATAGTAATAATTTGACAACAAGTAGATACGCCATTTTTATTACTACCCCACACCGTAATGATGACATAATAATTATGAGCAGCTTTCACTGAATAATTATGTGGTTTCGAAGCTGCAATTACAAGTTATATTTAAATTTGGAACACAGTCGTTATCTTGTTGTTAAAGTTATTTATAAGGTAAAGATAAAATGTCCTTAATTTTTACATCCTGAATCATAAAATCAGTCAAAAAATACAGACATAGTTTCGAGGCTATGTACATGGGCATAAAGCTATGTAAAGACTTTATAGTAAGTAAAAAAATCTGTAAAACATTATAATTAATAATAATTTGATAACGTAATAATATATTTTACTAATGTGATGATATGATTGATATTGTAAAGTAATATCTAACTACTCTATTAAAATGTACCTTTTAATAAAAAAATTAGCTAGCCATTATTTGTTGCAGAATATGAGAACTATAGATTGTTATTAAATAAAATTTAATAACGAACACGTAGTTCTTATTCTCATTAGAAGTTAAATCCATAGAAGTATAGCCTTAGAAGTTATGAAGAAAGCTGTGTTTGTGTTGTATGGTGAAAATGCAAGTAGTTGTATGTCAGCAACATAGCTAAAAAGGTGAGAAAGGTCTAACTCAATCTGTGAGAGAAACCGACACAAATTCCAATCATGTTAGTAATTGATGCCCTGATACAACTGACAAGTGGCTGTATAAGATTGTCAAGGATAAAAAAGGCACTATCCTTGATCATGGTGTAAGTTTTTTATATTTAATAAGCAAGTTGGTGATCAGATATTAGTCACAGAAGGCGTTAAAAATAATAAAAAAAAACATAAATAGTTTATCCAGTTTAGATGCGTCTTAGGACATGCCAAAACTACCAGGAGGTCTTGTTCTGAGAAGGACGGGCAAGAAACTCAGCAAGTTTAGCAAAGGCATAACAAACGTACAGTGTTCTGTCCATTTCGATGTGCGATTCTCTAGAGGTCCTATCTCGGACCTAATGGATCTAGGAACTAATATTAAAAAGGCAACGCGGCCCTCTGGAATAGATAGTGTCTATGGACGGCGGGGTAGTCTTAACATACAACGAGCCTTCTGGTCCGATTATATAAAAAAAGAGCAAAATAGGTACATAAAAAAAACCCAAAAAATGTCACCTATCTCAAATAAAGGAGAATTAAGGAAACAGATACAGAACTCGTAAGGCCAAGTATCCTGGGGTTTGAACCGATTATTTGAGGACGTTAGATGATGCAGCAATAACATATGTTGCAGCAGCTGGTAACCATATTAATGACGTCAATGTGGTAAAGTTAATTGGATGCACTTCGCATGCCATCATTTGTTTGATATACTAAGGACCGCGAGATTTTAACTGAATAAATTTATTTTGTTTACGATCTTATTAAAAGGAGCTGTTTAATCGAGTTTGAGTTATATCAGCCAAATAATATTTTTATCTAGTATGTGTTTATTTCAAAATTTAAGAAAGTAAAAAACAATGTAACACGAAGCTTTACAAACATAATTACCGTCGTAACATATTCAAATAAGTTATTGTAATGGGCCGGTGATTTTGGATGTGTTTGTTGACAGACGGTTCAGAAAGACGTATTTGGAATGGCCCAAAGGAAGAAAAAGGAGAAGACGTCTACCAGAAACCTGGGAAGAAATAATGAAAGTGATAGCTGGAAAATATTGTAGAATAGAAGCGAAGATGAGAGACAAAGGAAGATTATGAAGGAAGCCTTCACTTTGTTGGGGATCGTGTGATTTAAAAATAATAGATTACAGCGCGAGTGACAGATAACTTTTGTTTAACTTTCATTTCCTTATCAGACAAAGATTTACTTGGCCGAGATTTCTTATTTGAGCTTATAATAAATAAGTCTATATTTGGTTCACTGACTTGGTTTTGGGGCTTCGCGGGGATGATTGGTTAGCGTATGGATTCGAAGATCGCGCCTCAATTGGTAATTGCTCTAGAATTGTTAATTGCAAACTGTATAATTAGTTGGAATACGGTCAGTGATCTCGCAATGAAGGTTGTAAAGCTGAAAAAGCTATTTAAAACTCTATTTTCTATAATATGTTAATAATTTCTTCATTTTTTTTTGTATGTAAAACACTGAAACTGTAGAAATGTTTTTGTGATTGGAATATTATGTAATGGCGAGGTGAACCTACCTACGTACCTACGAACCTACGAATACTATGGAAGACGAATTTCTGAACGAACCTAAAAATAACATGTGACAAGTGACAACAAACAAAAGACAGAGTTAAAATTAAATTATTTAAGCTTTTGTTTTTTTTAAATTACCGTTTAAACCTTCGCTGAACTTTCACAAATATTTCAAGATCAAAATTAGCCAAACCGGTCTAACGATTTTCGAGTTTAAGCGACACGAACGAACTGCAAATCATTTTTATTATCAATATAGTATCTTGCGATAAAACGATATTTGAAGTGATTCTTGGCTTTAAATGTGGATTGTTAAATATTGTATTACCTCGTAACATTCATATTGCTTCTAAAGGGGAATCTATGAATTCGTAATACCACTTTCACTCTTCACCCACTATTTGCATTGTGGGTGTGCATTCCAATAAATTATATTGTAACATATGAAGCCAGACTTCTTAAATAAATAAACTTATACGTTTATCACCATTTAATAAAGTCAATAGACTATAGAAATTGATGGAGGAACTTTTTATTTTGAAATTAGGACTTTGTTGAGCAGTTCCCAGCAACTTGACATATTATAGATTATATTTTTATTTGTAACGAATAAGTTTAAAAAAACTAGGGGAATTTTTCAGTTTTTTAACGAGGTTAAATGCGCTTACGCAGCCCGCGTCATGTATGTACTTGACACGGGGACTGGGTCTACACTGAGAGCCCTTCAGAAGAGCAGTGAGAACTAACACGCCCTTAAGATGGGTCCTCGAGGTTCGCCAGGCATTCTACCCAAGGACGGGTCTGATGTTTCATCATCCCTGAATAACATAGGCGTTTAATTTTCAATAGTATATTTCATTACAAGTGCGGAAAGCCTGTCCCGGAAACTTGTCCCGACTGTCAACCCTCACCTTCGGCTGCGCCTCGGCTCGGGTAGACATTTGTCGGAACTCTTTGCAATGACGGTACCGCACGTGTACTGAACGACTATTTTTAATACAGTTGCGAAAAAATTAAGCAATTTAATTAAACTATTTGCTTTTTTTCTCTTCTCTCTACGGAATAAATTCATTGCACGTAGATATGTTATATGTTTCCGGTAAATTGTTCTCCGAAGCATTTTGTGCAATTATACTGAGTTCGGGTGGTATTCATTCAAATAAAATATCGTCGAAATTACTTATTTTGTGCAATAAATAACTCAACTCGCAAGAAAATTTTCGGAAAATGGCGCCAACCGCAAAGAATATGAGCAAAGCTTGTTTTTTCTTTTCTTCACCCATTCTGGGTAGGCAAAGGGAATTTTTATTGAAAAAAAACCAAATCTAACTCATTGAATCCAATCATTAAATCTGATATTGAAACAAATAATAGCTTCTTTTTAAAATATTTGGATGAATCATAAAAACTTCTGTGGTTTTTTTAGTAAAAATTTCATGGTTAGTTTTTTTTATTGATAAGAAATGAAATAACCTAACTTACTGAATCCAATTATTAGTAAACCTTTTAAAAATACGTATTTGCATATATTATAAAATTCTCTTTAATATTTTTTTTATTGATATGAAATGAAAAGAAACCTAACCGAACTTATTGAGTCCAATTATTATAATATTTAGAAATCATATATCATAAAAACTTCTATGAATCTTTTTAATAAAACCTTCGTGGTTGGTTCTTTCTTTTTAATACACGTTGTTTTGACATTTGGCAAAGAGAACGCACGAGTGCGGGAATGGCAAAGAAAAAGCACGAGTGTGTAATAGCCCCCTTTCCGAACGCTATACCTCCCTGCAATATGCCACTTTTTGAGCAACTGTATTAAAAAATATTTAACAAAATGTCCAGCCGTGCGAAGTCGGGATAGGCCGCTAATTACTAACGGTGATTAACATTTTGCGTGCGTGGTATTAATTTAGTTTTGTTTTTGTTACAGGAAAAGGTATGCAGAACTAAATTACATACTCAAGACGAAGGTAACAGCGAATAACATATGTAGATATTTTGTTGGTAATTATTAGTTTTGTTGATATGATCACCAATCAAAGTCAAAGTAACTTTATTAATAAAGGTAAACAAGTAAGTTACTCGCATACAGCAATAGAATATAAGCGAAATAATCAAATGTTTATTGCTATATAACGAATGAATGCAATGAAACATTCTATAATCTTGGGGCGTAAATCTCATGAATTAGTTTATTGCTATGAAATGAATGACTGCAAAGCTGTTGAAAAGAGAGCCTGCGTCTAGCTGCTGCGGTGCATCATTCCGAAGATCTAGGAAATGGCCACGCTTATAAAACTAAGAAAGCCTGAGTGAGAATAATGTAGTCTATAGTCGTTCACCTAGGATTAGTTAAATAATGCGGTTTTCCGTTTCGTAACGTACGTGCTCGTGTTTTACAATGGGGATTTACGAAATGTTGTTATTAATATAATTTTCCTTTATTGAAAATATTATGAAACACCTTAACACGTGTTATATTTATCTCGCACTGAGTAATTACACTGTTTCAATTGTAATAATAATTTCATTCCTTTTTTATCAATATTTTTTTATAGAACTGTTTGGGTTTGGGCCTTTTTTAATTTGGTATAATTGCGCTTACACAGGCCCGTGCCATGGGTATCGAGCTTGACGCGGGGTCTACTATTCAGAGGGATAGCTAGACCCTACGCATTAAAAACACCTCAACCCGCCACACCCATTAACGCCCAAACCCAATAACCAATCTCAATCCATTTTTGACCAACTGAGCTAGTTGAGATGTTTTAAACATAGATATGTATATTTTAATATTATTTGTACGGTTTTATATACTTTATTTCGCCAAGACATTCAACCCAAGGGACCCGGGCTTATATCCGACATTATTAGAGTACAGGCCTCCTCCAACTAGATCCATCTCTCTCTATCTTGAGCATTTTTCTTCTAATCTTCAACTACTTTTTTAGGGTTGTCAGCTCACAGTGCAAGATCTCTTTTTTTAATTGTGTTTTAAAATAGAAATTATGTAGTAAACATTGTGAGCAAGCTTGTTGACAATCACTACGTGTTATCTATCCAACTAATGAAATACTGTATTTATTACCACTATTAAGTAGTTTTATAATCAAACAATTTTGAACCTTATAACAAAGTAATAAGATCAATGATTGCGTGCAACAAAACTCTTTCGAATGGATATATCCATTTTATTAGTTTTGGTCTCCGATTTGCCTTTGACATTATGTGTGGTCATTATCTATGGTAATAAAAAAAATTTTGTTTGCCGTAACATTTGTAATGGTTGAATTAAGTATTTGTTAGATCAAGATATAGATCTACTATAGGGCAGTAATGACCTAGCATGAGCAAATGAGTAGTCTTAGCCTAGTAGTTTCAGCGTGCGACTCTCATCCCTGAGATCGTAGGTTTGATCCCCGGATGTGCACCAATGGACTCTAAATGCGTATTTGACATTTGCTCGAACGGTGAAGGAAAAACATCGTGAGGAAACCGGCTTGCCTAACACCCTTACAGTCGACGGCGTGCGTCAGGCACATGAGCCTGTTCACCTACTATTAGATTAGGAAATGATCATGAACAATCTGAGCCCCAGACCTAAAAAGGATGAAGCGCCAGCGATAGTTATATATCTAGCTTAACAATATTTAAAAATATATGTTGATGATATCATACATACATTAGGTAAACAGTTTTGTATGTTACGTACATACCACACAATTTGTTTGAATTAAAGGCTAATTACCGAGATGCTCTTAGTGATGTAATCATCATTTTACATCCATCGGTGTGATGGCCTAAAATATTGCTAGCCAAGTGAATATTGGACGTTTAAATCGTCTACTAAGCGCGAACTATGACATATAGTTATTCAGACATAGTACATGTTAAATCTCTACTCTGATTCATCCAACTTCCAATAGTATATAGCGAGAGATAGATTTTGCCAGACGTGAGTCATACTTGGAGCGTCAAAATGCTTTGATATATACTTACCCTATTTGACATAAATGCCTCAATTCTACATACTCATTAATTTTATACAAAACATAATTTCAAATAGATAAAACGACCATTAGTCAGCCTCGGCTATTTTATCTCGCCATTGCACATAACCTAGTCCGCATATATTATTATGAATTCCTTTTATGATCTCATCAATAATATGTATTACCATCTATGCCCCGAGTCCGCTTAGATCTTCTACTACTGCATAATATTGATTTATAAATAAGGACAGGACAGACACAAATACAAAATGTATAACAAAATATATAAATCAGTGGCGCTCCAACATTTTTAGGTATTATATATACGTATTGTCGACCCGACACACGTTGTCCTGCATATATACTATGTGCACATTTAACCTTTGCACATCATTTCCTCATGTTTGTGCGAATGTTAAATGCACACGTAGAATGTCTATTGGCGCAGCCTACAATTGATATGAGAGTCGCACGCTGAAGCTACTAGGCTCTCAGATTGCTAGATAAGACTACATTTTTTTGCAATTTAAACTAAACAGTTTGAATAAGTAAAATCAATCAATGTTGTGAAGTATACTGAAGTGTACTTGAATATTTGCTTCATTTTTTCTTTTATATATTCGTATAACAACGTAGTGACTGTCAATTGAACCTTAGAGCTTGAAATAAAAAATAATTTAACTGTATGTTATGTAAGAATTGTTAATAACTAAAGACTCTAAAAAAATTTTAAAAAAGAATTCACCTTGTGTGCTGGTCGCGTTTCCGAACAGGCGGTAGAGTTGAATATTCAAAGTGATCATGTGATTCATCCGAATAAATGTATTTTTTATTTTTATTTTTAAACCAGTGTTACATTCAAATATACACGAATTTTTAGGAGTTAGAATTACCATTAGATAAATTGTACTTGCCCGTTGCAAGTGTCAGTTGACTTTGCTGAGACATTACCTAAGTTAGTAGTTAGAATTGTTCTTCTGTGGCTTAAGATGATTCTACGTTAGTGCTAACCAATTTAATCTAAAATTACTTATTAAAGGCTTATTGCTTAGCGCAAATAGCGGTTTCAATGCCATTTAAACTAAAGCTTTGTTAGTGACATTTAAAGGTCTGGCTCATGCACTTTTATTCAAAGACATAAGACTTGTGCAGAAGATCGCGCTTTGGTCAAAGCTTTGGGCATTTTGATAAATGAGCTGGGTCGGAATGCATAGTTGCTCCCACTTAAAAATTGGTTTTCGTTTAGTTTTTGTTATTTTATTGTTTTGTTTAATATCGTGTATATGATATTTGCCTATCAGTGCTTGTCTCATTAAAAATTGTATAGTGTAGTTCTTGTACCAATATTTCAATTAAAAAAAAAACAAGTGGCTCTACCGATCAGCCTCCAGCCATTTCCTGTAGCAATAAAAATATCAATAGCTGAAATAATATTACTCGTATTTTAAACGTACAATAGTAAGAAACATTCTTAATACACACAATCGTTGTCTATAGTAGTATGGTAATCCGAATCGACAAAGACATTTTTAACCGAGGATTGCTTCATCAGGTGGTGGACCGCCTCCGCGTCGGAAGCGGTGGGTGGAGATCAGAGATCTATTGCGCGCCCACGCATCGCTTATGTCACGCATTTTTCATCAAATAAGGACAGTGAAAAATACAATAGGAACTGTCTTTCACCTTAGTTGGTCATGTTCGTGTATTAGGAATTTATTAAATGTATCGAATAAGGCAATACATACACTGTTCACTGTGCTTTCATATTTTTTATTCGGTCTTCGTATAACGTCGAGGCAGAATACGAAATTCTTTGTATCGCCTCGACATCCGTCGTTCCACAACTAAGCACTTTTTAAGGCCAGTATATGCCACTCACTAAAGTATTCCCAAACCAATTCGAAAAGATCCTTCTAGAAAAGAGCGTACCAATTCCTTAAAGCCGGCAACGTAATCACAAGACCTCTGGCGATGAGTGTCCATGGGCGGCGGTGTCACTTAATAGCAGGAGCCCGTTTGCCCCCTGTTCTATAAAAAACTAAGGTTCTTAATTAACTTATAACTAAGAGAGATAATGTGAAACAAAAGACATCATGTTAGATTACGATTGGTCGACTTTATCTGTAGACCAATCACAGGCAAGCGACATGGAGCGGCGCGGCGTTCCCTTTTACAATCTAATAATAACCAAAGTATATTATAAATATAATTGGGGAATGTTTTTAAAATCTTCAAAAGGTCAGCTACATGATCATTTATGATACTAGATGTATGCCTGCTTCATCTTTCTCGTATACGGCATTATACTAACCTAACCTTATCATTAATTTCTAGTTTAAATGTATTGTTATAATTTGTTTAATGTTCTGAATTCAAAAATCGTGATTGAATTCGATTTTGTTGATAGAACGGGGTCAAACGAACTCGAAAACTGTAATGAAGGCTTGCAAATGCGATTCCGGTCTTTTTCAATTGGTACGATCTTTTCTTGTCGAACCCAAAGTCGAATTGAAAAAAAAAAACAAACAAAAGATATGTCAAAATTGGGAGCTTTGTGAATGCAATTCCGGCTTTATTAAAGTGATACGATCTGTTCTTGAATTACGCTTAGTCGAATTGGAAATAAGATTGACCTATTAATAAATCGCTTTTATTAATTCTATGACATTTAACACTTATTATCTGTGGCACGACTGCAAAATAAATGTCAAACACTTGTTAAAGTAAACGTTGTGTAGTCTGTTTGCTCTGTAGTGCGAGATTTGTTTATTTCTACAGATAACGGTTCGTTTAATTACCCTTCTGTTTACACTACTGTTACCATACACTGGGTATTCAACATTTTAGTTTTAAGGCGCAATGCGTCTGATAGGTTCCAGTCATAGCATCAAAGATTTGTGACCTGGCGACTAATACTCGGTAACACGCTGATCAGATGGTAGCATGGAAAAACAAAGCAATCATGCTGGTCTATACTCAGGGGTTTTAAAACTAAAGACCCAATCGAAGTTTAAATTCCTTGAAGTGCACTGATTTTATAGAAATATTTTACTTTGGGACGCCTATTATAAATTAAGTACAGAGATAGAATTAATTATGAAAGGATTTTCTACTGTTTCTACCGGCTGAAACCGTCTCTGTATAGCAGAAATTTAATAGGAATTGAAACAATAGTAATTATAAATAATTATATACAAAATGTATCCAATGGAATATTAACATAGCAAAGACAAGATAAAAATCTAACAGACAAACACACTCGGCTACATTAATTTGCAATCAAAATAACATTTTTAGAACATTTAAAAGAGGAAGGCAATTTCTGCCGCGCACTATCCAATGTGGAAACAGCTGCCCACTGAAGTATTTCTGAACCAATTCGTCTTAGGGTCCTTCAAGAAAAAAGCGTACCGATTCTTAAAAGGCCGACAGCGCGCTTGCGAGCCTTCTGGCAGTGCGAGTGTCCATGGGCGGCGGTGTCACGTAACATCAGGTGAGCCTCCTGCCCGTCTGTCTCCCGTAACATAAAAAAAAACAAAAAAAAAGTAAACTAGTTAGTAGAAAGAAAACAGTGCAGCGGTCAAAAAAACTGACCATGAATAATTGTGATTGCTGTATTAACCTTCTTGGTGTGCAACGAAGCTCAATTAACATTTGTATCGGTGAAGTAATTAAGATAAGAGTAATTGACGCAATCAATTTAAATTAAAACCTCTTTAAAATATTGTATTTGGTTATCTATACAGTGGTATAATGCTACCTATATATTGCAGTGTTTTCATACTTTTTTATATCCCCGTTTATAATGTAACAGACGTAATTAAGTAAAAAAGAATTGTATGCTTAAAAAACTTAAAGATAGGTTTTGGAATTTAATTTCTAGGATATTGTTAACAAAATACAGTAAGTTTTTACAAAACATATAATGAAAAACTAAGATTTAAATTCCTAATAATTTTAATAAACTTTCAAACTTTGCAATCAAGGAAATGTTAGGAAAAAAGAAATGTCATGCTAAACCAGAAATCGGTACATTGGACGGAAATATTTAATACGTTAAGTAATTCGTTGAATATAATAATTAAAATATTGCAGGAAAGTATATTGATGCTGTATATATGATGCTGTTAACAAATTTACAATGGACCATATGGTTGTATCCGTAGCGCACAATTTGTATAAATAATTCTCTCATATAAATTATTCATCTATTACGCCTACAGCACAAACCATTGTGTTTTATCAATCACTCAGATAAAAATATACTTATATGTATATACGCAAAGGTTCAAAACTATCATGTCCAAATATTGCAGACGAACACTGCTTTTAGCTGATAAAATAGTTTGTTTATCCAAACGTAGTTACTACTGACTTATTTGGGAAATATAAATCGGAGCCATAAGTCTGGCTACTGAATTGTCTGATGACAGAAATAAATTGATTGTCCTACATATGCCTTTATAAAGACAAGAATACGTTGCATATTACATTATGCATTGTAGTATTCAGTTTTGGTTCACAAACGTTTAATATTATAGAAAAGCTTGCTTTTATATGGAAATTTCGACCATTTTTTTTTAATATAGTGTGAGTATACATAATAGGTTTATTTTTAAATAACCGTTATGTGGAGCTGAATCATAATTATATATCAGTTTAGATCAAGCATTAATAGACAAGAAAGAAAAAACCATTTACCAGACGAATGTATAATATATATGTATAGAAATTAAATTTCATTTTTTCCTTTTGGTTACACCGATAAGCTTACAACCTACAATCTCTATACATTATTTGCTTTATGGATGGAGAAGCCTTTATCCTAGCAAATTATTGATAGAATAAGGAAAGAAAACTGGAAACCACATTATTTGGCATTTATAGACTACGCAATAGCATTCGATTGCATCTGACACAGCAGTATGTGGAACGCCTGCCATTAGGCAGTTGGTGAAAGATTGGGAGAAAATGTTCAAGATAGAGAGATGGAGCCAAGTGGACAACTGTTTGAGTTCCTTGAAAAAAAAATATAATTAATTTTGTATATTGTAAATACGTCTCAAATTAAATGAGGCTTAATTTTTATTATAAATATTATTTCCCTTTATATATAGTCTGTAGGTGTCAACTGTGCAAGTTATGGTTGGCACGTGACGTTTTACCCGGGGTAATGGCGTTTAATTTACAAGTTTAATTTAAAGATTTTTTAAAATTGCCTATTGGTGCATAGTCAATGTTTACAATATAAACAGAAATACTGCTCTAACTTCCTCTGTGGCTTCAAATTTAATTCCCGGAATTCAAAGAAGTTTCGCACTGAAATAAATCGCCATATCATCTTTGGTCATACCGAGTATTTAGATAAAAAGCCACTCTACACTTTCTAAGAAACCTTGTACGTCTCTTTAAGTAACTTAATATGCATAGAAATCGAATCTAGGCGGTGGTCCATTATGGCTCGCGTTGCCACTTCGAGATTGACAGTGTTGCCATATAAGAAACTACTGTTGGAATAATTAATTAATCTCGAGTCAACAACGACTGTTAATTACATAAGCGCCAATTAAAATACTTGACATCGAGTATATCACATATATGTATATATAATATATACATAAAGTATTTACAATTTTATTAACATAAATAGTAATAATAAAAATTAATAAAAAGAAGATAAAAACTAATTTATCAAGTTTGGTCCCTGTGGCAGTGTAGTGTACCTGTAACGTTAGCATTTCCTCGCTGTATTGTAATACATTTTCGTTGAGATAATACATACGTATATATATAAACTATGTATTGTAAACTTCAAATAAATAAGTGATAATATTAGTTAGTTTTAACTAGATTATACATATGTATATATTTACAATTACAGTATAGACTGATTACAAAAAAATTTTAGCTATATTTTTATTACACGATTTTCAGTTTTCTGTTTAAGACGTATTTTGAACTGAACTGAAGACCCAGATAGGAGACTAAAGAACACATTTAGTAATGGGGCTTCTAAACGGGCCATGTTTTTCTGCAATTGATGGCTGCACTATTGGCAATTAATTGTCCGGCCATCACAAAAATGTTTTAATGCAGATGATGGCCGAGCAATCTATGGCCGGGCCATGTGTTGCAATATGTCAGCAATAGTATGGCCCATGATGCAGACTCCTAAACGGGCCACACATACCGGCAACAATGGCTGATGAAATCACACTTGTCGCAGCAGCTTATATTAATTTTAAAAGAACAGAAAAAGAAGAGATTGAGGATTCGACCTTACTTAAATAGGCGTGAAACTGTAGACAATTTGAGTCTAGCAGTAATAAGCCTTGATAATAAATTATTCAAGAACTTGGCTAGAATTTCAAAAGGCGACTTTGACTTTCTCTTAAACAAAATTGGACCAAAAATAAAAAGAAATGATACAAACATGAGAACAGCAATACCTGTTTCATCGCCATCACGAGATTTGCGATAACTCTACGGTTTTTGGCAACAGGAGATTCATTTAAAAGTTTTATGTACCTGTTCCGAGTGTTAGATTTCAACTTTTATACAAGAGGTGTGTACAGCTATTATAGAAGGATTGAAATAATACATCAAGGTAAGTTAACATAGGTTTATTAAATATGTTACGCATAGGTAGTAACTATTATGTACTTTTTAAATTTAATAATAATAGGTATCTAGTAGCAGCATATTCGTTTTTATTTTCGCCAGCATCGCGTATAATATTTTGAGCCTTTTAGTACGTGGTTTTGGAGTAATATCGACGGCTTCCAAAGTGTCGGTTGTTTCTGATTCTACGACTTCACGTGGGTCAGCACTGATGTCAGTATGTAGTTTCAGTCACCTGTGAATGCATAAAATTTTTAGTATATCTTTAAGCCTTTCAGATGCCGTCAGGAGTAACAGAATGGAAACAAGTTGCAAAAGATTTCGAGGGAAGAAGTTCAATTTATCAATCGATATATAACATACGTAATACAGAGATATGTACATTTATAATGACTAAAATATTTTATTAAAGATACTTACGTAAGAAGTTTTCATTTTCACTATGTAATCCTATATTCGTGGTATTTTGAGTAAAGAGAAACGATATCGCATCTTAAGCAAACCACTTTACTGTTTTACCGCCAGCACTACCATTTTTCTTCTTTTTCTCCTCATTATTTGCGTAAGTTCTTAGGCTTCTGAATTTTTTGTAAGCCTCGTTACTTGTTATGCCAAACTTTTCAGCGATTTCATTCCATGCATCTTTTTTAGAATTTCTATCTTTTTATGAGCCGGTTTTTATATCCCACAACTCGGGGTGCAAATGTATTTCTTCAATAAAATCAGTAATTGTCTTGTTAGACCAGTAACCATTTTTACGTAGTTGTCAAAATGCAGCTGATCGCAAAACACAGAATATAGCAACAGGCACACTTCACTCATAGCAAACTTCATGTCGCGTAGAAAAGGATACACTATACATAACAAAGAGAGTGACTGAAACAACAATAGAACTGGCTGTGCAATATTGCAGTTGAATTCGATAGCCTAGCGATCGATCGGCAACCCATCGGGGCCATATCGGCCATAAGTGGCTACACAAAACATGTTTGGCTATATGGCCGGGACATTACTGCAACATTGCATAGTGTGGCTGACATTGTTTGCAATGTTGCCGGGCCATGTGTTGCAGCCATCAATTGCCGCAAAACATGGCCCGTTTAGAAGCGCCATAATAATTTATAGACGTCTTTAGCGTAGCATAACTTAGGCTGTACTTTATTTTCAAACAATACATTATTGTATTGTAGTCAACTGCATCATATACTAGAGTATCTGTGGTTTTTTCCGTGGTATGTGAAGTATTTATGCGCCTTCAATGTATTATTTGCATAACCGTCCACATATTTCAAGTAATTAATATGACATGTATGAGATAAAAATAAAACATCTATATATAATCAAACATTAGACATTAAATATATTTTAATGTTACTATAAAAATCACAGTAATTAGCCCTAAGTGATTCATATTTCGAAATAGACATATGTATTAATAGTTTTATGTTTCATTTAATTTGTTTGTTAGTCTGTGTCTGTGTGTTGGATTATAAAAGAAATAGGATAAAAGTGACTGTTATCAAGTAAAATAAATTCTGAATGTTGTTTATTAAAACACATATCACAACACATAAATTAAGTTTCAATGTTAGTAATCTTATATGTCTGTGAAAATATTTTATACTAAGTATGTTTTTGTCTGGTTGACCTTATATCTTGACCTTTTTGTAATGAACAAAACTGCAATATTTTTGGCGTATGAGTCACACTTGTGGAGCGGCCTTTACATGGCCATTATTCTTGTATAATGGTAATCACCGCCGTAAATCCTTAAAGAAATATCTAAGGCCTGGATCATGCGTTGTAGCACCACTGTGTTTATGATACCTTCAGTAGTCTTTGTATGTGGAACGAACAGCTTTGTGATTCACATTCATTAAATAATATCAATTTGTAATTTCAATGAATAGAATGATATATGGTTATAGTATATATATTATATATTATATGCAGCCAACTGGCTAAATACGCCGTTAAATAAACAAATCAACAACAGTTTGATATACGAGTCTGACGCGCATTTTCCTACGTCAGCTATTTAAGTATATATAAAAATTATGTATTGACAATAAGTTTTTCAACCTACTAAACTTTTTAATAAGCATAAATGTACAAGAGCGATTCATCTCTAACCGAAAAAAGCTTGGAGGCGTGTTTTTAATTGCCCAAAAAAATAGGTGGTTTGGGTGGGCTAGTTTAAGTTTTATGTTCAGACTATAATGTACATTACACTAGCAAATCTCGCCTATAACTCTTTGGCAGGCATTGAAATCAGTAATCACAGAGTCGTAAACTTTTTATAGTGTAATAAAAAGCCTAAGAGAGATATTGAAGGTGAGTTCGAATGTATAATAATAATTTATTCTTAAGAATACGGTACAAAAATTATAATGGTGATACCATCTCTTGCAACTTATTTTTTAAATTATTTTACAAAATAATATAATCCAGAGTATGTTACATTAGAAAACCGCTGTGATTTGTATTAATGTAACCATAGCAGTCTTGTTTAGACGCGCGACAAATGTACCTATATAGAAAGTAGTTTTTTTAATTTAGAGTTTATGTTGGTTAGCGTTAACTAACATTGATGAAAATATTAAAATATTTTACAATAATCCGCCAACTTACCGAACTCTATTTATGATGCTTTTATTGTGGTTTATGTTTCTATTTAGTTTTAGTTATTATTATTGTCTTTTTCATTTTGTGGTTACTCATCTACTGGCGTGCAAATTGGCCTGACGTCATTAAAAAGCAGAATTTTACATAGTAGTTACATATTACATTACATTATCTACCATATCATCACATTATTAAATTATATTATTACCAATCTACTTAATATTAATTATTACGTTTCACTCAGAAAATAATTAATTGAATACAGTTTTTCAAATGTAGTAGGTACATTAAGCCGATTTTTAAAAACTCTAGTAGGAAGGTCTTTGAATGTATGGCAATCAAAGTTATATATCATGATAACTTTCATTGCCATACAAAATGTGTTTTTCCTATACAATTCCAGATAATTTTTGGCATAAACAATTTCCTCCTATGTCTGCTACAGTGCAAAAATATTTATGTTGTTTAATTAACTACAAACGTTGATTGTGAGGGGATGATCAAGTGATTTGATACTTAATATTTGCTTTAGTTAAAAATGTCTGCTGCATTTTAAACTAAGAAAGTCACAACCCAGCGTGGGACAGCATTTCTTTGTTTGATTGATTTTTTAAGCAACTAGAGCCTTCCAAGAAGGGAAACAATATTTTGCCGGGTATCGAACCAAGGGATTACCACACCAAGGGGTTAACAAAAGTGATTAAAATGAATATTTTAAAAATATAATTGTCAAGTTTAAGATACGAATTATTTTTACTTAATGATATTCAAAATCATTTTATTTGTTAATATTGTTTTTGACTGGGTACTCTGATTCAAACGAAAATTATATTCTTTGCCAAATTAAAAACTATTTCGTACCTAAATATTTCATTTGCATAGTAATTATTGGTTTTTTAAGCCTTGCTGATGTTATACGTTCTCAATGAAAGTAACCGAGTAAGCAGACAGATTTTTAGTTCAAGTTGTGATTCATCTATGTAATTAGAGTTAGAATTCAATCTGATGAGTCATAAAATAGCCAGCGTACGTTGAACCACGCCTCCCTCCGCGTCGCGTATCAGAATGACACAAAGGGGGCTCTCTCTCTTGGTCGTAAGTCATGTCTGACGAAGCTCCAGTGCACTTTTTGCGTGTTTTATCTCGAGACCGGATGCGTGTTTTGTTGCTTGTATTACGTTTAAACAAATTAAGTACAGACGACAGATTTAAGGTTCATATTTTGTTAGCGGTATCAATATTGAATATGCTGTTGATGCCTGAGGTTTCAGGACTTTATTTAATAAATAGATAAAGTTTAATATCAGGTACATTGAAACATAGAAAATGCAGTTAAATGTTTATGATTAATGTTCCTAGAATATGATATAAACGTAGTTGATTAAAGGAGGAGGGAATCGGAGGAAGCATATACATTATGAACCTTTTATCTATCACTGGTCCCTTTTACAATATAATAATAATAATACTTAGTACTATAAGTAATAACAAATTAGACTTGGAAATTGATGTAAGAGTAGGTATATATAATATGGGATTGTGACAATTTTCATATTTGAATTAATTTCTTTCAGATTTCAAAAAGGATTGGTCTGACCACGCGTTATGGTGGCCCACGCGTAACAAATGGCTATCCCGTCCCAAGCACACTTTGGACCAGTATGGGGTTCACGCGGACGCGGCTCTACACTTTACACCGATGCACAAACCACTGCGGATCCAGTTACCGGACCTACGATACATTGACTGCAAGATTGATTTCTCAATTGACACATTTAGCGCTGTTGTCCAGTTGTGCAAGAGTCTAGGTAAGATCATAATGATATTAATAACAGTTCCCCTTTATGCAGAATATGGTTTGAGGTCAGATGAATCCATTTATTTAGTGTGCTTTGAGCAGTCTTGGCCTAGTGGCTTCAGCGTGCGACTCGCATACCTTAGGTCGCAGGTTCGATCCCCGGCGGTGCACCAACGGAATTTGCTCAAACTGTGAAGGAAACCGACATGTCTTAGACCCAAACAGTCGACGACGTGTGTCAGGCACTGGAGGCCGATTTCAAAAACCCGTATTCGGATATAAAGTGATCAAATGAGTCAAATTTTTAATAGAAATATTTAACGCTTCCAGGTATAAGACACCCAGAGGAACTCTCACTGTGCTACCCCCTAGAACCATCCCACCTGAAGCAAAACTACCAGAACTTGAAAGAGGCGAAGAAGATAAAGTCTTCGCAGCCACCCGACACAAACACGTTTATAGCAGCCACCCGTGGTTCGTCAAATAGTCTGGACAGATCCCTGGCCTGTCCTGCTACTCCGCCCCCACCGAGATCACTTTCTGCTACTCCTGTGGCTTCGCAACAGGTATTTTTTCGTTTGAATTTCGAATATTTACAATTTTTTTTTCTAGATTATAACGATACTGATAACAGTAAGATTTCATAAGTAGATAAAAAGACAGTCAATGTCAAGGAATATAAAAACGAACTCGAGCCATTACGAAACAGACATATTATTTACTTACATTAATAATGACAGTATGCCATACAGAAACATACTTCAATTTGTAAACTTTTGTTTCAATTTAATTGCAAAGATGAATCTAGCCTTTCACATAGATTTTCAAGAGATTGTTTGTATATAAAAAAGTGATAAGTAAACTTACAGCTAACATACATATTATAAAACAAAACACTTAGACAATATACAAAGCCAAAACAAATTAAAAAAACTTATGTAAGTACATTATAGACAAAAAATATTTTTAAAATGTAAGAATGTGTGTATCATTAAACAGCCGGCGATTAATACATAATAATTCAAAATTCTCCTAAATAAAATCAAAGTCTATAATGTGTAGTACATTGATGCAATCTACTTGCTAACTTGAAAATATTCTTAAATGCAAATCGAATTTTTCAGAATGGCACTTTACGCCGATACGGTGGGCACATCTACAGTACACAAAGCGACGGATCCAGCGATGGAGGCTACTGTGGCACTCCACCCAGGGCAGCCTCCATGGATGCCCTCGACTCTTTAGCAGATCTGTCCCTGGCTGATTCACCCTTAGAACCAGACAGCCAGTCGCGCGAGTCGCTTCTCACACCGAAGAGCCTGATGGAACGCGCCAGAATGAATGTTGGGTAAGATTCAAATTAATTTCCTAAGTAAAATGTTCAACTATTGATTGGATTGTTAATTGTGTGTACTACACGCATAAATCAACTTGGCACCTGATTTGGCGAGGTGCCTAGTTAACTTCTGCGTGTTAGTATGGCACAAAAATTCTAAAAAGCCGCCAACGCACTCGCGAATCTTCTGCAGTTTCCTTGAGCCCGGTATCATTGATATCCATATCGTCCGTTGGTTTTATAACAAAATCTACTTAATATTGACGTCATAATCTTTTTGCTACAACTTTATCATATCTTCCAGTTGGCTCGACTCATCCCTCTCCATAATGGAACAGTATGTCCGTGAGTGGGACACCCTTCAGCTCCGCTTCAAGTTCTATTCCTTCTTCGACTTGACCCCACGAGCCCAGGACGCTTCAAGGCTGAACCAGTTGTACCAACAGGCCCGTTGGCAGATCCTGAACCAGGAGGTCCATTGTACGGAAGAGGAGATGCTTTTGTTTGCTGCTCTGCAGGTAATTTTTTCACAATTGTTAATTTACAAATTGTACCTGAATTACAGCAGGTATGATCATGGGATGACTTAGATGATTCAATGTTAGGAAAGAATTTGGTATAGGTTCAAGATTCTTCTAGATCAAATTTTAACGACGTTCAGTTTTGCGGTCATTTGCAGGGAAAGGTTTAATTACCATCCAAAAAGCTTGGTGTGCAAGGCAAGATCAATCTAGCTAAGCTAAATCTAACTAGTTTACGAGTACTTCAAGCGCTAGTATTTTATTCTATTTAGTTTTCATCAGCATTAAACAGCACTATTTGACAGAAAGAGAGTACTACTAATCTGTGTTCAAAAGTCAACAATTTTTTTTTAGGTTTTTATAGAAGTTAAATTCCCAGGCGTATTACACATTTCTCAGTCAACGAATTATATATATTATAACCAAATTTATGACCACATTTTTCTTTTTACAGTTGCAAATAGAGCTGCAGACCCTCACTGGAGGTGGACTAGAAGCAGCAGATGGGACGAATGCGAATGTGTCAGTGGCGCCAGAAGACGAAATCGATGCTGCACTAAGCGAATTGCAGGTTCAGCTCGAAGGCGGACCACCAACCAGGCCTGATATCACTCATGTGCCCGAGTTAGCTGGCTATTTGAAGTATAGAGGGTAAGTTATTACTTATTTTTATCAGGCGATAGCGGACTGGAAGATCCATCTAGCAATGATATCTTAAGTATATTAAGAAAAAAAAACCAATTGGAAGCAGTTTCTAATGATTTTAATAATTCATAAACAATAATTACAATACCGTTCTTTAGTTTTATTTAATTTTACAAGGGAACCTTGTTTAAAGAAATCTATCTGTAATTACTTTTTAACATAGCACGCGAATCTGATATCGTGTGATCGTTTTACGGCTTGGCTGCCATTTTTCTTTTTTTTTTTAATGGAAACCATCCTGAGGAAATTAGCGACCCTATTAAAAATAAAGTGATCAGGAAACTGATACAGATATCTGAGTAGACAGTAGTATGTTTAGTTAGATATAGAGAGTCAGTAAGTTTGGTTAGATAGTATTGTCTTTTATTAACATAACTTTTACACATTTAAAGAAAAACACTTTTTAACGGATTATAGTTATACGATACCAACTCCGGGGAAATAAATACAGATAACACAACAATTTCTGCAGCTGTAATACTTTTTGACATTTAACACCTTTGCCTTCAGTCACCGTGACCACGCACGTTGTAAAGCACGCGAAACGTCGGTTAAATTTAAAATTATGTACAAATAATTATAAGTTTAAATACAATAATACATAACTATAATCCGTTAAAAAGTGTTTTTCTTTAAGTTTGGTTAGAATTAAAGTACCCACCTTTGGGACTGTGGCAGGTGATATTTGCCAAGCCCCCGATATTTTCGTTAATTATATTTATTTATGTATGTATTATATTTTTACATTGACCAATCGCGGCGTGCCACAGAAAGTTTCACAGCGAGTCCTGTGTGTAAGATTTATTTATTTTCCCCTTTATGTATTATCCTTTACCCAATTTAACATGTAACATTTTTCATTGCTCTTTTATCGTTGGCAAATAAATCATTTTACAATTTTGAGTGATTTTTTAATAGTACTAACCATTTTTGTATTGTTTGTAAATACTTTTATAGCTTATTGTATATACATATTTATCCTGCACAAAGGTTTACACATATTTCTTTATTAACAAAATACATTATTGACACGAATAAGGTTTTTTGTTGTACGTTTAAAAACTAAAAATTTGTATGAAAAGGTGAACTTTTTTGTGACTTTTAATTTTTATACCGCTTTTCTCCTAGTGCTGTATTTATTTTAATTTTATATTCTAGCCGTCAACGGTTCACGTTGCGCGCGTACAAGCGCGGTTGGGTGTCGTGTAGGGACGGCGAGTTGCGTATACACAGCTCACGTGACTCCGCCGCTAAAGGGGACGCGCCATCTTACAAGTTCGAGTTAAGGGGGGCTGAGGTTTGTATTTAATTTTAGATGTTCTAATTTTAAATTTGGTTCCGGTCCCTTGAAAAAACAGATTATTACCCGTAATGTACGTATTGAGCGTTGTTTAAGTCTGTTTTTACGCGCACCATGTGGAGCTTTCCACTGAAGTATTTCCAATTCGACTTAGGGTCCTTCAAGAAGTGCGATTCACCTCTTAAAGAGCCGGCAATGCACTCGTGCACACTGGCATTGAGTGTCCATGGGCGCTGGAATCACTTAACATCAGGTGTGCCTCCTGCCCGTTCCCATGCTCCATCTGTTCTATAAAAAAAAGTTGAATTGAATGAAATCAATGTTAACAGGTTCCTTTGGTAAGTTAACTTGCTCTCCAATATGCTTCCCTACATACATACATATAAAAATTTGTGAAATTATATGTAATTGTCAATACATAATAATAATATATCACGAATATTGATCAAACATTTATTTACTTGAACCCCTCGTTGTTATTAAAACCCTTGTTATTTTGAATTCTTCTTAGTTTCAAATGTATCTTGAGTCTTATATTATCGAGAGTCGACTGTATTGTGTTTTTATTTTCTGAATAATAATTATGTTTTTATCCAAAGAGGTTTTATTTGAATACTATAATGAATCTAAATAAAATATTATAGAAAGCATTCAGGAAGGAAAGCCTAGAAGGGAGAAGCTTCTAGAAACTAACTACTGTTTTATCGCGTTCATTTATTTAACATAAATATTCACAGGTGACACCCGATGCACACCCAGCTTCAGGTCGATACGGAATCAAGTTGGAGGTACCTTCCGAAGACACCATGCAGGAAGTCTGGCTGAAATGTGAAAATGTTAGTACATCAATTTAATATTTGAATTGAATAAAGAATTTTTGAAAAAAAAAAAATTAATATTGCAAAACTTGCTAGAACATGTAGGGTAGATTTATTTCACAAAATATAGTAACATTTGTATATCATTTATATTAATTTCTTTTTGATACGATTATTGAAATATTTTGATGTAATGCGTGACGGAAAAAAAGTTATATATGTATACAGCCCCCTATGGGTCTCCGCAGGTATCTTTCGCCGTCACAATCTATCTTTTACCTCTTGCATCCAATCTCAATCTGCTATCGTTTTGAAGTCCTTGATAACTCCATCCCACCAACGCAGACAGCGTGCGTTGCCGTTAGAGATAAAATTAAAAATGTTTTTATTTATTGACTTGTTGGACGTATTTGCAAATATGTAATTTGTATACTTAAACGATTTTTAACCTACTAAAAAAATCGTATGTTATTTCGATGTTTTTGTTAATAAAAGAAATAATATATTAAGAAGGTACATATCTATTAAAACAGGAAGACCAATACGCTGAGTGGGTGGCAGCCTGCCGTTTGGGCTCCCGTGGTCGGTCTTTGGCAGATGCGTCTTTCTCGAGCGAAGTGGCGACGGTCAAGTCGTTACTTGCCCTCCAAAGGCCGCAACCAGGCGCTGCGTTAAACCAACACAGCCTCCCACATCTGGACCATTTGCAGCCGGAAAATTATTTGGCGCCGAGATTTCTTAAGAAACTCAAGAGCAAGGTAGGTTCTAGTATACATTAAATCAATACGAGCTTTATTTATTTTTTTACAAAAAATCTAGCATTTTCAATGCCTTTGACAGTATCATTTGTGTATACTTAAAGGACAACAATCAAACTTTAGGGTTGGCCTAAGAATTTTTTGAGTAATATTTTTTTATTAAAGATTTAAATTTATTGATATAACAAATAATATGTTTTTTCGGACGATAGACGTCTATATGTTAATTATCAGTAGAAACACTCAAATTCACTAACCAATATGGTATAAAACATATAACGTTTCTAAATTTTTATATAAATAACTATTGTGCATTTAAAAAACTCCGGCCACAATTGCTCAACTGTTCGAAAATTCTTCTTCATTAGAAATTATTTAATGACAACATGGAAAAAATAATTAACCTTTAGTGAATAAATTTAGACAAGGCAATTTATATTATATAGACTTAGATACTCTATATTCTTGGTTAATATTCATTTAATTTTTACAATGTTTAAAAAAACTACAAAAACAAGACATCAAACATTGGAAGAATATTATTTAAAGAGATATTTCTAATGTAAAATATTTTCTTAATAGTTCACCCAACGCGTGCTGGAAAGCCATGCGAACGTCAAAGACTTGCCATTGCTGGAAGCCAAGCTCCAATACATCAAGACCTGGCAAAATCTTCCAGACTACGGTCAAACTTTATTTGTTGTCCGTTTTATGGGACACCGTAAAGATGAAATCATCAGCATCGCCAATAACCGTATTATGAGACTTGATCCCAGTACTGGAGATCATATTAAGACCTGGCGATTCAGTACTATGAAGGTAATTTTTAATATTCATAAATATGTGTCAACAAAATGTTATTTTGTGTCAGAAAAATGTCTTTGTCTATGTAGTAGTAGCTAAGATGCATGTTAAAGCTACAAATCAATAAATCTGTATTGTCTATGGTTTTTTATTATATTTGAATATATACAATAATATATCTATTATTTCCAGGCTTGGAATGTCAACTGGGAGATCAAACACATGATGGTACAATTTGAAGAAGGAAGTATCATCTTCTCGGTTCAATCAGCTGACTGCAAGGTGGTCCACGAGTTTATTGGAGGATACATATTCCTCTCTATGCGTTCTAAAGACGCAAACCAGAATTTAGATGAAGAATTATTCCATAAATTGACAGGTGGATGGACATAAACCATTGATTTATACAGATTTATATGAATGTGCCTTGAATTTTACCAATGTCTTAGCTATTTTAATTTATGACTACACTTTTTTTATGTGGATATATTTTTGTACACTGACATTTGATTTAAGTTTTATTTTGTGTTACAAAAGCACAATAACTATGAATTACAATAATATATTCTACTAGATATAACTACTATATAGTGCTTCCAATAATTGTCTTAAGCATCTAATACCAAATAGAATTCCACTTACACATCACGGCTAGAAGTTTTTAGGGAAATAGTCCAGTATTGAATCTCAAAACTATCTTCATACATTCACAGATTTTACCAAACAAATGTTTCGCTACTTTACATTTGTTAAACACACTTCTCTAGAAATAAGCTCTTAACAAACTATGACCGATGTTAATGCCTTTTAGGATGAGACAAATGGTGCTTCAAAATTATTTATAAATGTGTGGCCTTAATAAGTTTGCCATTTTATATTAAATCTAACACTAAGGTTAACAGCTTTTCAGAGATTGTATACTGTAGAATAAGGTTTGAGATATTGTCTCCATCGCATAAAATGCTATAAAGAATTGCATAGTTAAGTATTAACAATATTTCACCTATTTTTAATATAGAACTATTGTACAAAATATATGTACACTATACAAATTATAAATACATTATGTTTGTAAATGAATGTTAAAATAAATGTAAATTAATATCAAATTTGGTTTTATTTTTAACTGCATGACAGTGGTCAATAATCATCAAATAAAAATTTACATAATGTTAAAACAACATTGCTATACTGTGTAAAACCTATACAGATTTCAATAATATTAATTTATTAGCTGTCATTGGCACTCACTCCCTAATATAATAGGTACTAATATGTCATCAAACAAAGAAAAATAAATTTGATGTAGTTCTTTCAATGATTTTAATAGGTTTAAAAATCTCTAAAATATAATCACTGAGTTGGCATTTAAACAAAAGTATTTATGTGTAAGTCAGCAGTCAAATTCAAATATACTCAAAAGACTATGTATTGCTTTAAAAGTTTTAAGCGGAAAGTATTAGCCAAGTTATTAACAAAAAAAATTTAAGAACTGACATTGCTAACATATCGCACATCCGCTCAAATAACGTCATAACTCGATAAAATGTCAAATGACTTTAATTGTACCATTCGTATCAGAATAACACATACTTCATGCTCATAAATCGTCATAGACGTAGTTCAATTATTTGTCCCTAGATGGCACTTGTGACGTTCTATTGTTTACCGAAAGTTGTGCCGCGGCGAACATAAACAGTGTCATGTTACGACTTGCGCGAGGTGGTCATACGGGCGTTGTTCAGTAAAAGTGAATTGTGTCGAATCAAGACAGTCTTTGTAAACGAGGTAAGTAACATTTTATTTTCTTTTTTGCAACTAAACTGATGCTTGTCGAGTTATGCCAGTATACGTGATTGAAACAATTCAATTTACACATTTGTTAATCACTAATAATGACCTATGCAGAGTTATGGCGGTATACGTGATTGAAATTATATTATTAAACATGTTTGTTTATCACTAATACTGACCTATGCAGAGTAACGACGGTATACGGGATTGAAACAATTCAATTTACACATTTGTTAATCACTAATACTGACCTATGCAGAGTTACGACGGTATACGTGATTGAAATTATATTATTAAACATGTCTGTTTATCACTAATACTGACCTGTACTAATGTATGACAGTATATGTGATCGGGATGATGGCACAATATGTTTTATTAGATAATAAATCTGAATTATGTTGAATTTTGACTTTATTCATAAATAAAACGACTGAAAATAAAACTATGTGTCAGCAAGAAAACTGATTTGTCTTCAATTATGCTCGTGTTTTTGACTATGATTATTAATAAAGTGATAGATTTATTAATTTAAAATTATCGTATAGTGATAGTATAAAATTATTTTAGGTACTGTTTACGCATAATGTTTTTTTTTAATTCCCTGAGGCCACATTGTTGTTTTTTTTTTAGTTTAAAACCTTAAAAAATGTTTAGGTAGGTATTTAATTGTTTTTAACTAATTGTGTTGTTCATCTTGTTCTCAGGTGTTATTCGGTTTGGCGGTGTCACTTGTAACTATGTCCAGATCCAGAAAAATATTGTCATTATGTCTGGAACCCAATGACCATCATAACACAGTAACTGATGACTTGTCTATTGTGGCGGAAGATACGCAACCAAAAGATGTAGAAGAAAATTGTGACACGTCAAATAAAGAGAATACATATCATATAAATGAACCTACTACACACATTCCCAACTTACAGGTAGAATGTAATAGAATAGAGAATGAAGACTGTAATTTGCAAGAACCCGAATCTACGGGTGAAGAAACAGACGATTCTGTTAAAGATCGTGATTATAAATTGTCTTCCAAAAAGCGTAGCAAGAATTTAGTAGTTTCTCGTCAGCGATCATCTAGTACTTCATCTACAAATTCCTCTTCGTCTAGTTCATCCTCATCTAGTTCATCTTCATCTAGTTCATCCTCTTCTGATACTCCTTCGTCTAATAGAAATTCTCCAACATCTACCTCTGTACTATTGTCACTTAATAAACAAACAAATCAAGACAACAATGAATGCTTGCCTTCAACTTCCAAAGAAATTAACTTAAATAGTATTCATTCTCCAATACCAAACGAGACCGTAGTACAGGGAAATTTCAATACACGTAAGAGACGCCGTGGAGAGGCACAATGGAAGCAGAATATAACAAAAGTTTTACGAAACTCTGGATTACCCTATCAAACGAAGTCCGGACGAAATATTTCTAAGAAACAAATGAAACCAAGTTGTGGAGAAGGTTGTAGACTTAAATGCAGCTATTTTCTTACCGATGAAATAAGAATTCAAATCTTTGATTCTTATTGGGCTTTGAAAGATTTAGAGAAACAGAGACTATTCATTCACAAACACATACAACAGATAGAGATAAAGTTTCGGTCTACCAAAGCACAGAAAAATCGAAAAATCAACTATGCATTTTACTTTGAGGTTGAAGGTTCATTAAAAAGGGTTTGCAAAACAATGTTTAAAAATACATTGGATATTAATGATAGAACAATTAGAACTGTAACAGAGAAATCTACTGGAGGATTTTTGAAAGAAGATGAAAGAGGGAAACACGGTAAACATTATACTGTAGGTGACACTATAAAAAATGATATAAGAAATCATATAAAACGTATACCGAAAATTGAAAGTCATTATTTAAGAGCACAAACAACACGAGAATACATTGATGGAGGAAAGACTATATCTGACTTACATAGAGATTATGTGAATGAATGTAAACAAGATGGACGCAACTTTGGAAACTACGTAATGTACAGTCGTATTTTTAACGGTGAATTTAATTTAGGATTTTTTGTGCCAAAAAAAGACAGATGTGAATTATGTGTAGCTTATGAAAATGCAGTTCCCGAAAGTAAACTGTTGCTCAAAAAAAAATATGATGAACATTTAGTGGACAAGGTTTTATCCAGGGAAGAAAAAAAGCGAGATAAAATAGCCCTAAAAGAAAACAAAAACCTGATTGTATCTGTATACGATTTACAAGCAGTTTTACAGGTTTGAAGTACATAGATTATTTAATTTTGATAGAAAGTTGTTTTTTTTTCAGTTATAAGTTTGAAAATTTAATTGTCTTTATATAAAAAGGCATTTCAAAGTCTAATATGTGTGTAATACACGTTATATTAAAGAATATATTGTATTTCATTACAAGTTAAAAATACTTGTGTCATTATAATAAACAAATTATAATAAAACTTTGTATTTTTTGTACATATAGTGTCACAACCCAGATTATTTCAATGTTTTTTTCAGGATTTTCAGATTACTAATAATATGAATTTATAGAGCTTAAAAAAACATTATAACTCGGTGAAGAAAGTTTTCTTCTAAAATAGTTCCCTTTTTAATTATGATCCAAAAACTAAACAAATTAAGTTGGGTAAACTTTAAATGTCTTTCCTGAAAAATGTAGTTTTTGGAGTTGTGACGTTATTTGAGCGGAGGTGCGATATGTGATATGAAAATGCAATATGAGGACAGTTTACGTGAAGGTTACCTGCATAATGAAAGAGAATATTTATATTGTGAAGTATTGGGGCCTCAAAGTTAATAGAGATCAGGTGGTCAACTGCATAAATTAAGTTTTTATTACAAAGGATGGATGTTTTGGATTTTTTCAAATACCATATTTCATATTTTTGGGCAGACTGTGACTCTATATAATCTTATTATATCACATGTTATCAATAAAGTAGTTTAAAAACTCTTCTTTTAACTTGGTTTATGTTCTTGTAGTTCACTTATCCCAATTAACATTAACTTAATGTGTGCCTTTGTTTCTGCTGCTTTTTTCAATAGTTCTTGTGAGCTATGTTCGAAAACTTTTATTCTTGCGTCAAGATACTTATTTGCTTCTAATAAACTGAGCTCTAAGTATGTATTCAATCCTATATTCATAAGTAGTTGTGACGTATCAGCAACGGAAGCTTCCATGAAAAAATTACAGCCCAAGTTCATCTGGGTTTTAAATCCCTCGGGGTGCATATTTTTGTCAGTTATAACCCTTAGTGCATGTTTCTGTTGAATCAAATCTGTAACTTCAGCATTAACTTTTCCTAATTTGAGGTGTATAATACGTAAATCCTCTTTTAAAACGTCGTTAATAAAATTTTCATATTTTGTAATTGTGTTTTCTATGTTACTTGTCATGTTTATCACACTGTAGGTATTAACTTATATTAGTAAGAAATAATCTTTTCTTTTATCAATAATTAAAAATATTTAAAAAAATATTGCAACAGTAACAACCAATAACAAGAAATCAAAACAAAACTTAACCTAAACAAAAACTAAAAAAATACGTATTTTAATTACGCGTTTGTAAGATATGTCATATGACGCTTGACTTGACCGATCACAGAAGCCTATATGAAAGCTGTCAGTGTCATACTATAACAATCAGTCACAATTTAACAACCAGCACTCAGAAATTTATTCAATTTTTTTTACTAGCGAATATTAGTAAAAATAAGATATGTATGTGTGCCGGAAATTTGATTTTGTGAACCCTCAACCCACAACTTACAAGTAACGTAAAATGCACACTGTCTTCTCAGGCATGATCCTACAATGTACAGTGGTGTATGTTTTATCTCTATTTAATCTGTAGTGTCTGTTTCACAGATAAATCAATATGTTAATATAATATACACTAGCATATGCTCAAAATATGACTATATAAATTATGCAATACACCTATAATATGCATTTATTGAGTGGAAATTTCTGTTTTGCTACCTAATCAATTTATTTTATGCTAAGCACTGTTTATTGTTTTGCATATAGCTCCGAGTGAAAATTTAAAGAGAGGTTTAGTTTTAATAAATAGGTAATGAATTACCTTCATTTTATAATAAATATATATAATATTATAATCCATAATAAACCTGCAAAATTACAGTGGCATAGCCTTTTTAGGGTTATGTTAGTGTGCCCAAGAAGAAGCCCAATCTAAGGTTTTTTACTTTCTAAACATATTAATAGCTTTAAAAATACTCACCCCTTAATAGAAGTTAACATTTTATTATAAACAAGCATTGATTAAAATGGATGGCTAGTTTTTTACCAGTTCTTTTTGCTTGCTCTATGGCATTTATGTATACCTAAATTGGTAGTTCAGGTAAATACAATAACAAATGAAACCTAAAAATTATTATAAAACTATCCTTACTATTTCTAATATACAGGTATTTATACCTATGTATTATGTATAATTCATATATGAATTAATGAATATTGGTATGATCTGGAGGGGGTCGCAAAATTTGTTTTCTATATACGTGTGTCTATTATGTCAGCCAGAATTTTTTCTTTTATTCGTATAGGTTGTCATGTGTAAGTTGGCGTGTGGCAGAAAAAGGTACTAATTTTGACAGTTGTGTTGACAGTTCTAACAGCTTGGTAGCCTCACGTGTGTCGGTGCTAATAATTTGTGTTTTAAAGTGTAAAAATCATTACGAAACATGCCAAAAGTAGTGCGGAGTGCAGCTAGAGAAATTATTCTAGCTGTAAAACGTTTTTGTGAAGAGGAGAAACGTAACAATGGGCCGATTATTCCATTTCAACAAGTGAATGCTCGAACAGCGGCTTTGACAGGTAAAGTATTGCCAGTTAAAAGTGATATTTATATCCCCAAATTTAGGGAAAAATAATAATTGCTTTTGAAAGTAAATGTGATTGATGGATAACTTAAAATATTTTTTGTTTTATTTAAGGTGTTTCTGAAAGAACCGTGAACCGTATAGTTTCAGAGGGAAAAATCATGGAAAGTAATTTTACAGCGAGAACTGAAGTCCCTAATCAAGCAGCTCAAGGACCTTCCACATCCACAGCTTGTGATGACAATTCCAGTCCAAGGCAGAAACACTGTAATCACGTTATAAATGTTGAAAATAATTATCGTATGACAGACAACCGCCTTGAAACAGTAATGGAACCATTTTTAATTGATTTGAATAGCAGCGACTCAGATTCTTCTGACACAGATGACTCTGAAGAATTCATGGAAGGAATAATGCCTCTAACAGACCATAATTACTATAAAAAATAATTTTTTGTTATTGAGTTTTTTATTTACCTTTAATGTAATATCTAAGAATATCCATCAATCCAAACTAAACAAAAAAAGTGGCAACACAGAGGGTTGTAGGAGGCGCCGCCACTGGAACGCCAACTTATACTTGACAGTCTATATATTGGTACAAAGTAAGTTAAGGGTTGTTGCTAGATCCGATTACTAAAATCATTCTCACAGACACACACACATGTAAAGATATAATTTTGTGGCGTAAATAAAAGACTGGAAACGATCACCAAATTGTTTATTACAGAATTATTACTATAAAAACATTGCTTAAGAAATTCAAAACCTAACGAAACCGCTCATTTACAATATAGTTATTTAAATCCGTTACTGTTCACAAGTTTGCAAAAAGGGTTATCTTAATCTATTCCAAGAGAATACATAGGAAAATACATAATAATATCATTTTTATAGGTACCTGTAAAATATACCTAATACTTAATAATAATTTAAGAATAGTAATTGGTATTTACAGATTAAGCTTACATATCACTCTAACAATGTAACATTGATAATAACAAATGTAATTTTAAAACCTTTACGTTACGAGATTTAAAAAAATATCCGAAATTAGATTTTTCTGATATGGCAATTTTAAATAAATGGCTTCGCCAAATGGCATAATTTATTTGGATGTTTTTTCTATGACATTATCTGTTGTCAAAATACGAATCTGTGGTTATTATCTGCTTTAAATTTGTTATATGGCATACTTATTCTATATTTATTCTACATATATTGTAAATACCTTTTTAAAACTAAATCAATCCCTTTAAATAATCACTGTCAAGAGTCGTCTCTTTAGGACGAAAGGAGACGGGTTTTAAATAATGTATTGAACCGATTTAGTTTACACAAAAGGATTAGGACAGAATAATATATTTACAAGATTTTGGACTTGGAAGTTTCAAGCAACTAAAAACTTTGGCTTTAACAGCTACAATCTATACTAATTAACTAGTTATGCGTAACATAGCACGATAAAGAAATAATGAATATCACAAAATGTATGCGTTGACATTTATGGACGAAAAAATTCTATACAACTGTGAATGTGAATAAGACCATACACAATTATATTTAAAACCACCCTTTATCATAAATACACCTTTAACTTAAGTACTAATTCTCTGTGTAATAATATATATGAAAAGAGCCATAAGTTGAAGTACCTAGTGGAATAGAACTTATTAGTTTTTTATGATTAAGGGGGTTTATTCGTATCTCTAGAAGATGGACACGTTAGGACAGTGTTTCCCAACTTTGGGCTCACGCCTCACGGGGGGAAATTAAGATTTAAGGGGCTATTTTTTTATTATTTATTTATATATAAATTATTTGAAAATTTATTAAAATTATTTGAAATTTGACTTGACAAGTCAGTCTCCAGTGCCTGACACACGACGTCGACTTTTTGGGTCTAAGACATCTCGGTTTCCTTACGATGTTTTCCTTCACCGTTCGAGCAAATGTTAAATGCGCACGCTGATGCCACTAGGCCAACACTGCTCTTAACTTACGTTTTGTTGACAATCTCCTAATAATTTCTTTTTATGAATTAAGTTTTAAATATTTCATAAGAACACAAGAAAGGTTGGAAAACACTGCGTTAGGAAAATTTAAATTTATACCGAACACCTAAATTTTGTAAATAAAATCTAGATTAAACTCTCATAAGAACTGAGTTAGAATGCAAAAAACTTGCAGTTTCACAATTAAAATATACAAAACTCTTACAAATATTAGGATTCCCGCTTTATAATTAGACTATCAGTTCGTTGAAGGACGTCTAATGGCCAAGTTCTTTATCGTAATCGGTACGAGTCGCAGCGCATTGTTCTACAGACACATATATTACTCGCACCTCTACGACTACTTTAGAATAAGAAACCTCGGTTAGGCTGAAGTAGTTACCAATGTTATGATTTATAACCAAATTGGTGCTTGTTCTGATGACGAATTTAAAAGTAGTGAACAAAATATTAAAACTGATTGTTTCATTATATATCTGGTATACTCGACAACAACACATATATCTTCATTCATAGTGTTTCATAAATTAAGAAAGATTATTTATCTGCATGTTTATTTTGGAACCTTATCAGGAGACTATAGTAACAAGTTTGTTACTACTTGTCAATGTAATGTCAAATTTGTGTATGTACCTTTAAACTTTTAAAAACGATTTACTACAATAAAGCGGTCTTGCTATTAAGTGGTTTTTCTATAGGCTAAAGGGAACAATAAGCCCCTCAAACGTTCTTAGACGGAGAACAGATTGTAAATTTAATTTACAATTAGACCGGGAATCGAACCCAATATCTAAGCCACAGAACTGCTTACCCCTTTAAACATAACCATATTAAAGTTGGCGTCTCAAATGACATTGTCAATTGTTAATGTTTGGTGTGTATAAAAACGTACAATATTCACTTTAATTAACACTTTTAACACTGTTACATAAAATCAAACAATCAGTTTCAAATCAAAGGAACATTTTCAGGGGAGCTACGCGAAATAATATGAAAAGTTGCTTCATAGTGTGGCAGGCATCGTTTTTGCACAGTAATTTGACAACGTACACATCAGAATACGCATGATATTAATATCTTCAATATCAAACAGGATTCATTTGATGAAAATACATTGGAAGAATATGATAAATATGTACAAACGTATGAAACAGTTAAATTACGAATGTTATGAAAATATTGAATTTCCAACGGTATATTAGTTTTTGATTAGGTACACATTTATAAAATAATTTCGATCCTATAATTAAAACACAACCTAAAAATAAATTTACGACAACAAATTTTGAGATTCATAACACCTTATAGTATGGCGACTGTATATATGTTAGTATTTTGGAAATTTATCCTGTTAGGAAAATGTATAGCTGTTTTGTAATCGATCCTGAAAACTAATCTAACTGTACTGTGTGTAGCGCATACAATTTGACAGGAGACGGAAAAGTACATTAGTCAAAGGAGCGCACACTTATTACTTTTTATGAAGAAGTCGGTGTAATATAGATGCCACCAATTACGCATAATAAAAATATAGACTTATTACACTTTTTCCCTAAAGCAGACAGCTGTCAAATTTAAGTAATTTTACGTCCGTAATAAGCCTTCTGATCTTGTAAAACCAATATCTTTGACGTTCCTTAATAAAACCAAATCTACGGACAAATGAATATACTTATAATATTAGTACTCTGATGCAAATTTAAATTGACATGGTACGAATTACCTACTGTGTATTTAGTAATTATAAGGGGTTTTAAAAGTAAATTTAAATTAAAGTAGATGTTTTTATTTGCTTAATTTTGCTGTACATTACGCAACAACTTTAACATACACTGATACAAAGAGTTCTTAATTTGAATTCAACGCAACTATAAGGTGTTATGATTTGTTAGATACACTATAAAATAATTTTTAACACTGGCCATGTGATATTTATTGACTAGCAACATTGTAAAATTTTGAAAACATCATTTGAGATCTTCTAATATGACGGAGTTCATGACGGAAAATTTAGATCATGGATGGAATAAATTGACGTGATAAATGTTAATTAAAAATATGTTTAACGCTAAACCTTAACTATTTTTTGTATGGTCAGAGAACGGGCGAAATCAGAATTAATTTTCTCATTTAAAACAATAACTTCTGTAAGGGCAAAATAATTGTTAACAATGTGTGGTTACTAAATACTTAGTATTTTACATGTCCATTTTAAGCCTCTATATATTAACTTATCGACCATACAAAATAGACAATAGACAATGTACACTCGCGTGGTTAATTAATAATCAAATAAACCTAAATTTTGATCACGATTGTACACCGTATAAACAGTACATTTAATTCCAATTAAAATTAAATCACAGATAAATACCGCCTAAATTGAAAATTTTTGCTTAGAATAAGTTGAGAGTCACGCAGATGGGGTCCTTCAAAAAGGCTTCTTTAAGTTAATCTGTTTATTTATTGTAAATAAATAAATACTTACTTTTGTATTAAATACTAGTTTTCTTTAAATTTTCACAACGGCGACTCGTATGTCTTATCTGATATGAATAGTTAAGTTTCTTGACATATTTTCCGTAGAGCTATTGTAGTTCTATAGTAGTCATAGATCACAGATCTCTATTAAATAATCCCACGATGGTTTTATTAAAGAAATATTAATATTTAAAAAAATCAAGAAATTATAAGCTGTCATAGTCAATAATTGCCATTATGGTTCATAATAAGTTTTGTTGCTATATTGCTAATAAAGTAACTTAAGCACAAATATAGCAAAACCTTTTTGTAGGTATGACATGCAGGCCAAATTTCATAGGTTAATGGCTTAGCAATTCAAGTTCCAATCACAATAGTTTCAAGTAGGCCTCGCAATGTCCTGGGCGGCGCCCGGATCGTCCCGCCCGCCTGCGTCACCCTCAACCCTAGGGCGGCTCGGTTTTATTGTAATTGCCGTATTAAAAGTACTCCAATGAAACTTTTTCAGTAAAATTCCAAATTCAAATTCGAAATACGGTATTGATAGCTTTTATGATGTTCGATGTGATGTTGAATTTCTTCACTGAATTTATAGAAAAACGACTTTTTTTTTTGTTTACACCATTTACATTTCTCGTCATTTCAGTGAAGCAATCAATAAAAATCTACTTATTTGAGCATAGTTATAAAGCTACCATCAATAGTTAACCAGTTTGCGTCAAGCAATTAAAATTAAATTAAAATAAGGTACATTTTGTGTCACTGACACATGTTATCTACAAGTTTATACAGATCTAACACTATGGTATGGTACTGGGATGGCCCAGTCGCGAGTCGCAGTCGCATCACAGTCGCCGCTTAGTCACCGATGACCTCCGAGGCTGCCGAGGAAGGCTCGGTAGGGTCTAGCACCACCTGAAATTAGAAAATTAAAATTTAATAAATGACAAGATTGAGACAATTATCAGTCACAAAATAAATTATCAAGAAGCAACGTTCAAAAAACAAGAGTTGGGAAGCTGATATAACTTGCAGACAATGACAGTTGTATTTCTTATGAAACAGAATGAAAAATTTAAGAAGTTGGAAAGAATAAATAAGAACAAAGAAGTAGTTATGACGGTTAAGTAAAAACAACTTGGGTATTTGGGACACGTTTTACGTAACAAAAAAAAAATACGAGGTCCTTCAACTAATCGTACAAGGCAAGTGGGAGCTAGTAGGAGACCACCGCAGACGCACGTCTTGGTTGAAAAACCTTAGACAATGGTTTAGCCAAACCGCCAAGTCATTGTTTGAAGTGCGGCATTCAAAATTAAACTAGCCATGATGATCGCCAACCCTTGAAAGGAGATGTCACTATAAGAAGTAAGAATGCAATGATAGTCTGGAGGAGTGCTCTGTATTTAATTGAAAAAGGAAGTTGTCCAAAATAAATGCATTCTTAGCCATCTGGGTCGTCAGACTAAGTACTGAATATATTTATAATGAAGATCTGAAGATCTTTAAATTGCATTATGTTTGCCAAACTTAACCGCCAGCACTACTAATAACAGAAGTACGCCATATCAACACAAATTACTAAGTCCCCAAAGTGTAATTAAAATACCCATCATAAACCTCCAAGACGAAACGATATGACTACAAGCTCGGCTATTATGAACTTTAAAAGCATAAATCATCTTTTTTCGCATTAAATCGTGAAAATTAAAGTTTTACGATTATAAGCTGTATGATTTAGAACCGCAAAGCTATTGGGATTATTCGAAAATCCCATAAAAAGTGACATCGGAAGAATTTACGATCGCCTTTGTGTACAGACGTCGAGTGGGAAAGTTTTTAACGTCCACACTTTACGAGTTACCGTGAATTACTGAAGGATATTCAATGATACCTATTTCAAACGAACTAGGTTTTAAATTAATATCGTTACGAAGAACTTTAAAAATCCCAAATCTATCACTATTCGTTACGTGTGTGTGTTTTTGTATGTTTTAAATTTCGTATCAGTGTTGGTATTGATAAACCAAGAATGTTGAACCTCTGACAGGTCGCGTCACAGAGGTTGTGACTTTATATTATCGCGGACGGGAGTTTGCGCGTCTGGTAGGCACGGATTTCCACTTGCTTATTTCGCAGAAAAAGAGTGATAATATAATAAAAAAAATCTATTTTATCATTTCTCTAAGTTGTGAAATTTTTGGCGCCTTGGTTTTGGACAACAGTTCGTAATAACTTCATACTTCACATTGTTTAACAATCTAATTACAGAAACATAAGAATAATGGTTGTGAGAGCCGATGTAATAACAATCTCTGTTTCCACAATTTCCATCGTATTAGTAATTATAGATGATGTTTCTCAAATAACTGCCAACTTTTGTTTAATAATATCTGCACAATGATTTACATTAGTTGGAAACGTTTTGAGTTGTATTGTCAACACACGGGAATGTCACTAAATATCACAGTTATTATATCATAGACTATAAACCATATTTCATGGACATATGATAATAAATGTAATAATAACTAAACACATAAAAGCTAGCAGAATTGGATTTCGAATATACAGGAGGCTTAGTATGTACTTTGGCATGACTCTGATGTTCCCAAAAGTAATGAATATAACATAGCTATACTTTCTTATACAAATTATGTTTAATTAGTTGTAAAACTAATACGTTTTCTCCAAATAATTGTATTAAACATGCATCATGCATGTAATAATTGTTATTTAGTTACCCACAACTCAAAGACTACCTAGTTTTGGGGACTAGCGATAGATGAATTTTGTCACAACCATATTTTTGTCATGAATAGAGTTTTTGTATGAATTATTACAAGAAAAATGAAACATTTTACTAAGCATACCGAATATTTTGTATTAATTCAGCTGTGAAAAGAGTAAAATAAACAATTTCAATTGTTTAATTGTTGAATTGGGCTGTCGTTGATTGAATTACTTGGTACTTCTAATTAAGTGGTTATAAGTAGTAAAACTACTTTAAAACATATCAGCGAGTAATATTTTGATAAATCAAGTGTATATTCTAACGCCCATTAGATATTCAACATAATGACATTGGATATTAAACAAATCGATGCTGATTCATTTTCTGACAGTCTCCATGTCTTCAGAAAAGATGCTGCAGCCATTGTTGCGTCACCAATAACAATTGCAAAGTAGAAATATATTAAGTTTTTAAATTCTATTAGTATTTAAAAATCGAGTTTATTGTATTAATATTTTTTATCATTGTAATGTTTCTCATGCATCGCGTGCTCTCTGTGAGTGTTTCTTTAGTGTGCCTTTTTTTTAATAAATAAATATATCCCATTCTAGACTATACAAATGAACTTCGGTAAAACGATTTATAAAGCGATAATTAAGTAAAACTCTGTTTGAAGTGTTTCCAGTCTTCATAATATAGGTATTAAAGACTCAATTAATCAAAATTCATATAGGTAGCACAATGTACACTTACTTATAAACGTCAGAAAATATTTAAGAAATGCTTCTTATTTTACATTTGCTGCCAGTTCTCAAATCAAGGGCGTAGAACGGAAAAGAAGAACTGGCAATAAACTTCCCTCACTCTATTTAAAGACTTTAATAGACCTAAATCACCTTAAGGTTGTTTTACATAGGAGAAAGAGGGTCAAGAAGCAGAGTACCCCACATTATGAATATTGTTTAAAGTTTGCTGAATAAATAATGTAACCTTGACTTTCTATTCATACAACATCGTTCATATTAATAAGTTCATATTACATAATAACACTTGTGTATTTTATATAGGAATAAATAAATATTAAAGGGTTACTTTTAAATACAACTTACTTGTACTGGGGTAGCAGTATTGGTCTAGTGGTTTAAACGCGCGACTCTCATCCCTGATTTGTAGGCTTGATCTCCGGCTGTCAATTGACGGTCTGTGCGCATTTAACACTAGCTCATAGGATGAAAAAAATACGTAAGGATGGCCTGGCTCAAACCAAAAAGTCAACGATGTGTCACAAAAAGTGGGTCGCCTACTTGGCTATTATAATTATGGATTGAACAATACCTAAGGTGATATGGCTATTTTTTATAAAGTAATTGACATATTAACGGTTGCAGTTTTATAAGCCATTCGGAAACTAAATGTTACTAACCCAAGCTAAATTTACACATTGACTCGATAAAACAGGTGCATATTTAAGTATGATATGGGCTAATATCAATAATATATTCAAATTACTGGAATACTGGTATCGTTGTATTCTTTATTATGACAGCTGCAAGAGTTACTCTAAGTAATAAAAATAAAGATATATATGTAGCTAACATATCTAGCCACGCCACCATCAGTGGATAGGTCCCTAAGAGATTCCAGCTATATCCCCAAGCAGGCCATTGGAAGCAAGGAAAGCGTAGTCGTCGCAAGCAAACCTGGTACTTGGGTATGAGGCAGAGACTCGTAAAGGTCTGAGGTGAAAGAAGAGACTGGCTTTGGACTCCCTCTACACCATTTAGGGGTTATAGGACATTTAGTCAAGTAAGAAACATATTGCCCCACAACGGATGCTCATCTAATTTATATATTAATAACCAATTGGTGCTCGTGAAGGTGATCCTTCTGTTTGAAAATGACAATGGGTTTTAAATCGATATACGGCACGATCGAGTGTTTAATGCAGATATAAATCGGTCCACAGTCGTGAAGCCACTAGGCCAACATTGCTTGATAAATGAGTTTTATACGTGATGCCAATAAAACAACAGTTTCTTAGTAGAACTTGGCAACCAAGGACCACGAAATAGAAGATGTGGTCCACTATGTTAAGAACCAATAGATTTTTGGCAAAAGAGTTTGATTTAGCACAAAGTGTCTTGTTTGAATCTTGCTTTAAGACTTGTCAGGTTAGGCCTCACCAACAATATATACGCCTAGTTGGAATAAAAATCGGATATATGAATAATAATGAACTGCAACTCTTAAATATTATAGCATGCAAAAGATAGCGCCGAAATTTATGTTATTCGATACATTATTAAAGGCATGTCAAGGTAATGAGGCGGAAGAAGTCGTTTTGTATTAACGAACATGCTTTTAAGTTGATGATCAGATATCCAGGTTCCCTTTCTTAATCATGTTAAAATACCAGGAAACAGTAACACATCACTGTATACCTAAAGAATAACTCATCGTGTAATAATGTATAGTCTTCACTCTAAAAATCCCTAACAAAATAATTTTACTTACGTTCTAGATGTAAACTCTATGGTATCGAGACGAGAAGTGAAATGCCAAGCTATGCTACAGAAGGAGGCAGCAAAACGTTCGGTTTATTCATTGACGACAACAGCATGGTTCAATTCATTAAATGAAATTCAAGCACATGTGCACCGATTGGCAGACGACAGAACTCCAAGGTCCTGAACAGAACTCACAACCAGGTGGCAAAAGAAAATTTAGCAGACCGAGGCTGCGTTAGAGGGATGGAGTTGGCAAAAACCTCTAAATAAGGCTGTTCGAAGTGGGACGCAAACAAGAGAGATTGAGATGGCCGAAAAATACTTGCAAAGGGAATAACCATTGATGATGAGCATATAAAAAAATTGCCAGTTATAAACGTTCCCAGAGCAGGACTACATCTAATTTATTATTAATTATAGAAACATAAGTAATCACTTGTTAATCACAGTGGAACGTCATAAAAGATAATTGATAAATTTGATCTTCGCCGATGAAGCGCAAAAAATCAAATCGCCAAGGCAAAGCGACGCGGGCGCATGTCATTCTTGGAATGAACAAGATCCATGGAAGCTTCGTTAAACACACGAAATTTACGACTCGACTCACTGCTTCAAGATCGCAAAAATAAAACAGCCCTTTTCTGGATGCTACTGTAATTTAAGGTTGTATTGAATCTATTGAATACTGCAGGAGTATTTTTGGTGCCTTTGATTCAAAGTAAAATCATTTACCTATTTCAATTAGCCCTGTTAAAAATACACTTTTGAAAGTCAAAATTACAAGTTAAATATATTTAAAATGGCTAGTTGGGACCCTTCCAAAATGTTTAACATAGTTTCCCAATATTTTGTATACATTGATTTGACATGTGAAGCCAGAATAAATATGCAGCATAAATAAATCTACTATAACAAAATAAATAGCGCAAAGTGTTTTAAAAAAACAATGCAGCAAATAACTATATTACTATATAGATACATGGTGAACATATATTCACAAATATTATATTATTCTTTATAAAAAATCTTTATGTTAATTATTAATGGATCAATGAAATGAAATATATATGCACATCAGTATAGTACAGTAGTCCTGTGTTTAAAGTATGGCATCTGAAACAGAAATAACTTTGATTTTTGTGCCCCAAATAAAATGTTTTAGCATTTAAAAGAAAAAATAGGACTGTTTTTCTAGTCACGTGATTAAGTGATTTTCAACCTTTCTTACTCCATGCCATGCCATAGCCTTCCTAAAATTCTTATGACACATCTACTAATTTCAAATAAATTTATGAACTCTCTTAAAAATAGAATTTCCCGTTGTGGGGTGTGGGCCTCACGTTGGGATACACAGTCGAATATTCTTTGAAATATTAAGAACAAATTGAGATATAATCCTAATTGTAATGAAATTTCGAGCAATTTTGTAGACACTAAAATTATGCTAAAACTCATATAAATTATGAGTTTGAATAAGGTTTAAAGTTTAATCAACCGTTGTTATATCTCATTTTAATCATGAAGCGTGGAGGCGAGTTATGTGAAGTCTCGTAAAATGGGGTCGTAAACGCCGCATCCACTTACTTTTATTACTTACTACTTCCATGTGAATGTTTCGTCGGAAATCAGCAATATACGGGGAAAATATTATGTTAAAATAGAAGCGTAGTGCTCATTAATATGTACCTAAGTAATGAAAAGGCTGAGAACTAAGAAAAAACGGTAGCTTTATATTTATATAAATAAGCTGCACCCGCAAACTTCGTTTCGCCTTAATATAATTTATTTATTCCCTTTTAGTAGCTACATACCAATTTAATGAATATTTTATTATACTACCTCAACATGTGGTCAATCGAAGCTGATAGCGAAGCGAATAGCTTCATACCTGAAGCGCAGAACGGAAGCTCAATTTTCCACTATGTGGAACCAGTTGCCACAATTCTTACATACATATATGATATTATTGAAGAAGATGCTACGCCAGTCTTTCAGTTCTTATAATCAAACAAGCTATGGGATTAAGAAATGTATGCCTTTGTCTTGGCCACAGATTTCTGTATCCGTATCGATTGCCTATCATTTTCAAGCTATCTTCAGGGCCTGGCACACGACGTCATGACGTCATTTTGGGCCTAGTGTATGCATTCCTCACAATGTTTTCCGTAAGCGAAGGTTACGCACATTAGGATTAGAGTCGCACTTCAATACTGTTGTTCTAATAAAAATAACTTAAAACCATTTAAGATACCATTACATGTTCTATAATATTTTATAAGCAACACAATATGTGCGTAGTTCAAAAGCAATTTGTGCCGGTCAGCTGGATAAGCTGTTAACAGCGCTTTCAAGAACTTTACTAGCAATTACATTTTTATTGATACAGCCATTACGGCTACTGTATTGTCGGTTAAACGATGCTACTAGCTTATATATCCTCTGTTTCAGCTTTGACAGCTAGTCAGAAATAATTAGCTAGTCAGAAACCATAGATTATAATCTATGGTTTTTTGTGTCCGAAATATATTGTTTTACAATTTGAAAAAACACTGGTGTCTTTCTTAAGTTTTACATTATTTAATGATAATATAATTGTATAGTAAATAATGTCGATCTAATTACACTAAATTACTTGTATTAGTGACTAGTGAATCCTGGCTTGCATGATCAATTGTGACCAGTAGACCCTGAAAAATAATTGGCCTAATCCTTCTTCACGAATCATCCTAGATATTGACGAAAACCGCAATAAATTCCGTGCAGAAGTTTTTGAGTGTATCTCTATTTGACAAGCGAAAAAACGCGTCGGAGGACTTGTTTTATGACAGACTTTGTTCTGTACATACGTTTTACATACGAAAAATATCTAAAAATTTAAATCATTTTCGACTCCACTTGACCGCACAAAAATTTCAATAAATCTGTCCAGCCGTTTAGGAGTTTACTTCAGAAACACATGCACAGAACATTTTTATACATACCCGCCGTTTAATTGCTGTATATATAAATACCCGTATAGATAAGTAACGGATACAAAAACAATTCATTCAAATCGGTCCAGCCGTTTACGAGGAGTTCATTGACATACACACGAACAATAGAATAATATATATTAAGATAAGAGTAAGATATATGCTGTCAATATCTTTTTTGTATGCAAACTTCTATGGAAATCAATTATATATCTCTCATCACTAAGTCGTAAGAAACGCCTTGTTCGATATTTTTTTCTCCGACTTACTTCGCAAATGATCAGTGTTAGCCTGCGACTCGGAGTTTATAGGTTCGATCCCCGGCTGTGCACCAATGAACTTTATTTCTATCGCACCTAGCATTCGCTCGAACGGTGAAGGAAAACATCGTGCGGAAACCGGCTTGCCTTATACGTTGATGGCTTGTGTCAGGCACAATAAGGTCTCTGATATATTTTAACTTAGCACGCCTATGTCGCTTATATCGTTGCTTAATTTTGGTCAAACAATTTTTATAAGTACACTACACTACACACTGCCTCTAGAGATTAAATTAAAACTGTATAAAATTGTTTTAAACACGTGGTAAAAACTTTGTAGCGAGACTAATGGTGAAAAAAAGCACTTAGATATTGAATTATTCACTGCCTACGCGTGTTTTCTTTGTTCTCTAATAAATAATTGGAATAAATGGTTGTATAAATATCACCATTTACATAATTAGGTGTTTATTAACATTGAAAGCAAAGTGATTTATAAACACGTAATTCTTATTACTATTAACTCGGCTATATTAATCACTGATAATGTGGTGAAAGAATGTTTAAAATAACGCAAAAACAAATCGTATAGAGGTCGTAAAGAGTTCAGAGTACTTCTACTTCTTCTTGAACATAATTTACGACAAGGATTCGTCATACTTTGTACCCAAAACTAATCATTCGACACGTGTGCTCAAAGAAATACCAATTACAAAATGAAAGACATCGTTGTGTATAGGTTTATTACTAATAGTTGACAAACGAGAGCGGAAGTACTTACAATATTATTAAAAGTAACGATTTATGATGAATAACACTTTGTATTGGATTTGAAGTGACACACAAAAAAACGTAAAGGAGTATGTTATTGCCTCATGAAAAGAATCGCTTTGGAGTTCGGCCATAGATAAAAAATGAAATACGATAGTTAACTTACAACGATACCAAAAACTATTTAGGGTCGGTCTGGAACAGTAGAAAGACTGTGACAGTGGATAATTAGCTATCACTTAAGACAAATATACATTTATTTTCTTTCTTTTATGTCACAGGAGGCCGACAGGCAGATGATGGTAAGTGATACGCAGCCACTCGCACTGCCAGAAGGCTCGCAAGCGCTGCTGGCCTTTTAAGAATTGGTATGCTCTTTTCTTGCAGGACCATAAGTCGAATTGGTTTGGAAATACTTCAGTGGGCAGCTGGTTCCACATAGTATTGGTGCGCGGTAGATTGCCTTAAGAAACGCTCAGTAGTGGAACAATTATTGTTTATTAATGGAATATTAATAAATATATTATAAATCAACTAAAAGTAAGGTAGTGAGTATAGTAATCACTAAAATACCACAAAGGGGTTTGACCTTTTGCTAAGGGCTACACAACAAACAATAAATTTTAATAGGGCTGTCTAAGTAGCCCTACAAAAAATTTTTTTAGAAAAGTGGCGTTTTTGTCGACATCTATGAGTTCGTTTCACGTGACCCAGCAATCTTCCAACTTCTTTAGCCCGTCTGAAATATACGTCTTCTGAAAGGCTGTAAAGTAGGCCTAGCAAAAGAAATTTATGCGTCCGATACGGCTGACATATTTAGGAGATTGTTCTAAACGACGGAAGTACTTATCGGATTTTTTTTTGTAATTATTACTTTAGACCGTACTTTTAAGTATACGGTCTTTCTACACTTCCAAATCTCATGCGGAACTAAGGGTACCACAGTATTCGAGGTATACAATTGCAGGTGGAGATCACGATTATATGATCTGTCAAGAATATAAACCTTGTTGCGCTTAAAGATGAACCTCAGACTCGTCTTAAGCATATTAATTGCCAATTTTAACCCCCCGTTCTACGTACAAGTTAGCGCTCGGATGATTACGCGCCTTTAGCCAATCGCAGCCTTGCGTGAAATAAATCTAGTCAGAATCCGTTGCAGTAAAGTGATTCTTGCTAATGCATTAAGATTTCGTTTCTTTACGGTTGGCCGAAGATATAATCGACCAATTGTTAGCTCGGTCGACAATCAAGACAATACTGGCTGATATTTGTTAAATAAATCAGTGGTGCTATCTTTTTAGGCCCTCGGCTCAGATTTCTGTATCATCATCATTTGACAATCTAATAGACAAGTAGGTGATCAGCCTCCTGTTACACATGACGTCAACTTTGACGTAAGGTAAGCCGGTTTCCTCAAGATGTTTTCATCGTTCGAGCAAAAGATGCGCACATAGAAATAAAGTCAATTGGTGCACAGCGGGGGTTTGAACCTACGACCTCAGATGAGAGTTGCACGCTCAAGCCACTTGGCTAACACTTAAATGTGTGAAATGCACACTTATGTCCTGAAATATTTAAACTATTGTTTATTATTATAATAGTTGGTCTAACCGAAGTTTGACCGAAGCCAATTAAAACGGGCTTGTTGATAAAGTTGTAACTTATATTTTTTATGAGCGACACACAAAAAGCGTTTAATATGTTCTGAAAGGTTGTCGCGCTTTGGGTGGCAAAACTGGTTCGTGGAAATTATTCTTGACTTTATAATCACTTTATGTTAAACTAGCGTATGTAATGTGTATACTATGAATGGCATGCATATAAACTTGCATACTAAATAGCACAAGTTATTTTTATGTAACAGGAGGCAGAGGCTCGTCTGATGCTAAATGATACCGACTAACGCCCAAACCCAATAATAATTCCACAGTCAGACCGTGACAGTTAATCGATCTCCTAGTATCAACTGAGTCTTCTTCACTTGAAATCACTCAATGATGACCGCACGTTAATCAAAAAATCAAACTAATGTCAGGTTTTTTTATTGTCTCTGCACAAAGACTTAACATTATGGTCCAGCCTAACTTAACTAATACTAATAATAATTTAAGTAACATAATTTACTAAAAGTATATATAACATAAAAATGTGTTCAAAACACAACAATCTAAGAAAAAATCGATAAACAATTTGTATGTTTTGCATTATAATATAAAGTACCTACTTACTAACTCTAAATACTATAATTTTCATAGATTAAGCTAGGTTTTAAGTAACCATACAACTGTTACACACGCACGCATACGTGACTTGTACAACCATTAATCAATCAATTAAATGTGTAAAATGATTAAGAATATGTTGCTAACCTTGAAAATGGCAGTGCCAATTCGAGTATTTCTTTAATTAATTGTTTGAAATCTGATCGGATAGTATAGAGAGTAAAATTGGAAAAAAAAAAATGTTTTATTCCGGAAAAGTGAATCGTCTCTATGCAAAATGTTCCACGTGTTGGTATGAAAGCTAGTATAAAAGGCTAAGTAAAAAACATATTCAGGCGGCAAACACTCTGCAACCGACCGTCGTCCCGTGCGGACGTCTGCTCCAGTGCTCTCTCGCTCGCTCCGTGTGAGTCATCGCCGCTTGCCACTGTGTACAGTGCGCACGCACTCTCCGACTGCTGCCTTTGCCGCCTGCTGCGCTCTCATTGGTCGCTTCGCGCCTTCGGTGGACAACGGGCTTTGAAGGCTGCAATTTATGATCGCGGGTTTACCTGCGGCCGCTCAGATAGCCACCTAACGGTGCCAAACGGTTATCTGTCGGTTAACGCCTTGTGCGGGAGTGTTTTGTCCGGGGTGCAATCACCGTGCCTTTTTCAAGGCGCGTAACAGCCCCTCCGCTTCCTCCAAGTCCTGTTGGCGGCCGGGCCTCTTAGTAGGCACGCGATAGGGAGTAGGTACTCCAACTACTTTCCTAGCAACCGGCTAAAAACAGGTCCACTGTTGGACGGGTCCTGTCACATCCGTAGGGGCTCTATTTACCCAAACTCCTACGGGCTGGTTAGGTCGGTGACAAACCACACCTCCGCTATCACCAGCGGAGACGCATACACGTTAGGGCAAATCACTAGCTTAGGTACTCACTACCAGTAGGCTTAGGTACACACTCGTCGTCAAACTGTTGGCTTCCCGCCTTCAGAATGGCGTCCGAGGACCCACCTGACATGAGCAGTTTAATGCTCTTTTTAAACAAACGTTATCCAGACGTTATTCGGGCCTTTAATGAGTCCGTTGTCGCTGACTCGCCGCGTTCGCCGTCACCGCCACCGCGTAAGGTGAACAATAATAATGCCTCCGCGAAGGCATCGCGATTAATTATCGACCAATCCGGTTCTCGCACGCGCATCGATGATTGCGGTACCACCTCGCGCACGGACCAATCAGGGTCTCGCTCGCGCTCGCGCTCACCGCTCCGTGCGGAAAGCGTAAGCGATGAGCTAATAAGCCAATCACGGCCTTCGTCGCGCATGTCGACTCAATCCGCCCGGGCGGAATCATTAAACGAAACGTCGTCGAACGAGTCAGACGGCTTCGAAACGGTAGGGCGCAAGAAAAAGCGCTCGGCTAAAGGCGGTCCTCCGGCCAAGAGGCCAACTCAGCCCTCAAGCCCTCCTAAGAGGGATCTTAGCTCCCTTTTATCGGGAAAACCCGCGCCGTCCGCTCCCGCGGACCGTATTAAAACACCGCCGCCCGTTTACATTAGGGACAAGGGTGTATGGCCCGCCCTCTCTAAGCTCCTCGACACTAAGTCGATAAATTACAAAGCCCGTACGCTGCGGGATAATTTATGCGTACAGGTGTTTTCATCGGATCACCACCGCTTTTTAACCTCCCACCTTCGCTCTGAAGGTATCGGAGGACATACTTTCCCCCTACCCGAGGAGCGCGTCCTCAGGGTAGTTGTCAAGGGCATTCCGAAGGAAATAGACTCCGGGATAGTCCAAACCGACTTAGTTGAGCAAGGGTACCCCGTTAGGGAGGTATTTAGAATGCTCCAACGCACTACCAAGGAAGAGTACGATATGGTACTCGTAGTGCTAGATCTCACTCCGAGCGGGAAAAAGATATTCGGTCTCAGAGAGTGTTGCAAGCTCTCCGGACTGAGGGTCGAAACTCCCCTCAAACATTCATTTACACGACAGTGTCATCGCTGTCAACTCTACGGGCACGCAGCCCGTAACTGTTTCGCCAGGGCGCGTTGCGTTAAGTGCTTAGGCGACCATGGCACCGCGGACTGCAAGCGCACACTTCCGTGCGCCGAGCCGCCGGCGTGCGTGCTTTGCGGGCAACGGGGGCACCCAGCGAATTATCGCGGTTGTCCTCGAGCCCCCAAGGCGCATAAGCCGGCGTCTAGGCGCGCGGCGGGGCGTGACGCGGCCCGCCGTGGCCTGGGAGCAAAGCCCACTTACGTGCCGGCCCCGCAGCCCGAAAATAGCCCCTGGGTCAAGCCCCCGGCAACGGAGGGCCCTCCCCAGCTCACGTCAGAGGCCTTCCCGCCTCTACCAACCAAAGCGGCACCTGCGGCGCCTTCCCAGGCGCCAGCGCCAACACCCGCCACAACGGAGAGGACCACCCCTAAGGCGAGCCCTCCTCCTCAAGCCCCCCGCCCTCCCGCGGAGGCATCTGCGGAGTCCGCAAAAGTTCACAGCGCATTTAATCTTGCGCTTAGCGTTGTAGGCGCGTTAGACCTGGATGCCCTGGTTGCATTCCACGAAGCGTATACGTCAGCTAAAGGTGTGAACGCTAAGGTTGACGTCGTTTCTCAGCATGCCCTGCTACTACAATCCGTGCGGCAATTTGTACAATCTAACACACCGAAATAGCTACGACCACGTCTAGGGTCAAGGCTCGATCGCTGTCCGTAGTGACATTTAACGCAAACGGTTTCAAGCCGCAGGCAGATTTGGTCCGAGATTTCCTCGTTCGCCACCAAATAGATATTTTCCTCGTACAGGAAACGTTTCTTAAACCCAGCGTCCGCGCACCTAGATTCGCGAATTACGTCGCGGTTAGAAACGACCGACCTACGGCGAAAGGCGGAACGCTCATCTACTATAGACGTGCGCTTCACTGCTCGCCGCTAGACCCGCCGTCGCTAACAAACATAGAGTGCTCTGTGTTACGCGTGGCTATGACCGGTCATCAGCCGATTATTATCGTGTCGGTGTATCTCCCTCCATCTAAGGACATCCTAGAGAGCGATCTTAGGACTCTGTTTGCGCTGGGCCCCTCGGTCTTATTGGTCGGGGATCTCAATAGCAAGCACGGGGACTGGAATAGCTCAAAAGAAAACCCTAACGGGCGAGCCCTCAGTAGGCTTATTGACGTGCTCAATTTCAATGTCATAGCCCCCATTCAACCGACTCGTCGCGGCATAACTTGTAACGGCCTTCTCTCAACGGACGTCTTAGACGTAGTGGTTCTACGAAACGTAGCACTACAGCCGCGTAGCGTAGAAGTGCTACACGAATTAGACTCAGATCATTTCCCGGTTCAATTTGAATTCGGCCCACCTAATACCCAAGAGAAGAGGTACAAGTCCATTGTCGACTGGCAGAAGCTAGACGAGGCCCTCAAGCCCGTCGAAACTTCTGACCTCTCTAACATCCCCGACGATTTAGTCTCGTCCGCTCACGCGTTAGACGCGATCTCCTCGGTCACAAATTACATTCAGACCAAGGTCGCCGAATCGTCCCGGAAGGTCCCAGATGAGTTCGCTCAACGCTGGGAGCTTCCCCCGGACGCGAGGCGTCTGTTGACCGAGAAGAACGCGGCGACTCGCGCCTTCGCCAGAGCGCCGACCGACGATAACCGCAGAGCACTCCGCGCCTCGCAGCGCCGAGTTAAAGAGCGCATGCGTGAAATAAGAAACGAACGCTGGGACCGTCTTACCAGCGAATTGTCACCTTCGCATACGGCCTATTGGTCTCTCGCGCGTTCCCTTAAAACCGACACGGTGGCTTCTATGCCCCCTCTCAAGCGTCCAAATCTGCCTGACGCATTCGATGACGACGAAAAAGCCGAGTGCTTAGCCGTCAACCTAGTGGAGCAGTGCACGCCGTATCTCGACCATAGCGACCCGGCGCACGTCGAACACGTGAACCGCGAAGTCAAACGCATAGTTGCACTGCCCCTCTCTCCCGAGCCGCTCCCGCCTACGTCGATCGCCGAGGTCAAAACTCTAATCAAGAGTTCACTGCCTCGTAAATCTCCAGGTCTCGACGCCATCTCGAATAAGGTCCTCCGGTGCCTCCCGCCCCATCTGATATGCTTGCTAGTGGCCATATTCAATTGCCTACTCGAAAACTGCACCTTCCCGGCGCAGTGGAAAGAGGCCATTGTCATAGGTATTCACAAGCCGGGCAAGCCTCGTAACAATCCCACCAGTTACCGCCCTATCAGCCTTCTCAACACGCTGAGCAAGCTGTACGAGAAGGTAGTGAAAAAGCGCCTCCTAGACTATGCCCTAGAGAAGGGGCTCATCCCCGATGAGCAGTTTGGCTTTAGGCCGGCCCACTCGTGCGTCCATCAAGTCCATCGGATCACGGAGCACATCCTTTCAGGGATGAACAGCTCACTGAAACCGAGAGCCACGGGTGCGCTCTTCTTCGACATAGCGAAGGCGTTCGACAAGGTGTGGCACAACGGCTTGATTTACAAGCTCTACCACCTTCAAGTGCCACTGAGACTCGTGCGTATCGTACACGACTTCTTGTCCGACCGTTCAATTCGCTATCGCGTGGAAGGAACGTTATCGTCTCCTCGTCCAATCAGGGCCGGAGTACCGCAAGGCTCGGTGCTTTCGCCCCTTCTCTTCACGCTGTATACCGGCGACATCCCTAGGGCTCCGAATGTGGAGCTAGCCCTCTATGCCGACGACACCGCTCTCTATACCACTCATAAAGACAGAGGTGTCATCGTGGATAGACTCCAGACCGCAACCACGTCGCTAGGCGAATGGTTCCGGAAATGGGGCTTCCAATTAAATCCCGAGAAAAGCGTTGCAGTTCTCTTTGCCAGGGGCAACCCCGGTGCTAACGCTAATACTCGGGAAAAATTTCTCCTCAAAAAAGAGGTCACCCTTTACGGACAAGCCATTCCATGGCAAAAGTCCGTCAAATATCTAGGAGTCACGCTCGACAGCGGCATGTATTTTCGTAAGCATGTAGCCGCCGTTCGCAAGAAGGCCGCTTTTGTCCTCTCTCGCCTCCATTACCTCCTAAATAAAAGGAGTCACATGTCCCTTAGACACAAGGTAACCTTGTACAAGGCCTGCGTCCGACCGTGCATGACTTACGCTAGCGTAGTCTTCGCGCACTGTGCCCCCTCGTACATCCACCGGTTACAGGTGCTACAGTCGCGTTTCATGAGAATCGCGACCGGCGCACCCTTCTACGTGAGAAACGTCGATCTCCACTATGACCTGGAGCTCCCTACCATAGCCCAATGGATGAAGTTGGCGTCCAAACGCCACTTCGACAAGGCTAAACACCATCCCAACCCACTGGTGCGTAAAAGCATCAATTACTACCCCTTCCCGACTAAAAAGGCTCGTAGGAGGCCCCGACACGTACTAACGGATCCGGATGATCCAATCACAGTAGCTAACGATAAATTAAAAGCCGCCCGCGCGGCCAATAATAATAGCAGTAGCAATAGACAGATTAGGGTAAAAAACCGCCTTCACCGGGGAAGGCGAGGACCTTTACTTCGCACTTCGCTCACTCCAGTGAGCTTCCGTCCTGCCCTTCAGGCGATTGACCCCCCCGCGACGGCCCAAGCCGAGGTTCGAGTCTCACAGGAGACGCCCTTGCGCGAGTCGCGGGAAACCCCCCCTTTCCGGCTGAGCTAAGCTCGCCAAACAGCCCGTGCTGAGCTGTAAAGGCCCTTCAGGCCAACAGCGAGATTCCATTCAAAAAAAAAAAAAAAAAAAAAAAAAAAAAAAAAAAAAAAAAAAAAAAAAAAAATATTCAGGCGGAAGGAATTTCGCGTGGGCAGTTAGTATTAACATAACTATACGTATCTGAATTTGTTTCTGTCTACGTGTTATAATTGCTACAAGTGTGTCAAGTATAACAATACTCGTAGAACGGCTGTTTTACGATTCTAGTTTTGGTCATCAACTCAACGGCCGTTTTGACAGAGCATGACAAATCTTATTGAAAATGACACACCGGTCTGAGCAAGACATTTACGATGATACAATTAAACGAATAAAATTATTGTAAATTTTATATTTTATTAGTCGGGAGCTTTGCTCATTGATATTAAGTGTCTTTTTACGATTGTCACAAAGGACCGCATGTGACGAAAGCTAATGGTGCCAACTTAATTCTTTGAGCAGGTTTTGCGTCCATATTTTATGAACATAGAGAACATATCCACCCCAACACAAGTGTCTCTTGACTACTTACGGGGGTTGTCTCATACTCATTTATTGATGTAAAAAATTTGAGAAACAATAAAAAAATTTTTTTTTTTTTACTATCCACCGTTTTTTTATAGAACAGGGGGCAAACGGGTATGTTGAGGCTATTCAACTCTTTGATACCGCGGGGACAGAAGACTGAAAAGGACTTCATTTGAAATTAGTGTAAAGTGAAAGGACTATATTAGTGAATTAGTGTTAGTGCACGTTAGTTCTGTTGAAGATGGGCCTAAGCCGAGTGAGAAAAGTTGTTTTATGGGTTGCTTATCATGTAGAAATTTGCGGGTTATAATTATTATATTTTGAAATCTGCATCATGTTAATAATTGTATTATAGCAGATGCAGTAATAATTGTATTATAGTACCAACAATACGGGGTTTACTACAGTTAGGGAAATTTTTGAAAACCATATTTTTGTCATGAATAAAGTTTTATTATTAAGTTTCGTAACAGTTTATTTTAGCTCCAGAACGATACTTCCTCTCAAAATCCTTGTGCTCTGTTGTATATGGACTTAGCCACGTTTTTTAATGAGTTACTTATCGTATACATTTATATTAATTGGCAAAAGAACAGACAAAAATCAATTTGCATGCTCTTACATTACATTTTTGGATTCAACTAAATTTTTCACTAATATTACTTGTATATTTACGCTCAAACCCAATAACCTATATCAATCCATTTTTGGCCTGAGATAGACCTTAATCTAAATATTGTCAAAGGTGTGCCAATAACCAATCAACGGATTATAATAGCCACCTGTCGATACAAGCTATCCATGGGAGGATCGGTGTATGTGGATAGACCTTTGTATGAAAATGACAGTTCAACTGTGAAAATATCCTATCTTAAGATTTTAACTTACACCAGTTTTTAAAATAATTAAAAAGCTATTAGATGTTTTAAACATAGACATGTAAATTTTAAAATCATTTATACGGTTTTACTTTATTTGGTTTATATTAATTATAAAATATGAGTGTAAAGAGCGAAGAGATTGCATTCTATCCGTCGCCAAAAATGGAACGTCGTCGTAGGCTTTGGTTATTGGGATGCAGATAGGAGATTGATAGATTGTCATGGTCTGATTTCAAATTGTTTTCAATCTGAGATTGTGGATTAATTGTTGGGTTCAGGCGATAAGCAGCTATTATTATATATTGATTCTTGAACTATGTACTATACAGGCCAGATGTTAAGTCTGATTGTTTTGGTAATATTACCGGCGGCAGTCACACGCACGTGCTTTTTGTATAAACAAACGAAGTGTGCAATGACCTTTACTTGTCATCTATCAACAAGAAATTTACAAAAAAAAACTTTGTCTCGTTCGCTTCTACTTTAAAACAGTGAAAATCAAACATTTGTACACTTCAGTGACTCCATGCAATCAGATTCTTGAGTCAACTAAAACGTATTCGATAAAACTTCTCATTAGTAAATTAATGTTATGTACAATTGTAAATATTCAACTGTCAAGGATATAAAAACGTCTGTTTTAATAAATTCTATATTTGGCGTTGGCTAGCAAGGTATGTATTTTTTTATAAATACGTAAATAGAGTATACAAAAATAAGTTAAGTTATTAATTAAGCGAACAATTGTTTTTGTGTTTCATTCCCAGTTAACTTCCGCCAGTGGCTTGTCTAATGATAAACGACACACCTTTTAGCTATCGTATTTAAAATGATAGTTTTTAATACACACTAACACATTAGATAATAAAGATCTAGAGTGGTACACCACTAAATTACAAGGGCAAATAGCAAACAGGTTAAAATACAAATCTATGAACTACTGGAATAGCAAATGTCTGCCGAATTGAAAAAATAAATCCGCTACGCGCAACAGCTTAGACGGGTTTTATAACCTTGTCTCTGTCAATTAGATAGATAGTCTCTAATTGGTAGCACATTATACGATTTAAATGACTTACTTAGCTATATACATATAATTTTATGTTGGTTTGTGTACGCTTCAAAAACTGAAAAATTCTGCATCGCCGGGTCACGCGATGAACAGGTTAAAAAACATTCTTCTTTGTTTATATAAATTTAAGATGAACAAAATGTCCAGTAATAAGGCTTTCATACCTTGACCTGATTCCAACAACAATGTTCCAACCTTGTAGCCCGTTATAATGTATTGCTTCAATCAAATATTTTTCGATAAAACGATACAATATAACACAATTGTATGAAAAATTAACCACATTAAATTTTGAATTATCTTAACATTAAGATCGATGGAGTGGTCATCCTTGCATCTAAAATCAGCGGTGCTACAACGTTTTCAGGTCTTTGCCTTATATTTCTGATCATGATTTTTTTTGTCATATAGGCAGAATAAAATTAAATAAAAAATTCGTAAATCATTTTGTTTCATTCATAGAGAAGTTTATTTGAAAAAACAATTAATTAATATGATTAATCATGTGATATTTTTAAGAACCTTTATAACAGTTTTCGAATAAAAATCTCAGGCCTGTGTAATAATATATTAATAATCGTATAAACCCAAATTGCAAATGCTTTTCAGTATAAAATTTAATACCCTCTGCGATGGAAATGGAATTTAGTTCCGATTAACCTGTATAAGTGTTTCATAGAAATGGTGGCGTATTGTATGGATTTTATAGTTCTTGGAGAACATTTAAACCTGCGCATGGCAATCTTTACAGTTTCTCAATAACTCAAAAATAATTGTTCAAATAAGCGATTTCCAACAAATAATAAATCGAAGTGCAGTTTTTGACTGTTATCGGAGAAGGTGTGGGATAACGGGTTCGGCACTTAGTTGTAGCGTGGACATGTAGAAGAAATGTTTTGTCCTTAATCCTCTGGTAGCCTAGGAACTGTCTTGTCGTAGGCTGGTCAATTAGTAGAATTTAAGACCGAATACAGTGGGCTCTTTTGTGGGCATACTTTTATGTTTGATGACATTACATTTTACTTTCCATTTTCATTATTATCTATTATCAAAGTGTTCACGAAGTGTCAGCCCTAATCTATATTTTACATCAATTAATCATCCTAATTTATATAAAAACCCAGTACAGTAAACTGATCACATAAATTTCTTACATCGAATAATTGTGGACGAATCACATTCTCATGTAAAATTGAAAAACAAGACATAAATCAGGGGATAGGGTATCGTAGTTAAACATTTTATGTTTTGATGGGAAAAGTCCGATTTAAGATTTTGAGATGTTTTTAGTAGCGAGAATTATATCATATTTTGTAGTTGGCTAAATTACATTACATTGTTAAGTGCCTAATTGTGATTTTTTAAATATTTTTGTAATATTCATGTTTACCGTCAATGTCATATATTTGTTTTAAATTAGATGACTTGTAATATCCTGTGTACATGTGGCGAACTTTAGTTCTTAAATATTAATTTCTTAAAAATGGACGACGCAACAAACTAAGAATTGCTCCTAAAATATTATATATTTATTTATAGTTAACGGGGGTAATAATTTGGTTTGTGTTGCTCTGCGCTATTAGTCTACCATAATAGAGGCACACACGAAAAATAAAGTAGATTTAATTAACAGACTATTTAAAACGATTTAAAAGTTACATACATCCAATTTGTAATTTAATCATAGCCATTTCTAAACATGATTATGGATCAAGTTCTCTATCTGAAATATTACTTTCCTATTCCCACCCATATCTATATGGCCAAACCATATAAATATGGGTGGGATTCATTTAATTTTTGTGTATGTACGGAACTTCAATCACTCAACACTAAGACCTGCCTGACTGATGTTTAGTTTTTGTAGAGACAAGTTGGTCGCAGGAAATATCGACGTGTTTTGTTGGTTAATACAGTCGCATATCTTCTCTTCACGGCCACACCAAGTCAGTATAGTTTTTATTAGGAAACATTTGTATGTTCGTAACTCAAAAAGTTAGGTATTTAGTTCAAACATCCTATCCTATCTCTAAGTTATTACCAAGTAATGTAGGCTATATTACGTTTTATAATATTTAAATTTAAAGTAAATATGACACGAAATCATTTCCACTATTTTAATCTTTGCTGTAGTCTGTGGTAACTAGTGTTAATATAAAAATGCCTATAAATATTATCTGTAAAAGCTGAGTTTGGGCAGGCATTGATTATAGTTCATTCAAACGGCTTTAAGATAGTTATTTAAAGGAATTTTGGTAAAGAAAGCGAATAGAATCCGAATTCTTTGATCCAGCGTAATATATATATTATACACTAGGACAACAAAACTCCTTAAGTACGATTGTCTATACATACGCAAAAGGAGTTTATCCAACTGAAAATAAGATAAATACCATATGAAAGGGTAAATTAACAAATAAATGAAAATAATACATATATATATATATAAATATATTCATTTTATATACATTTATTATAACTAATCGGCGAAATATTTTACATAAACTTTTCACAATAGTCAATTTGAGATGTGCACAAATATTTCATTAGAAATGTTGATAAATTATGTAATTATTATTATCTGACAATTATCATTTATTTTTTAAAATAATCCAACCAAATTAGAAAGTAACGAGGTCATTCATCAGTAGATTTTACCTGTCATATTTTTCTCATACCGGGCGCCTTATATATGAAAATCGATTCTTAAGGAGTAAACTCCAAAAATATTTCGCTATAAATAAATCAAAGAGGAAAATATCTCTTTGATTCACATATCTTTTGTTTCTGTATCGCGGAAATATCTGCGTTTCTTTGCTTTAGTTTTTATCGTAAAATAACTAGTTTTAAAATCATATGTACTTCGAATTATTGTTGTATATTTTAAGGCATTCTTTTGCCTGGGATTTAAATCGTGACGCCTACAAATTTGATTCCCGGGCACAGATAAAGGATTGCCCTGTCTCTGGTGAGGTACGCTGGGACGGAGACGACCAAATAATACATCCATACGTATTAATCCTATATATGGCTACTTCTAAATATACCATAGACACTCTTAAACCAAAGTATGACGGAGACAAAATAGAGTAATTGCAGCAATGTATTTATTACATTTTTAATTAAACGCTTGATTCACAGGGTTGAATATTTAATTATGGCCATAATAATAAATTTTATTTCCAAGATAGGGTTACCAATAAAGCCGATGGTTGCTACAGATCAATTTATACGCAGACAATATTTTATGGGCCATTTTAGGTACGGTTTTACGATTCTAGACGGAGCCGCGTCTAGATTTTAATACTATCTAGTTCTGGACGGCATTATGCCTAAGTGTTTTTGAATTATTTATAACAGTTGTAAAAATTGTTATTGGATTTATAATAAAACGGTAAAGTAGACTATAAATAATTGTTAAATATGTTTATGACCTTCGGTAAAGGTTAAAGCACAGATTAAGCACAGAGTAAACATGACGCAGTCGCAACAACAAAATGGTTGCCGTTTCTCTACAGATTAACAATCAGTCACTATTCACTAATCAGTCAATTGTAATAAATATCAAATTATCCATTATTATCTGTAATGACTACAAACGATTTCTAATTCTTCCACCATTAAAGTACTAACTAAAAAAGACCAAATCCTCGCCGTTGCACCGTGTAATCCCCGGTTCGCAGTCGCTTCACCGCTGAACCTCTGTAGCCCCGCGGCTACAGGGGTTCTAGCGTCCAAGAGAAGGGATGCTAACGCATGCAAGCATTGTACTTGGCCTCCCCCAGCTTTATAAAACAGGACGAATTGGCCGATGTGAATACCCCTTCCTGTGCCAAGGTCTGTAGAGGTAACCGTAAGTTAACGGCTGATCGGCTGGATTTGTTACCGTGTGTCTATTGAAAGGAGAGACGGTTAGCACTCCCCTTGACAAGGATGGAACACATAAGGTTAAGGCACAACTTGACCACATTAATTTCCTGGGTTGAATGCCTAGTGCGACCCCCGGGGAATTCAATGTGGTGCCAGACGTCATTCATTCAGAATTGATGAGACTGGCACTGCAGGCGATATGGAGAGTTCAGGAGGATCTTTTAGTGGGTCGGGTTTCTCCCCTCTGATTAGTGGAGGGACAAGAGTTAACCATCCCCACAGTCCCCACGATAGCGACGATTTGTTACCGTGCCTGCCTCGGGCTATTGCTAACGGCGCCATGGGGTTTTACAGCAGCGAGTCCCACATAACCCTTCACCATCAGGCAACCGTGGAAGGGCATGCGTAACGCATTTCCCCACGAAAACAAGGCTAGTAAATTGTAAGCCCTTAGGTTGAATGTTCTGGCGAATCCTGAAGGCCCGTCTTAAGGGCAGAGAGATTTGACCGAAGACCCAGCTCCGACCCCGCGTCGAGCTTGACATCCATGGCGAGGGCCTGCATAAGCGCATCACCTCATTAAAAAAAGGCTTTAAATTGTTTAAGGAAAAGATAATTATACAGCTCTCTTTGAAATAAGAGGTGATTAGTAAAAGTTACTTAAATATGACCTGATAAAAAACCCAAGCGTTCGATAATTACTGCGTAAACCTAATAAGTCCATATAAGAATTTAAAAATTCGACAAATATGTCTAAAAGTCAATGGGTAAGGTGTACAATAAAAAAATCAAACGCAACGTAAAAGTATTTTATATTTTAGTTCCATAAAGGAATGCCAATATTCAATCATACAAAGGGCTATTAATTATTATATGCTTTTATGGAAAATATGGAATAAATAGTGAAAGTTATTTATGATCAAAATATTGATTGGCGAAAAAACTCCATGTACGAACAAAGAAAATTAATTAATTTAAAATTCAATTAACGACTACCAAAACTATGCACCTTGTGACATATTGAATTCCAAAAAACAGATTATTGTTACCGCATTTCTTGTCTAAATAAATAATTAAGTGTTTTTAACTCAAAACTTCCATATTAGGTTTTACATATCTGGATTTCCGCGTTCTGCTTCGTTAATTACCTTAATTAAATTTGTACAGATGTCAAAATGAAAAAAAGGCAATCTATAGGTAAATATGGCACGCGCCCGATTCTTAAAAAAATAAATGACAACAATTTGAAACTGACATTTAAATGATACTGACGTGCGATTTATATTGCTCTTACCTAATACAATTTGTCAAACCTGTCACTGTTAATGTTCAAAGATTCTTACTATATCTTACTAATAGATAAATACAGCAATTTACAAATTAAACATTACATAATATTCGTTTTTTTGCCAATTTTTGAAAAATATGTATTAAAAGCATTTTAACACTTGTGGTATTAGCTGTTCTTATCGATTTTGTGCCGACAGGTTCATTTCATAACTAAGCTCTGGGGCTTAAGACGAAATTACTTCGACAAGCGTGACCCACTAACTCCAAAGGAATTTGTATGAATATGGTCACGTGATGAAGCGTGAGCTAATGTCATTCCCATACAAATTTAACGTTAGTGGGTCACGCTTGTCAAAAAGTGATTTTGTCTCAATCCCCTACGCGATATGCACTTGAAAGGTAAACACTAAAAACATCTTATATTAATTAGTATGTATTTTGTAAAAAAGTTTACCTACAGTTCCCCTAACATTATTTCAGACGCTAGTCATAATACAATTCCGTCGACGAAGCTTAACAAATTACACCAGGTAAGCGCAGTCAGCGATAAAACAAGCAATCTTATTAGACGGTAACAAAACAATGCAAGTTAACGCAGCGCTGCAGCTGCTGTTTTTATGTCATTGTGACGTTTACGCGCGAAAAGTTTTACGATCCGCAGACGCATCAAAACCGGTAGTGTTGTGCCAAATTCCATTTAAATCGATATTATATTTACAGTTTCGAGATATTTCTAAAACAATAAATATTTGTAATGAATTCCAGATTCGTTGTAATGTTTAAAATCGTTACTTTAGTTGGTACGTTTAGAACGTATATTATTGAAGTAATGCGAAGTCAAAAAAATCTAATTAGATCATTGGGTACATACCGACTTACCACAAATTTAAGAATTAACTAGGACTTAGGTTATTGAGGTACAACAAACATTTTGGGATCGAAGGCGATCGTAATATTGTCATTAGTTTTTGTTAATACATATATTAAATATTAGTACACGACCTTTGCTACTATTTTTCAATTCCCCGCTACCTCTTTTATTTGATATACTGTGGTTTACAACATGTTACAGAAAACGTCGTAATGCTATTTAGCTTATAGTTATACTATAACTTAGGCAGATACAACACTACTATTAGAGTTTACGAGCTTTTCGTATCCCAGTATTCGAGTTCTAATTTTAAAATAGGGCCTTGGTTATGGTAGGTCATTGAAAGTTGATAGAGTTTCCAAAAGCTTTGGTATTACAAGATTAATGGATGTCCATAGAACATTAACAATAATAAAACCGTTAATTTAAAAAAGTGTTTTTTATTAAGGTCTACCAATTTTTATCAATTGGCCTTTTATTAATTGCAAAAATTTATTTCAATTAAAACCATTATAACTTGCAATATTCGATAGTTTGCAAGTATAACACTAAAAATTCTCGAAGCATGTCTGCGTATAAAATACGACGTCATAAAAGTTTTTGTGGAGAAAAAGCTATAAATTCTCTATCCCTTTCTAGCGAGTGTTTACGACCGTGAAAATGCGAGATGACTATATATTTCATGAATTTTATTACATTGAGTGATGTGTTACGTTATGCTCATTTGTTGAGATAATTACCTTTGGATGAATATTTAAAAGGTGCCGCTTACATTACGTACGAAGCTTATACTACAAATTAATGAGGGAAACACGAAAAAAGCATAACTTTAATAGATTCCGTTACAATTTTAATATTATATTTTAGTAGTACACGCCTTCAGCACTACGTATATTTAAAAAAAAATTAAACGTCACGGACGTCTAGCAATTGTGTAACATCGAAATTATTTTGTACAATATGCATAAAAGAACACATTACGACAGGAACTATTATTAGTACATGTCATATTTGGCATAGTGAAAATAATACGCGTTTTGCGCAGATAATCATGATTTTTTTACTTATTTTTGTATACAAAAAATTCGAAAAATTTATTTTAAATTGCGACACCCAAAACCTGTAAACAGTACCCCTCTCGGCATTCGTCGCGACGCCTACAAAAAACAAACTTGGTGTATGTCATACTTCAGGATTTGTCGAACCGAGAGTTCACGCTATTTTTTTCATGCTGTTTTGTCCATTTCTGGTATTAGTGGTGCTTCTACGGAACGCCCTGCTACGAAAGTGTTTCTTGTTATAAAAGTAATTATATAAACGCATTATTTAAAAAGAATATGAGAGAGACTAAAACTGAATACCAGTTTTTTTATTATTAAGGATTCTAAACGACTGATTTAATTTCTAAAATTTCTTTAGCTAGCATTCGGAAAACGGACAGTTTTCGGAATTCCGAAGAGCCGATGACAAATACTTACGTACTTACAGACGCGATATACTTAAAACTACTGAACGATTATATGTAAAAAAATATATATGTACAATAAAAATAATGTTTGTATGTTTATTTTGTATTATAAGATACAAGTATCACTTATTCCACGTCATTAAATTTTAATCGGTAGACAACTATACTCAGGCAAAGAAGAGGGTGTAGGCCGAGAGAAAAGGCCGGCGTAAAAAAACTTTTGATATTCTTTTAAAAACCTAATAATAAATACAAAATGGCTATGGTAAACAACACTTATTTTAAAACAAATATCGCAAATAAATTAAAAGTATAGCACTAGTCCCAGGCCCATTTATCAAGTAGAAAATTGTTAACTTTATAGTAAGCTTTTAATACAGCTTTCAAAAATTTCAATACAACAATACAATACAATCTTAAATTTACTAAAAGGCAGATATAAATTTTTTTTCGGAAAAAATACTAATTTTAGATAGTCTAGTACGCAGATATTGCAGACTGCGTTTGTTCCGATTATTAACATTCTGTGTACATATATTCTATTCTAGTAAATATCCATAGATTACAAAGGAATTATCCCGGTAAAGATTAAGACGTTCTATTTTACGTTACATTAAATACCGAAATCCACGGCTATTATATAAATAAAGATCAAAATCTGACATATTGCATATCTATTTAGACGCAGATCATACAAGTTTATTAGTAATAACTATCTTAAAGTGCGAGACAGATATTGTTTTATTATTATCACCAAGGGGACTTTACAACCTATGACTGCTTCAGAATTGATGACATCGTTAAGGTGACGCTTATGCGGAAAGTGTTTTGCTGAATGTTTGGCTAATAAAGATATTTTAGTTCGAGTTCGATACATTGTATTGTCTTGGTGTAAGTTTCAGCTACTATGGGCGGACGTGGAACTACTTTTAGTTGACAATTGACAATTTAAAATCCTTGTCAATTAAGTGTTTATTGTAAGGGATTCTTATTGGCTTATTAGCAATTGAGCCGCCTTTATTTAAAAGATTATATTCCATTCCTTAATTCCGTTCCATCCGATATATTTTTTTTACCCATTTCACTGTTTTGATCCTGGGCCACAATGCACAAACCCCATAAAAAAAATTGAGCCGGCAATTGCAAAGTAATGTTAAATTCGTTCCCTTTCGAGTAGAGACTCTTGGACCGTGGGGTTCAAGTGTACAGATGCTAATCAAAAAAGATTAAAGATGGTGCGTGGTGGATAATACCAGGAACCCCCGAGCTGGTGGTTTCATCGCTTAACGATTATTAGTATCGCTATTCAGAGAGGAAATACTGTGAAGGAACACGTTCACAGCAACCGAACTCATTTATTTTTTCAAAATCCATTTTTAATTATTATTATAACCAACATGGTTCAGAAAATGATGCAATGATGTCTTAAAAAAATCTAATTAGGTTTTTTGCTTTTACTTTTCGGACTCAATATTTTGTATTGTGCGATGTAAAAATTTATGAACCTTATTTAATCACTCATGCACAAACAAGGAACTGTTGCTACCAGGAATAAATAATAATAGATTAACTTACCAGTCGCGGTGCCGTGTCGTTATGCTACAAGTGCGCAGGCGGCGGGGAATGCCTCGCAGCCAGCGGTAACGGGAACCAATGCGGCGCGTATTCTGGGGTGATCACGCACCGTGGTAGCCGGCACACGCTTGGCCGCTTGCGTGCTTGTAGCTCCAGTAGTGAGCAAAGAGACCGTTCATACAGCTGCCACTGTCGGACCACCCAGTTTGCTGAAAAATTACAAATAAATGAATATTTTGAATTTATAGTTATGTTGAACATTTGCCAAGCTTAATGAGAAATTCGCGATAATTTTTATTTTTTAGAAATTCAACACTAACAGACATATTATAAAACAAAAGACTTAGACAATATACAAACCCAAAACATAGTTACATACAGCTATAATTACATAGATAAATATTTAAAAAATTAAAGAAAACTGAAATTTACATTAAAAAAACGAAAAATGACTACTTAATATTTCAGTTAAAAAAAATGTTTTGTTACTTCTAAACGAAATCAAAATGCTTCATTAATATTTTTTTGAAGAGGCGGATATAAATATATCATAAATAAATCCTTACATCCTCTTTGGTGAGGTGAAAAATGTCAATATCCTCATATATAAAACCCGGAACATTGTTTTATTGTAATCAAATGCTACATAGATACGCGTCTTAAGCGGGAGAGCGTAATAAAGTTTTGTCTGTAATATATAGATAAGAAAACTAAAATAAATTTTCTACTAATTTTAATATTTACAATGAGGTTTTGCTGTACTACTGGAGCGAATTCAAAAGTAACATAGACAGTATTGGAATAGAAATAGTTATATTTAAAGTACATGAGAACTTTTTAAATTTTTGCAGTAGCTTTATTTTAGTGCCTTGCAACAGTGTACACACAAATTCCTATTTATTAAGAGAATTGAATCATGAGTATTTAATGCCCACAGGCGAAATGCAATCGATTTCGATGTAACCATTTAGGATCACCACTCACTTATTACATACATTGTAAGCCGGCTAATAATTATAACCCGCTTCGCACTCGTGACTCTTCAAAAATCGTTGTATTCCACTGAATAAAATAAATAAGTAATACACCTGCAATACAGATACTATTTTTTTTATGGAACAGGAGGCAAACGAGCAGGAGGCTCACCTGATGTTAAGTCATACTGCCGCCCATGGACACTCTCGATGCTAGAGGGCTCGCGAGAGCGTTGCCGGCCTTTTAAGAATTTGTACGCTTTTTCTTGAAGGACCCTAAGTCGAATTGGTTCGGAAATAGTGGGCAGCTGGTTCCGCAAAGTGGTGGTGCGCGGCAAAAACTGCCTTGAAAATCGCGCAGTTATCGAACGGCGGAAATGTAGTTCAGGAATTGTGCTACTCCCAATAAATATATATAGAAAAAACTAAAATGTTAACAATAGCTAACTTCAGGGTGTCGGCTATTTGCGACGGTGTGCGCGCGCATCCTATAAATTTACTCTCGTCATTTTTCCCTAACACGCCAAAAGAAATCAGAATCGTCGATTTTCAATTTCGTTGTTTTTATAAATATTCGTGTACCCTGTGTGCGCAGTACCTAACAGATAATAAATCTTACATTGTATGTTATTCCCGTGAATCTATTTGTATTTTCTCCTCATAACTCAGAGGTACAATCAGAAACGGTTGCACGTATACTAAACACCCCTAATCATGCCTCAGGGCTAATAAGAAGGCCATAACTCAAAATCGTGCATTTGTAATGAAAGGGCTGCGTTTGAATTTGATTCATATGCGAATTAGGTGTCAATTTATAAGATTTCTGGTTAATTAAATCGATTTTTAACAAGTATCTCAGGGATCGTTCGATTTTTAAAAGTAGCCGCCTTTAGACACGCAATTTTTTTTATAACTTTAATCGCAGCAGGAGTTTAGCAGTTAGACTGTATTTATATGAAATTATAACATGTATACAAAAACACCACACTGCTAACTAAGGATGCAGACTGCCGTCTAAGTTAAATGGTCGCTTGGTAAAGTACTTTTTTGTCTAGCGACACGCTTCGGCACGATTCATCTTTCTAGACATTGGTGAAGTAAATTCAATTCAAATTCAAAGAGGGCTATTCTATTGTTGGGGGGGGGGGGGGGGGGGGCTATGAATCGTTTTTTATTTTATTTTTTTCAATTTGTTTTGTTTTTTTTTACTGAGTTTTCTTAACAATTTCCTAGTTATTATCCTAAAACCTATATATTAAAAAAATATAATAATATATTTTTTTTTACACCTACTGGTATGAGGCCCCCCTCATGGGGGGCTTGAGAATTTTAGAAATATGGTCTAAAGTGGGGCATGGCACAAAATAGATCGTGCACAAAATAGATCTCTAGTCTTTCTTTGGAACTCAATCTCTCATAGTCATGGCAGTGTTTGTAAGAAACATTTTCGTTTCGTTTCTTCCAATTAATTTAGGCTACGTAAAGGCCTTCCAAAAAGATCAAGATTATCAAAATCAGTTCAGTAGATCTAGCGGTTTCTATCAGTATATATCAGTAGTAAATAAACTAAATCAACTTTTTATATTATTACACAGGTGTAGTTAAACATTATTACAATTGCTGACTTCCCGCGGTTTGAATCGGACAGGTGTAACCATAGATTATCATTTCGAGTATTCTCAATTAAAAAATATGATCATTGAAATGTGAAAAATCGGCATATCTCAGACCCTCATAAAATGTTCGATCAGAGTGTGCTTCAGCGAACCTCATGCCGTGAAGTAGATCCTAAGAAGTAGATTTAGCCAGACCAAATTGCATTCGCGAGACTTGATATTTTGATACATTGATACTTTTGACAGTAGATCTACTTGACATAACATGACATAACAAAAATAAAACGAGCATGCAAAATTTTAAAATAAAACACGATTTGACCAATATAAATTACCAATTCTTATCAAAGTATCCACTAATAGGTGACAATGGACAAGCGGGTTTTATGCGGCAATTGGCATAGTCAATGTCACACATCCCTGTCATAATTACTTCAAGTTGTCTAAAGGTTGAACTAATTGTTAAAAAACCGAAAACGTATGGGTTTTTACAGTCGTAATTAGACACCAGTGTTGAATCGCGCGCCCTCTATGAATATGATTAATGCGCATTATTAATCATCTTTAATGTACGCAATTTACATATTATAATTTAGTATTTGCGTAAATAAATACTGACATTCTTCACATATTTCTAACGTAACGGCAGCATGTAACTGTCTTCCTCGTTTACTGATAATCACTATTTCTACGGAACTAGTTTGCATTGATTGTGCACGCTCTATCGCCTGTGATAGCTTTGAGTATATTTTTATAAATATTTTCTTAATTTCACTGTAATACATACAGTAATTTAAAACCTCCTAAGGCTATTTGTTTCACTTTCAATGCTAGTAATCTTTGTAAGTCTTTGACAGAATGACCAGACATATACACGACTGTTCCACAACACACACATTACACACTTAAAATGTACCTTATTCCTTTTTTATTATTATTTTGTGTGTGTTTCGTTAGTATTTATGTTATGTTTATTATGATTATAATTGGTGCAACCAATTGAAACTATAAACTCGCATCTCCATTATGAACTAAAACTTATTAAAAACCACTTCGTGCCTGCAAGTCTTCCACTAGGCATATTTTTGTGAACTCTGGACCCTTCCCGTTGAAGGTTCGATGGGAGATACGACTAATTTTGAAAGGAAACTTAACCCTCCCTTAAAAGCCAGTACTAAAATGGGATTTCATCTCATTTGCCCTATCTTATATCTTCTTCGTTTGACCTTTTATATGAGAATTCAAAGTAGGTATTAATCACTACATATTATAAAACAAAGTCGCTTTCTCTGTCCCTATGTCCCTTTGTATGCTTAAATCTTTGAAACTACGCAACGGATTTTGATGCGGTTTTTTTTAATAGATATAGTGATTCAAGAGGAAGATTTATATGTATAATAACATCCATTAAATAGTGGAGAAGTACTGTTATTTTTGAGGTTTCTAATGTGATGTCGTAAATAATTACATTTTTTCCGCTTACATTGCAAACGCAGTCTGAACCCTACGAGTTTTATCAAAATTATGTACTAAGTATTGTACACATTGAAAAGGTCTACTGAAAAGTCCGTGATGGTAATTGTCTATCTCTTATGGATAACCCACATTTTTATATACAACGTTCACAGATTTTCTGTAGTGTATTTAGTATCAGCATTGCACCCGTGCGAAGCCGGGCCGGGTCGCTAGTTATTAATAAGTACAAGGATGAAAACCTATAAAACAGCTGATTCGAATCATTTGAGTCTGAGAGAGTTAAATACTTTTGAATACAATTTAATATAAAGTACATTTGTTTTAAAAGTCAGCGACGCTACAATATTGTACGTCTGAGTCTCAGAATTCTCTGTCTTCATGATCATTTGTCAATCTAATAGGCAAGTCAGCCTCCGGTGCCTGACGCACGCCGTCGTTTTTATGTCTAAGGCAAGCCGGTTTCCTCACGATGTTTTACTTCATCACGCTTCGTTGGACACTATTAAGAGATGCGGCCTATTGAAGGGCACGTCTGGCCAGGCAGTACTGATACAAGTAATTTGTGCTAAAATATTTAGAAAAAATTAATTATTGAGTCGTTAATTATCGAATTATCGTATATTAACAAAAACAATAGCTGTAATGTATATATCTTGTATTATAAGGCTATAAATGAATAAATTATTGAGTCGAATTATTTAATTATACGTCAAGAGTGTAGATAATGGAAAGGACCCGGGATGCAATCAGTGCAGTTGTAATGAATGCAATACAAAACGCCAAACCTGTTTTCTTTGCAAGACGTCTTTGCGGTTGTATTTAAAGACAAAAAAGCCTTTTAAACTTGATGAAATGAATGAATTATTACTAACTTTTTTTTCTGTGTTTTCTATACATAAAGCCAGATAGTAAAGATTACAGACCTTTTATTTAAATCCAAATCGGAAACGTGGTAATATAAGTTTTGAATACTTTCTCCATGTTTTTCTTTACGAGCAGCAGGCCCAGGTTAAATAATACTGTCTCCTATAGACACTGAATGAGAGACTCTTATTTTGTACCCTAAGTTATATAAAGCTTTTTATAAATTTGGCGATTACCTAAATGACGCCTAAAGAGAAGTTAACCTTTTGAGGTAATAAGCCTAGTGTAAGTAGTGAATATTAGTGCCACTGCGGTATCTCAGACACAGGAACATAGTGTCTAAATATTATAGAACACAAAGACTGTTAATGAATATTACCTTAGTTTAAGTTATTCATTAGTATTGTAGAGTCAACATAAAACATATTACTTATTAGCCATAATTATTGTATAAGCTAGATTGTAATTCATCTAAAGATGCATTTTTTTTGTGAACTTTATTGTAGAAAGCTTAAATAATCCTTTATTTTTCTGCTTTACAAAAAATTTGTATGACTCAAAACTTGGCGATCAAAAAGAGTGGCGGAGAGTTTTTCGCCAGTTCCTCCTGCCCGTTCTACCGCCCTTGATTTGAGAACTGGCAGTAAATTTAAAATTTTATTTAAAAAAAAAAATTATTTAAAAAAAAAAGAACCATTTAATATGTATTTCTTTATTGACGTTCATAAGTGTACATTGTTTTACCTAAATTAATAAATAATTTTGAATACATTTTAATTGAATACGTATACTTTGTACAATACAAGTTTAAAACCGTTTATTAAAAGACACTAATACAAGTAAATATTAATTAGTCCAAGCCTTATTTGTAAATAACGATCATTATTCCTAAGTAAATAAAAAAATCGACAAAAAAGTAGGCAAGTATGTTTCAAGTTTAAAGTATTTATATTAAAGAATAAAAGTCTCTCATGGTCAATGGATTGTTTATTAAAATGTAACAACAAAGATTTCGTTTGTAAGCCTTATCGTAATTATTCAGTAAAAGAATCTTTGTTCGATAAGCGATAAAGAATTATTTATTGCTTTTTATATAACTGTAAATAGTTCAAGGTTCACTTTTGTTTATTGTTAGCAACAAAAACAAAGATGAATCTAGATTTATCTTTGGTAGGTAGACTAAAGCCACGTATATTAGAAATAAATAGAACTAGACTGTGTGAATATAGAGAGGCCGGTACTTCTATCGATCTTTTTTTTAAATAAAACATAGGGCAAACGGGCAGGAGGCTCACTTGTTAAGTGATCCCGCCGCCCATGGACACACTCAATCCCAGAGGGCTCGTCGGTGCGTTGCCGGCGTGGCTTTTAAGTATGTAATCTCTTAATAGTATGTTTTGTACGGCGCATGCACAGCGCTGCTAATATCGAGAGAATGCATACAAAAACATCGGAATGATTACCGCTACTGGCAGCTATATTTCCAGTTCACGTGCAGATTTTATAGACTCGCTTTAGTGATCTCAATAGAAATGTAACGAGCTGTTGCTTTGCATTGAGTAATTTTACAAAATATTCTTGGCCTTTTATTTATTTCGTAATCTTAGCTAACATAAATTATATATAAATACAAACAAATACACTGAAAATATAGTTAAATATGGAATACATCTACAATACAAAAAGATTTACAAAAGGGAACTAAAAAACAAAAAGTATACAATACATTTAACTAAGTGTGATTCAATTTATTCAATTAATAATAATTGGCTGTGTTGTGTGATGGTGTAAAAGTGTGGGTATGTGCGTGATGGTGTGTAAGTGGGGTGTGCTCATGATGTAGGTGATTTTGCGCTATGGATATTCTTAATACACTTTTTAAACACATTCCGCGATAGCCTAAACATAGTGGTCGTTGTATGTCCGGGCTGCGCGATACAAAATGCCTTTTCTTAACAAAACTATTTTGTACCATCCATATATCCTAATATGTACTTGATGTAGTTTTCCACTGTTTTATGTGTCATCTGACTAATACCTATTGGAATTGGCTCAAAGCAACGCATTGGTCAGAAGTCGTACTAGTGTAATATCCTGTTGGGTGCAATGTCATAGAAAGGATATACCCGTATTTATTTTCATAATATGTACATAGAAATATTCAAGAGATTAAAAAAGTCAAATAATTCCAGTAAATCTCGATATAGAAAATACTAACTTGTTTATACAGAACTGGAAAGATCACAATCCAATGAGTGAGGTATGGCCTATTGGATAAGCCTGATCAGTAGATGTGTAATTAACCGCTGCTTAAATAAACCCAAATAATACGATTGAAGGAAGTGGAAGATGGATGAGAACAAGAAGTTCTACTCCTTTAGTGTTTCTATGAGGATAGACAAACCAAATCGCAGGCAGTACAGCAACTGGGGAATACAACGATGAAGGGGTGAAACTAGCATGTTTCTAGATGAGCGTTGTTTGAAAGGAGATGATGGAATCAGATTGTGTAGTTCCATAGAGCATTCTTTGGAGTGCTATCTAGACGATTTCCACTTCAATACCATAATATACAAAAACATACGTATAAAATAAGTAGGTTACATAAGTTATATGGCAACTGGCGGCCTTATCACTAACAAGCGATTTCTTTTGACAACCCTAATATGGAACAATAAAAAGAAACGTCCACAGGGAGAAAGTGTATAACAATAAACAAAAAAGACCACAAAATGCTATTTATTTTTTGCTTTATTAATTACAAATTACAGTAGCAAAGCTTTAATTATCAAACGGTTCTGATTGATAGGTATCCTAAAATATAATACACTAATAGTACAAAACCTATCAGTTGTGTCTAAGTTTGTGTCATATTTATTTAAGCCTAGAACTGTATATTGTTTTATTAAAACATTACAATAAATTATTCAGTTAGCCTACATAACTTTAAATTTTACCTTTATGATGATTATTTTTTATTTACTGGCAATACTAATGTCCACGACAGCGACGCTCTAACCGGCCAAGAAAAGTATGTCTTAGATTTTTGTGTCAAATACAAAATAAGGAACGTGATCGGGATAATACTTAAGCAGCCATTGTTTCAATTCAAAGTCACCCGATCAAAAGTTACGTTTCTTGACCTTTGGTGTACCTTAAATGGTGCTATCTTCTATTCGTGTAGGAGCTATAGGATATAAAGATGAGAAGGAGTTCAAATACTTGGCATTTTTAAAGGTTAACCAGAAAAGTGGACAAATGTCGTGTCTCTTTCTTTAGTAGACAATAAATATTACCGGTGAATCAAAATTTTTTATTGTATAACAAATATTTTACAAATTTATCTTTAATTTTCTTTTTATATGGGCTCAGGGCTTTGAATAAAGTGATAACCGTTGCCTAGGCCTCACCGGCAACGCTGGCTCACGGATGTGTAGCTGACCTTTCAGGGAATGATACGCTCCTTTCTTAAAGGCCTATCTTAACTCATAAGTAATACTTCAAACAAAATTTTTTTTAAAAAAAGTAACAATAATTATTTTGTTTATTTCATAGAAAATCAAGGTATAAAGTGACACAATACTTGCCTTCGGTCTAGTTTTATGAAGCAAGTATGCTTAATACGTCAATATGCAGATATGATATATATAACATATATTGTCTATTCACATCTCTAGTAATGGGGAGCTAAAATATTTATAAACCAGGCGAGTAATACGTCCTCATTGTCACTCAATATATAACAAAGAAAAAACAAGACGGATGCTGGCGCACTGCCCAATCATTTAGATCATTACCTAAATGTTGCTTACCTAAGATTGATAGCCTGTTATTTATAACAATGCTAAAGAGTAGAATTAATATTATACAATTGACATGACTATATAATTCGTATTTCTTAAAATGTCTTTCATTTTTAAGTAGCGGCCCGGTTTCATACGGACATTTATTTTTAAAAAATTTAGCATAAACCCAGTATATGCGAGATACCTAAATAATAATGTATTTAGCATATCGCTGGCTCCCTTTGTGTAAGGGACTTGAGAAAAAAAAATTTTAACATTTCACTGAGATTTAGAATATATATTCTTATTTTTCTTACTGTTAAAATAGCCTATATTAATGTTCACTCAATTATCACAATAATTAAATGTAAAATCGGTCCAGTACTTTTTGAGCTAATTCGTTAGCGACATATTACATACAAAGCATTCCTCTTTATAATATTAGTATAGATTTATTAGTTATTTTCTATTTTATCATTGTAATGTTTCCCTTTCAATTTAATGCACATACGAGCATCGTGTCTTCTCTGTAAGTGTTTGTGTACCTTTTAAAAATAAAATAAAATATGTACTTACAAAAATAAGTGAAGTACTTTGGAAATGTTTTGGCTTAAATAAGCTTAGTATGTAAAAAATATGCGAATGTAGGTAATAATATTTTCTCTATTTAAAATAAAAATAATTGAAATTCGTAATAGGCGCTCACAGAAGATTAAATTAATGTCAGATTTAAGAATTAAAGGCAGATAGCGAGAAACAAACCAAAGCTACTTTTGAAATGAACATTTTTATTATTTAATTTCAGTATAACTTCTGAAATATCTAAATTATTGACTATAAAATGAATTTATTCGAGCATATTATTAAATAATGTATTTATTGAATAGTAGGTATAGTAAACTGTTAAGCGAGTGCAAAAAAAGTTTCAAATTGCTATCATACATGCGCCAAAGTAGTTCACTTATTTCTGTAAGTGTAATATTTTTATTCTATTTCATAAGACGCACATGAAAACACAGAGAACTTACGAGAACACAGCAACATATGTTCAGTAGAACCAAACCAATCTTGGAGGGACAGTTAACAAAAATAAATATGTCAACGAAAAACAATAAAAAGCTTTCAGATTATTAAAGAAATAAATAATAATTATATATTGATATCGTTATAGTTCAAAGCCAATAGTTAATAAGACTAATCGTAAGTGCTATCAAACATTGTGTATTGCTGTGTAAATAAGACACATAATACGCTATGTCAATATTAATGTTTGCCTTACTTAATAATACTAGAGAGTCAACATTCAGTTACTATTAGTACAACAAGTCTCAAACAGTATGTAAATTATCTCAATGTAATTGTTAATGTATCGTTTCAATACAAGACATTAACAAAAACGAATTAGCGAAATCGATCTAGGCGTTTACGCGTGATGCCGTGACCAAGGGAAATAGGGATTCATTTTTATCTACTCTAATATTATAAAGAGGAAAACTTTGTTTGTTTGTTTGTTTGATTGTAATGAATAGGCTCATAAAATACTGGACCGATTTTAAAAATTCTTTCACCATTCGAAAGCTACATTATCCACGAGTAATATAGGCTATATTTAATTTTGAACAACAATAGGGTTCCGTAAGATATTAGGGTTTTTCGGACACAAGGTGTAAAAAAATCAACCAAAAAATTACTTATTTTGCGTACCCTTCCTAAACTATTAAAGATAGAACCATAAAATGTTCTAAGTAATTGTAGATCTCATAAATATCTACAAAAAAGTCCGGGACACACTATACCTATCTATGTCGAGTGAGGCACAATAACCATAAATGATATACATGGCAAAACGACGTTTGCCAGTTCAGCTAGTATGTCATAACGATGTCCTTTTGCTTTCTTTCAAGTGTAGAGACCCCTCCCGACATTTCCTATAGCATACTTGCTTACTATAAAAACCTTATTATCGTTAATTCGTAATAGTGGAATTGACGGTTATCAGTAACTCAAAGTGGGCAACTCAAAGTGAACAAAAAACTTGTTTGTAAATTAATTATTACTATTTATAACATTTACAGTTACAACAAATGATAGAAACTTTACATTCGGCTAGTATCAAGGTGGGTCTGAAAATGAATCTCGCTAAGACTATGGCAATGACAAATCGGCGGAGAAGAATATTAACAATAGATAATGTGCCACTCGAATATACAGATTCATACATCTATCTAGGTAAGCAAATTAGTTTTCATCCGAAAAATAACGAACTAGAAGTGAAAAGAAGAATACAACAAACTTGGAATAAATATTGGAGTTTAAAGGAAATCTTTAAAAGTGGCCTGCCTATTACCATAAAAACAAAAATTATGAATTCTAACCTTCTTCCAAGTTTGACTTATGGTTGCCAGACCTGGAAATTCACTTCAAAAGTAAAAAATCTTATCACCACCTGTCAAAGAGGACTGGAACGCAGCATGCTTAAACTAAAGAAATCAGACAAAATACGACACACAATAATAAGATCAAAAACCAAAGCTACAGACGCACTGAAATACGCACAAAAACTTAAATGGAGATGGGCTGGCCATGTCGCGAGGCTTAAAGACCGAAGATGGACCACAGAAGTGACCTTTTGGAATGGACCTCAAGGTAAAAGAAATCGAGGAAGACCACATACTCGTTGGGATGATGAGATCAAAAAAGTAGCCAGCCCAAACTGGAAACAGACTGCACAGGACAGATACAAATGGGCATCTTTGGAGGAGGCCTTCACCCAATAATGGGGTTCCTACAAATTATATTATTTAAGTATACTAAAATCTAACCAAGCCAGCTAATAATACAATAAAATAATGTAATAGTAAATATTATCTAGTAGTAAATAGGATATATATAGTAGCAAATATTATATAAGTAGTATAATAATAACAATAAATAAAATAAGATGGTATTAATTTTAATTAGATAAGTAAGCGTTTGGAGATGGGCCAATGTAAATAGTTATATTTGTAGGAAATAAAAAGGCTTTTTTATTTTTTTTTTATTTTATTTTATTTTATTTTATTTTATTTTATTTATTTATTTTAACATTTACAAAAAGTAGGAATCCTATCTAGTATAACTATAATATTAAGGGTATTCTTGTGGAAAGAACCAAAGATGAGTACTGTTTAGCTGTATGGGCCCTGTTATACAAATGAATACAGATAGATTAGAATCTATACAAAGGTGGTTTATTAGAGCTTTAGCTTAAGTTTGGTCTTAGTCGCAAAAAAAACTTGTCCACTTTGAGGTAAGTCTTGAAAAGAGGGAGGGATGATCGACCTGTGCTCTTTGCATAAAATAGTATACATGCTAATGATAATATAAATAAATAAAAATTCTGCGATTACTGCACAAGACGTTATGCAACAGAATTGCCATCTAAAGTTCTAATATGTAACTACTAAACGAATACATCAACCAATAGCGTGTATTATTCTCAATCTCTCTTTCTCGCTCTCGCGTAATCGGTCTCAATCGCTCTCTCCCTTTTCTTCGACAAAAACGATGCACATCTTCGTGACGTTTCATCCGTAAAAACCTTCATGCGCCTAAAGAAGTTTCACTTCAAAAAGCATAACATTGTTGCTAACCGCTTTTTTCCTTTAGGGTAATATACATTATCAGAATAATTTATAAGTTTAACTGTGTTCTTTTTGAATTAATTCAATGTAATCAATTTTCATGAGGAAAAAAGGTTTTTTTTACTCTTTCTGAAATTAACATTAATATTTAAGTGCTAATCAACTTATTATAATGTAAACATTTTATGTTTTTATATAGACTGAAACACTACAGTATGGAGTCAGGGCTTATAGACCAGGGTAGAACCCTTTAAAAATAATAAACGGAGAAAAAAATAATAGTAGGATGACACCCATTGGAAAAGGAGGAGAATATTAAAAATGAAAAATAATTTACGGGCGATCTGAGGACGGGAAGGGGAAGGGGGTAAGTTTTTAAAAAACAAAAACAAGGCAAAACTGAAAGCCATATGGAAAAAAGTCAAATGGCAAAGTTGTAGATAAAAAAAAAGATTTCAAAATTTATAAAAATTATATTCCGTAATCTTTTATTAAACTCGCGTCAAATGTATTAAACGTTATTATAGTTAAAAAGTAGAGTTGGCCTACTGATGTCAACGTACGACTTTCATACCTGAGGCAAAGGTTCGATACCAGCTGTGCAATGCAAAGACAAAACGCGCAATGTATATCATGTAACTTTGTGTATGTAAATATAATTACAACGAAACATACATTGCATGCCACAAATGAACTTCATAGATGACATATCACGAGTTAGCGGATTGGTGATGGATCGACTCCAAAAATATTTGAAATATTGAATGGTTGCTCTTATTTGTTGCTGTATATGTTGACTAGTTGCACGCAGAACGCTGAGCCACACGCCTGATGATGTAGGGTGTAAGAGGCCACATTAGGAAAAAACGTCGGATGTCCCAAACGAAGAGAGGAATTCCGCACCTGAACTTGTTTGGTATTTAAATGCTATCAAATACTGACTCGAACGCATCCCACATATCTTTTATGTTGCGGTTACGAGGCCGCAAGCCCACGAAATGCGTGATGGGAGTTAGGAGACGCATTACCTATGAGGCATAGAGGTAATGTATAATTAGGAGGTAAGGGCGTTCTCTCTCTATCCTGCTTTGTTCTTAGCTAAACGCTCACTTGTGTATGCTAAATCATATCGTGGAGGCATCACTTGGTTCTCAGTACAGGTACGTAGTCTGCGAGCTTCACCAGTCTTTTCTTCATTTTTAGATTTCTACTACCCCCTACAATATATAATTGCTCAAGGTTTGTGATGATGTTTGATTATCTCCCCATTTCGATGTTTGAAATTTTATTTATCTTCTGACTTCGAACTTATCAGAGCTTTTCTCTACTCAACTTTGGATTCTCTACACGAAAACGTCAATATAAAAAGATTAATTTAATTTAATTTTTGTTTGCCTTTAAATAACCTCTGGACTCAATTGACTAACTTCCAACAAGCCACCTGCAAGTTTTCATTCCATCTTTGCCGAAGAGAGAATTAACGGTTACAGGAGCACATTGCCTTAATAACACTTTTACAACCTAATTTGCTCTATATTTGGAATTTATCGTCCTTCCCACCTGTTAAGAAGCCGCCTTATTAAGGTGCAGGGCGGGATATTTGTATGTGGCAACAGAAACACATAGCCCCCATAAATCTCTGATCCCATCAATTAGGTAATCAAATTGGTAGCTTTTGCGTTTACGTTTATGTTACTTTATTACTATTTATGAAGGGAAATCACTTTTGTGTCACTTAAAATGATAATTCGTTGAAAGTTTATTATATCTACTTATTATATGAGGAGTGCTGGCCCGTTTGCCTCCTATTACATAAAAAAATCATTTGTAATATTGATATGGTCAATGTGAGTTTGTTATGTGAGTGAATAAAGTGGAACATGCATCTTACCACTTGATACGATAGAAGAAATGCGTTGCGAGAGTTATGTAACCTACATTAGTTAAGTTACATGTGTGTGTATATTTTAGAAAATATATAGAAGCGTAAACCAAATGTTAGCCTTGACGCACTTCTTCTTCTTTCAGTGCCTCTACATTACTGGAGAACGTGTCTTGTCCTGTGCCAGATGCAGCAACTCTTCCACGTTTGCAATACCCGTCCACTCCCTGCAAAGCCATTATTTCTTCCTTCTACCAACACGCCGTTTACCCTGGATTTTGCCCATTATAATTAATTGAAGGATTAGCACATGGCGTGGCCCAGGTACGCAACTTTCCGTTGTTTAATGTTCTGCATAAGTCTTTTCGCCATTCCAACTTGATTTAGAACCTTCTGGATCGATATACGAAGCATGCGACGATAGCACCACATGTCAAATGCTTCTAAGCGCTGGTGGATATCTTCTTTAATTGACCAAGCTTCACAGCCGTACAGAACAATTGGCCATCTGTAAAAAAGTAGAACACGGACTCGGAGACACAAAACTTTCTTCATTTTTGTGAAAGATCCTCGCACAATTTCAATTCGAGACCAATTTCCTGATCAGGATTCTACTCGTTTGTAACCATTGTCGCTCACATGGAAACATGCCCATGCACAACATGGAGCCTAATACAATGTAATACAATATTCTTGTTTCCGATAATGTCCAGAAAGGTCGATTCGCATTCGCTTGAGCGGTGAAGGAAACATCGTGAGGAAACCGGCTTGCCTTAGACCCAAAAAATCGAAGGCGTGTGTCAGGCACAACGGATGAGCACCTACTCGTGTATGGATTGACATATTATTATATGTTAGTTAAAATATTGGAAAATATATTTTGACTATTTATATTTTATTTATAAAATTGTTGCTATTTGGAAGAAGAGAGTCACTCGGTAGCAGTTCTGTAGTGCAACTGCCAAATATTAAAATAAAATTAAATCTTTTGTAAGACCTGATGCTGAATTATTTGTGAGCTTATAATGTACAGACAGAATCGTTTAATTCGTTCAAAATTTGGTTAAGTATAGCGGAGAGCGAAACATTAATTTTCCCCAACTTTAACTTTGTTTTCTTTGGAGTCTTGGGCCCGGTCACAGACGCTAAAGATTTAAATTGGCGACTGGTTGATAGCTGAGACCCCAGACCTTGCTCAACAAATATCGCATCGACGAAATACTGACAGCGTTAAAGGTGCAACAGGGACCATTTTATGATTACTATACTTAAGAATATTGTAAATACTGTAAATGTGTGTGTTAAAAATGTATATCTATTGCACAATTTTTTGTCGACGTGTGAACCCAAAGAGTATAATTAGTGCATTGATAAAGCAATGTTTGTATAAAGATGCAGTAGAAGGGAGCGCGACCTTGACCGAGCGTACACGTGGAACAGTGACGTCACGACGCGACAATGTTGCGCGACCTCATTCTGATTATACAATCAAGAATACGATTTTAATTTGATTTCCATTTATAAACCCTTAACTATATTTGAAAACGCCATTATGATCGCTGTCTACGATTGGATTGTTACATCCGGTCTGATGTTCTGTGTATTCAACCAGTTTTCTTTCAATTATTTCAATTATTGTGGCTTTTTGTCTATTTAACTCCGTCGTCAAGATTACGTCTTTTTGCTACAGGAATGATTCGTTTATAAATAAACATACTTTAAAATACATTTTTCCCTTATTAGCTAATTTCTCACCTCCGAGAATACATTGGCATATATTTTTTATAACCCTAGTATCCGTACCGTATTAGGTAAAATTTAAACGTATTTTTTTAAATAACGCAATGTGTTAAATACACTAAATAATTTTCATTACAATTTTAATCACCTAATAAAAATGAAAACACTTATTTATAGGGAAATCAAAGCTCTTTGATTCTTATTTAATTAAAATCTCACTTTATTCAAAGTTGATAAGTATACAAGTTATGTGCTCTGTGGACGCTAAATGCTAAGCCCACGCAACCTTTGACAACCTTGAAAATAGGGTTGCTATGCGAGTCTTAATGTACATAGACAATCCATAACGTAAGTTCTATGTTGGCCTAGTGGCTTCAACGTGCGACTCTCATCCCTAAGGTTCGATTCCTGGCTGTGCACCAATGGACGTTATTTCTATGTGCGCATTTGACATTCGTTCACACGGTGAAGGAAAAGATCGCGAGAAAACCGGCTTGTCTTAGACCCAACACATTTACATTGATATAATGACCCAGATACAGAAATCTGAGGCCCAGACCTAAAAAAGTTGTAGCGCCACTGATTTGTTTTATTTTTAATCTATTCGATATGCAGAGTCTAGGCTGTTAATTAAACAATCCGTTTAATGTATTAAGCTAGTTGGCTGCGACATGGATACTTTTTATTATTACATTATATATCAACCCTATTAGTTTGCATTTCAATGTTAAAGTGCGAATGCACTCAACAAAGATCCAATTGAAATATATTTTGTTTCCGTATGAAGTAGAACTGAGAAGAAAATTTATATTAATTAATGTGAGGTACTTTTCTGATTATATTCCACATGTTTCATCGTTTACAGATGTATATATAGATATTAATAAAAATAGCTATAGATATAGCTATTATCTATGAAAACATTCACACATTTACATGGCAAAGCACTCTTTAGTGCTAAACTGTGGTAAATGAAAAAATAGAACACAATAACATGTGTCTTGCCCTAAATAGAGACTGTAAGTTGTGTTATTGGACACTTTCTTATGTTAAATATCCATATATTTTTAAATAGAACCTGGGACAAACGGGCATGAGGCACATCTGGTATTAAGTGATACCGCCGCCTATGGACACTCAATGACGGAGTACTCGATAGTGGGTTGCCTTCCTTTTAAAAATTGGTTCGCTGGAAGAGTAGTAGACCCCAAAGTAGAATTGTTTCTTAAATACTTTAGTGGACAGCTTGTTCAACATACAGTTAGCGCGCAGCAGAAACTGCCTTACAGTTTACACATTACACTCAGTTGTGGAATGGCGGGCGTCGAGGTGATACGTTGTTTAGGTTAGACGTAAATTTAGGCTAGATCCAAATGTTAAACAGTTCTTTGTAAGGTAAATATTGTCTATGTTTTAAATAAAATATGTTAGCGGAAATTAATTCTGAATTCCTTCGCGCCAAAATGCACTTAACATGTTCAGCCATCAATCAACATATAATAAAAATACTCATTATACAAATATACACCCTATCATGCATATATTACCGCTGGTATAACTCACCAGCTTAATGTTAATTCAGAATGAACAAAAAACAAAGCTCCTTATTAACGTTGTATTGTTTAAATTGAATAAGACTTCGTTGTCTTTTACGAACACAATTTTAAACAAACGCATTTTAATTTAGGGCAAAATTGAGTTCACCCTGTGATTATAATACATATAAGAATTAGTTACAAAGTGAAACAAGATTTTATTAAAAACGAGGTTTTACTTAAAATTATTTTTTTTAGTACATTAAATTACATGTAATGTTTAAATACATATTAAAGTATAAATTATAGTATATTTACTGTTATTAACCATTAATAATTTAAAAAAATAATTTAATCCTAAAACAATAATCGCGCAAACAACTATAAATAACATTATTTCATCGATAAAAAAATTGTCTATGAAGAGTAGAAGATTTAAACTACCAACAACTGACATAACTAAGCAAATGTCAAATACGATTAGTCAGTTATCAAAATTACATGTTATATAAATAGTTAATAGAATAATTCAAAATACTTTTGGGCTTCCAAATAGTGTAATTATATTTAACTTAAAGATTAAATAAATATTTCTTCAAAAATAACTGCGAAAATTCACAATCCCAGTTGCCTTATCTGTAAACCAAGTAGTCAGAATGTTTCTTTTTGAAGTTATACTACTTTTGGCGGCGATAGTATTTACTAATAATTTATTTATTTAAAAAAAATATTTTTGATTAATAATCACTACTGCATTTTAGTTATATTTTTTCTATACGCCAAAGAAGTATAACTTCTAACGCGTGTACATACCTAAGTACACACACTCTTTTTTACTTAGTAAACACAACAAAATGTATAAATTATACTATATTAATATTAATAGCCATTAATAATTTCCGTTTTGTAACATTTAATTCTATACAGAGAAATATGTAACCCAGTAACCGAGTGATTTGAACCATTCATCGTTCACTGGGCCAACAAACTGCAACTTTGTCGTTCAGCCTTGACATTGACGAAGAATTCCATAGTAATGAGACTTACCGGCGTTTTTGTAGGACGAGGAAATTTGTTTACAATGTGATAATACGATAGACTACAGACTGTAGCAACAATGTTCAGTTCTTGATTCAAAATAAACACTTGTCGGCGCGCCAAAGTATTGCGTCACCAAATGCAACGAATTTACGTGTATATACCTAGTCTTGCCATAAATACTGAAACAAAGAAAAATATTTTTTTTTCTGTTGCAAATAACATTTATTACTTTTACAGTGTGTTAGTTTAATACATAAATAAAAAACAATTTATACTATAAAAAACTTATTAGAAGTGGTCTCCATTGGCTGCGATACAGTCCTCAAAACGTTGAGGCCAGTTATCAATAGAAGCACGCACTCTTTCCATGGGAAAATTCTTCACTGCTAATCGTACGGATTGTTTTAGGGCCTCCAAATTATTATGCCGTTTAGAGCAAGCCATACTCTCTAAAACTGACCATAAATCATAATCTAGCGGATTAAGATCGGGACTAGACGACGGCAAGTCTTCAGCGCTGATGAAGTCCGAAACGTTCATTTTAACCAAGACTGCGTAGGCCGAGCTTTATGATCCAGTTCCGAGTCTTGCTGGAAGGACCATTCTTTGTTATTGAAAATGGTGTTGTTAAGGGGCTTCACTACCTTCTCAAGGATGGTATCTTGATACACTTGTGCCGAAGTTTTGCTACCTTTTTCACAAAAGTATGGCTCAGTCTCTCCTTCATAGCTAATACCCCACCAAACCATCACTGAAGTCGGATAGTGCCCACGTTGCACTCTGTCTAGTAATTGGGAAGCTTCCTTAGAGCTTTGAGAATAAATACGGTGATTTTGTTTGTTAAAATGTTGCTTGATTGTAAAAAAATTCTCATCCGTAAACACAATTTTTTATGTGACCTACCTTTGCGTACCGCTTCAGATTTTTTTTCGATTTTATCACCCTAATCTTTTTTAAATTATCAGTTGAGAAATTACCAGTACGTCTCTTATAGGCTACAAGTCTTAGTCATCTTTTAAAATACGCGACATGGTTCTAGGTGCTATTTTCATCTCCCGATATAAAATCTTTTGCTTTCGGACAGGATTTCTTCGGATTCTTTCCCTTACTGCTTTGACCAGCTTTTTCGTACGAACACTACGTGGACGGCCAGATATTTTTCTGTCACAAACAGAGGAGGTCTCATTGTACCTATTAATAGCCCGGTACACACATATTTTTCTAATACCAAGCGTATGGAGAGTTTTAAAAATTGTATATGGCTCCATACCTACTTTGTGTAATGCAATCACAGCGATTCGGTTCTCTTCATCACCCCACTGCATTTTAATATAGCAAAATATTATACAAAGTATTGGCGCCAAAATGAGAAAACTTAATGGACAATCATATAAAAATAACACATTCCAAATTCAAATGTAATATTTTGTTTATTTTTAGTTGTATCAGTATTTATGGCCAGACTAAGTATAATGTATACTTTGCACAGAAAGTAAAATGATGAATATATGTAATTTAAAAAAGGAAAAACTTGGAAAGATAATTTAAAAAAATTTTTTGCTTTGATTCAAGCAATTTATCTTTTTTGGGTCGTGTAAAACTCTTCTATCGCGAATTTATCATTTGTTTTATAACAATGTATGTTACATAGAGAATAAATATAATAATTTAAAGCAATTACAATGCATCTTGAAGCTGATTAAGTATTTATTTCGAAGTGGGAGGAGTTGTACTCAATATATTGCTATTTTCCTTATTATTTATAACAAGTCAATTAATAATTGGACCAATATATATTTACTAAGTAAAAATATAAATTTTGAGAACTTGGTTAACAGATAAAAGCTGTGATTCTCGGTAATTTCAGAATAAGTATTTATTAAAATCTATAGTTTTTAAAACCATTTAAGTAAAATATAAGTACACTATTTTGAAGCCCAAAAGTATTATGAATAATTTAAATTATAGAAAATAAAATGTAGTTTTTATAATATTTATTCCCAACGACAAGTGAAGTTTGACAATTGACTAATCGTAAATGACATTTACATACATAGTTATAACAATTACACAGACTATGGCTAAACTAAAATTACCGTTAACCCTTAATACCGAAGTATAATTTCCTGCAGATTAAAGTTAATTTATTATTATAGAAATCGATAGCAGCCCTAGTTGTTCAAAGATAAGTGACGAAAATTATAATTTAAACCAGTTTTAGTATTCAAGTTAGCTCTTAACCTAGCTTGTAAGAGTCTTACGTTATAAGACCACTTGTCTCAATAGGGGGAGTTGCTCAAAAACGCTAACGTCAAAAAAGCATAGCTGGCAATCCTAAAAGCATTCAATAATAATAATAATAAAGTATATTTTACGAGTAGAAAAGGAAATTTTACTTATAGTTCACAGATTAAGTTAACAGTGGTGTTACTTTAATTAAAGTCTGTGTCACTGTTATAACTATGTAAATATCAAATCTGTTTCTTGTAAATAAATATTTTCCAAACTACATTTTAGTTCATTATACATAAATAACACAATTCATAATACTTTCATATTCATAAAGCTTACTATAATATTTAGGTTGTATCTAGTTTAACAATATATAAGTTGCTGTGAACTTATATATTGTTGACTTATATATAAGTAAGCGGTATATACGGACTAATACTTGCAGCTGAGTTTCATCATCGGACGTCGAGGCAAAATACAAAGTAGTACGTCCTTCGTTCCACCATTAACTGTTTCTTAAGGTAATTTTTTCGCGCACCTCCACTATGTGGAACCAGCTGCCCACTGATGTATTTCTGAACCATTTAACTTAGGGTCCTTCAAGAAAAGAGCGTTTCATTACTTAAAAGGCCGGCATCGTGCGACCCTCCTGGTAATCTGAGTGTCCATGAGCGGTATCACTTAGCATCACATGCCAGAGACAAGATAATGCCCGTTGGTCTAACGTCACATAAATAAATAATAAGGTACTTACGTATTAACGCTACTGCGGCAAAAAATCAATGATTAGCAAGTTTTAAAATAATAACCACTAACAACTTTCACGCACCGGAAACAGGTTTTTCAAACTACCAATCATTAAAGAAATAAAATAAGTACATACTATTTTTTTTTTGGTACATACCAATACTGCGTTTTATTTTCGATTCAAAGACTATTAAGGACCATAATTCAGTAGGTAGGTAAATTGTCGTTAGGATACGTCTGCAATTTGACCTTTTTACTATTCGATGTAATGCAAAGGTCAGTGCTATTATAAAAGAGATAACGCTATTACACGCTATTAATGATCTATTTTTAAAACTATGATAAAATATCGTAGCTAAACAAATTAAGAGCGGGCACTAAATAAAATAACTATTCGAACATTTGATTTTATACTCTAATTAAATGAATTCCTTCAAAAATAATTGAATTACATACAGTACAATACTTTGAATTAATTTAATCTTTATTTGTATTTGAAAATATGTCATACAATAAATGTCAATTTGACATATTATACAGATAATAATATGTCAAAAAATCCCGCCTTTTTCTGTTTGGTCACTGTGTTATAGACTATAACGCTGACTTTGAAAATCGCTTATTATTTAAGAAACGTCTTTGCTGTTGTAAGTAATAATTGCAGTTGTACCGTGCTGTTTTCATATGCAATTTCGATTTCTCTTAATTTCCGCAGCGGTGTTGCTGCCGCAATCACTTAACGGCTCAATATTGAACTCGTAATTGGGAGTACCAGCATACAATGAAGGACATATCAATAGCATAATTATGTATTATTAGTTATGAGTCGTGGTGCGGTATTCATGTGCCGCATAAAATACTTATTCACTGTATAGAAATTATTTATAAAAGATTCAATGTACATACAAACATGTGCACCTTACAGTTATATTTTTTCATAGTGATAATCATAAGGAGACACGGTTCTCTGCCTTCATCTTTTTCCTTTTTTATTCATTTAAAATTAAAGAGTCTGTCACAAAACATGTCTGATTTTTGGTTTCAAATTTTTTTGAAATGAATCAATATATTTAGAAAAATAGTTTCAAACAATTAAAACATTTGTAAAATATCGTTCAATTTCGTAACAAATGGTTTGAAATCTTAATATCTAAAAAACGGTTTCGAATTATCAAAACATTTGGAATATATTTCTTTAAACGAAAGGTGAACCTTTAGACAGACTACAGAATAAGTAAATAGTTTCACTATAACCACACTACACTAGCGTGTTGCATATTGACCGATCAAACAAGATTTGCAAGAATTGTTAATATGTTGCTTGCTAGGCAACTTGTACACCTGCTTATACAATCTTCAGCTGGAACAATTACCAACAATTTTTTTAAATTTTGAAATCTGTGACATTCAGAAAATTTTACGTGTAGGAACAGGTCCTGTATTAGTATTATAGCTATACAACAGTGCCTGGGGTCAATGTACGCTTACAATGTAACGATGATAAGGCATGTCGCTCATCAAACGTTTGTATCGCAACTGAAGATATAATATTTTTATCTTCTATGAAAGATATGGTTTAGTATATTTTTTCTTGCAATTAAATCATTTATATCAATTAAAAAGCCTATATTCATCGGTGAATTTTTAAATCGGTCCTGTACTTTTTGAGCCAAATTATAGCAAACATACAAACAAATCTTTCATTTTAAAATATTATTACAGATAGGGTAGAAACGAATAGATGCATTTAATTATAATACTAATCCTAGACACACCAATGATATTTCAAGGGATTAAGTCTTTAAGATTAATATTAAACATAGTATGAAAGAACCGACTGGAGCACTGTCTGTCGGGTTGAATCTTAATCATTGTGCCATCCGAACAAATCGTTCTAGCCGTTTAATACAGTAAGCATGGTTAGAGAAAGAGAAGAATTATGTATATATAATTATTATAAAATATCCTTGGCGCGAATGTTAAGACAAAAAACACCTATCGAATGAAGAACGAGAACAATGCATTCATGGTTAATAAACTCATAATTATTTTCCTTGTCCATGTCAATTAGGAATTGAATAATTCACGCTTTATAAAATGGCTAATGATTTAGTGAAATATGAAATTCGATATGGTGTGTGAATAACCGACGTGTTTTTCGTTCGTTTTGCCCTGCATTGTCTAGCAACTTTGCACCATGAAATTCGTACAACTGAGCTGAGCTGATGTTGACCTATTGTTTTCAAATAAAGAAGGTATTATGAATGACAAATAAAATATGATTATTAAATAATAAAGTTAATTTTGGGTCAAATAATATACCGTGTTTAAGAAAATACTTTCTTGGAATTAAATACTATTTTTTTAAATACTAATATTTTATAAACGTCTGTTACATTTCCTCTTTAGTCTAAATAGCATTTATTATAAATAGTCTTTCCATCGTATTTTAGTCGCTGTTATTTCTTTCTGTGGTGACAATACCTAACGGAAACTAGGTTGTCACTGGGCGCGTTTAGTTTTTTATATAAAACTCACAGTCCGCCTGTGGCTTCTCTACAATTAAGCTTACGTTATAAATGCGATTTCTCTAATACAATATAAATGATACGCACTTTATAACGAACGATAACTATTACTTTTAAACGCACATTTTTTTAAATGTAAGTTTATTTGAAAGTGATCGACTCGTATAATATATCTTAGTAACATATTTATGGAATCTTGTTTTCCGGAATAAAAAAATTGAGAGTGAATCTTTTGTAGATATTTTTTTAGTTTATTCTTTCGTCTCATAGATTGTGAAGAATTGAGATACATTCAATTCTTAATTCTGAACAAGAATTTACCCGCATATGGTGAGAATGTTAAAGATCATACAAAAACGTAATCTCTTACATAGAAATTGTAATTATTGAAGTTTGTTTAGCTGAATCCGCTCAGAAACAACAGAAATTAAGAAATGTTTCAACCGTACCGGTAGAGAAACCAAAAAATGACAGCTAATTAAGTAATCAATAATTACTGTAAGCTACTTATAGAGCAAGATTCACTCAAGCCATAAGATCATTAATCTTATATTAAATTAATAAATTTGTAAAGGTTAAAAAAGATTTAATGACCTCATCATCATCATCATCATAAATCTAGCCCCTTGTGGGCCTTAGCCATCTCAAGTACACTTTGCCATCGAAACCTATCCAGTGCTTTCCTTCTTTCTTAGCTCGTTTCATCATTAATATTGTATTAATGTAATAAATTTGTAAATGTTAAAAAATATTTAATGACCTCATCATCATCATCAATTCAGACCCTTCTGGGCCTTAGCCTCAAGTACACTTTGCCATCGAAACCTATCCAGTGCTTCGCTTCCAACTTCAACCCTCTATTGTTTCGAAGTCCTTGACAACTCCATCCTGCCAACGCAGCCTTGGTCTACCGGGTTGACCTTCCATATTAACTCAATATTGTATGGCGTAGTTGATCTTAGGGCAGGAGCACTCCAGTAATGACTTAATTGAGTATAATTTACTTTACTAATTTTACATAAACTGCATAACATCAAACTTGAACAAAGGAAGTGCCCGTGCGCATGTATCACGACTTCTTTTACTATCTATACCCGACTCGACCATTCGGGGAAATGTTCGAGTCAATTCGTAAACAGCCGAACGAGTCAAATTAGCAACTATTGCGTACTTGTAGCAAGATTCTTAAGATTATTTTTTGAATTAATTTAAATTAATATTAAAAGCTTACAATATCTTCGTTCGGTAAAGTGTCCGGCACTCCATCTGACGTAAAGAAACTTCAGATGAAAGAAGTAAGCTAATATTTTATAACATAATTAACTTAATTAACGCCGCAGAAAACACTTCTTGTATTTCACCCCTTGTGGTTTAATCTTACCACATAGAAAGTGATACGAGTTACAACTATGACACGTATTATATCAAGTTGTACTTTATTTCATCAAAACGATGTCAATACTTTAAGTAAATCACCGTTTAGTCCACGCTGTCATGAAAAGATGCTATAACTCAGTTTCAGCATCGGACGTCAAGGCAGAATACAAAATACTATCCGTATTACCTTGACGTTCGTCGTTCCAAAACTGAGCGTCTCTTACGGCAATAATGCTTCCGAACCAATTCAACTTAGAGCCCTTCGAGAAAAGAGCGTACTAATTTTTAAAAGGCCGGCAGCTAGCTCTATTACCTCCTGTAATCGTGTTGTCGAATCACAACTGAGTTTCTTATGGAAATTTTGCTACGCAACACCACTATGTGGAACTAGCTGTCCCCTGAAGTACTTGAGAACCAAATTTGACTTAGGGTCCTTCAAGAAACGAGCGTACAAATGTCTTATAAGGCCGGCAATGTACTTGTGAGCCTTCTCGCAATGTGAGTGTCCGCTGTTATATATATATATTTGGTGAAGCTTTCCGAGTTTCATTTAAAATAATATTTGATAATTAAATTTAAATATCACGATACACATACGTGTCATTACTAAAACACATAACAGTCAACGTTATAAAGCAAATGCAGAGCAAGAAAATCTATTATTTGTGTGTATTAAAACCATTATTTTCCGCGATTGTGAATTTTTAACGAGTGCGTTGGACTATCAACTACTTATCTCTTAATACCAGTAATCCACGTTTTATAGCCAATGAGATTGTAAACTATTTACTTTATTGACAACAACTTGATAGTAGCTTTTGAACAAGTTTAAATTATGTATATCTTGCTGTAAAATGTTTTATATTGAACTATTATTATTATTTACTCTCTTTTACCTGTGTGGACACGTTTGCCCCATCTCACCTATTTTGGATTATGCAAAAAATCCTTTTAAATATGTATTTACTAGATTTCTAGGTTATTTACTAGAAAAAAGCGTATAATTTTGACATGGTACTGATATCTTTTAATATAAGTAATAATAAATATTATTAACAGTTAATATAAAACCAAACTATTTAAATATTTTTTTAATCATAGAGTATAAATGGTGATTAAATTTTTAAAAGCAAAGTGCTTTTATAGCGTGGTCGAGTATCAAGATTATAAGTTTGACAATAATTCTTAATAACTTACCTATTATTATTACATTATGTTAATGTTTGTATTATATAACATTATAAAATTAATCTGACGTTTGCTTGGATTGTGCGGACTTTATAATTAATGTATCTAATTGTACTACTATCTTAACAAATAAACGATTTCATTTTACTTCATGAAAAAATAACTTATAAAAAGTCTCGCTAGGGAACTCTTCTACCGTAAAAACTTGTGAGATCCACCATCCATGTCGGTTGATTTATTCAGTCCATACTTTTTTGTATACAGTGCTCACGAGTGCATTACCGGCCTTTAATAATTGGTACGCTCTTTTCTTGAAGGACCCTAAGTCTAATTTGTTCGGAAGTACACACAGTTTAGTGGATAGCTTCCACATAGTGGCAAAAACTGCCTTACAAACGCTCAGTTATGGAACGACGAACGTCGAGGTGATACGGGTAGATGAAACTCAGCTGCAGGTATTTATCCGAACAACTCTTGATAACCTAACAACATATGTAGTTTAACGACAATATCAATATTTTTTGTTTTAAGTTAATACATATACATTATTTTAACCAGTGTATCTAGGAAACTGGACCGAAGACAGTTGATCTTAATTAATCTAAATAAAACTCTAATTCTATTGAAACTTCCAGTCTCTTAAAACTTTTATATATTTAGAAAATTGCCTAGTTAAAATTCTTAATTTACTGGTTCAGAATTTAGGCATCTAATTTTTCAAGGGGGTCAGTAATGGCCTAAACTGATTCGAGAAAAGAAAGGAAGGCCGTTCCACATTTTTCCGTCAGTCACGTCACACGAACTTAACAGTCTTAAGCCCCGTTCCTAGTTAAAAAAGCTTTTCATTTCGCATACTCTAATATTACTTTACTTCCGGACGAAAATCTGCGTACTTGGACAGTCTCAACAAAGTCGCCGTGTCTGTACCGGCCTTTAGAACACTTATCAACCTAGGCGTTGAAGGCAACAAAACCCCCGCTAAGTTTAGACAATTGTTGATTCTTCTGCAAGTAAATGAGCAGGGACCATGGACTTCCTCGTAGAGAGAACATCGCAAGGAACCCGGCATGTATTGGACCCATAGACGCTACCCCAGGCACAGAAGACGAATAGGAATGCAACCCGTATTCAAAATCATTCTGTATATGTCATCTGTCAATTTATCATAAATTTTTCCCTCTAAAAATTATTTTAAAATAAATGGTTGAACAAATAGCCCTACTACTAAAATATTACACTGGCCTTTGACCACAGAATATTCAACAAATGGGCCTGTTAAAATAGTTGTATACTTTATTAATTATACATATTATATTATATCCTGAATATAGACTTATCAAATTGTCAGCGGATAAAATCAATTCGGAACGTTACATTTTCCTTGTTCAGTTGTATTCCCTTTCTGACATTTAACCCACAATTTATTTCTAAGTAACAAAGTGCATTCAAATTATGCGCACTCGTTACTGTTAATTGTCTACCATTATGCTAATCGTTTTATAAATTGTATAAAACACACTTAACGAAGCATTTACCTATATACGTATATATATAATGCAGCTGCAGGTTTGAATATACGGAAATTCATATCACTGTTTGGTTATACGTTTTGAAAGCGTTTGTACAAACTCGAACATTCCATAAATTTTGTTAATATAATATATAATTTTGTTAACAAATTAATATTATTTTTTTCGAAAAGTCATACATAAAATTTATTTTAAAAAAATCTAGTAGGATCCTTGAATGTTTTTGGTAAATTACTATAAACCTTTATTGCCATACAAAAGGCGATTTTCTAATACAATTCCAGATTAATTTTTTGGCATAGTGACACCTACTTACTACGGCTAGTAGTTATTACAGCTAAGTATAGAGTTTCTCGATCGACGCTTGGAAAATGCCTATTCCCGACGAGCTTAGCTCGTCAATATAGCCCGAGCTGATCTGCGATGCATTATAATAATAATAAATAAATAAAAAGTGTTTATTCATTTTAAGTAGGTACATTTTCATTCCTAGGTGTAAGATTTGGAAACCCTTTTAAGTAAATAAATAACAAATAACTGTGTCAGGAATCCTAGCTCCTCCATAAACAAACTTAATTCTTAATTACTTAAAATAATTACATTATTTAATCTTATTTTATTTATCTTTTTTCAACCGTTGTCATCACGCCTGAGTGCATAAGTAAGTGTGTGGGTGCAAATTGTGTGTGAGTGAATGAGTAAAGTAAACTATATTAAATATAATATAAACACTAGGGCCTTCGGCAGTTACTTTTCGATCCTCCCTTTAGGTTCGAGAAACAGAAGACAAACCACCAACAAACTCCACCCTATAAACTTGTATAACCATGTAATTTACACACACACAATACCTAGTATTACAGCTTGTCACTGTGCTGGATAGGAGAGTTAACCAAATCTCCGTTCAAACGACTAGTAGTAGTAACGACTGATATCCTGAACCGTAAAGTATGCTAATGTGACAATTCCTAAGCAAAAATAGAATGCCCACAATTTACAATTTAAAGAAAAATAGCAGATGTTTTCACCTCATGACCAAGTCACAAGAAATAGCTAGTTCTTAGATCAGGGTTATTATCACACCTGTGCCACACGACACTCTATAAACCATAAAGGTTCAAGTTCCAATACGGAAACGACGAGATGAGTAATTAAAACTTATTAATTGCACCGCCATTCTCGATCGTAAAATCCTCGCCTTCACTACTAAAAGTGCTCTTAGTAATAAAATAAGTTTTCCTTTAAACCTTTAAAAATACAGGCTCGTTCGAGCTAGGAACGAAATTCGATGGCAGTAAAAAGAGCTGGGTTTTATGAGCCTGACTGTACACAACGAACCAGGGTTGTCACAAATAACTAACACTTGCCAAAAAGATATGCCACATGTATATCGTGGGAATAATTATTTTTACTCCAAATCTTCTAAACATAGGATTCGTCCTAATGAGTCTCTCGTTCGGCAGTCTCCTGTAGCATTACTTGATACACGACCATTCTTTGGATAATACAAGGCAGACCAAGGCTGCAACCCACTACATAATAAATAATTCATTCAATTAATGTAATATTAGGTTTTTATCTATAATTGTGTGAATATGTAATAACACTGTATGTACTGTATGACATTTTGTAATCTGAATGCATTAGATTTACAATATTGTGCAATAAAAAAGATAAAGGGTTAAATGCTAAGCCAGATAACATTTATTAACTGATAATACTTATCAGTTCTTAAGACATACTTTGATTTAAATATAGGAACTCTTTAATGAAATAGAAACTATTAATGAGAGCAAAAATTACTTAAAAAAATTAAATGTATTGTTATATCAACTCTACTGTATGCCTGGCATACCTGGACGTTTACGAAGTTAGCAAAATAGATGTTTAAAATATCTAGAAAGAAGCTATCATACGCACGTAAAGAAGACGAATCGGAAATATTAGAAAAATGACAACTGTAATTGGTTGAACACGTAGCATTAGCTAGAGACAATTGGGGGAGTGCACAATTTCTACATTGGCATCCACGCGCGACAAGATCGCATGGACGCCCGCGGCGACGTTGGTCCGACTATCTGGTGCATCTGACCATCGCCTCATGGCAAGCAAGGGAAGTCCTAGAGCTTGTATTATAACTGTAGCATTTTTTATAAGTAAAAGGCTTTATTATTATTACTATGCCTGAGGTATTGGGACTTAACCTCGGAATTTAATCGTTGGACGCTTCAATCGTCAAAAGAAGATGCACGAACAGTATGCGTAGTGATGAAGAACAAAATAGTTGTCATTTAGTTTAAAACGCACTCGTTTAAAATTAAACTAGAGATCCGTTAATATTTGATGAACACGTTGCTCTATTTATTTGCAATTGGCAACCCTGTGGCGACTCGTCAGAGGCGCGTGACTTCTTAGCTAACCATGCGCTTTGATTAGTTCGCGAAAATGCACTACCAAGTAATACGATCTAATCCTGTCCGTAACTGGGCAAACGTGCCTGCTCGTAGACGTCAATGTCAATTAGTCTCATATCCTGCATACATTTAGATATAGGTTTTGTGAATTGAGCGCAAATTTACGTGATTCTTCTGTGTTGTCTATACGGTAAAAGAGGACCCTCTCACTCAAGAATGATGAAGAATTGAAAGAACAGAAATCTGATGCAAAGCGAGACTAAAATATTTATTGTTAGCACATGTATTAAGGTTTGCATCCGCCATTCCTGTTGGGGTTAAAATAGGAATATAAGCGATTGTCAAGGATGTATTTGGCACGAATCTTGGTCATTGGAATTTCACCGATATACTCTCAGCAAAAAAACTTAAAGACAACTATTGTATAGACTATAGACGAATATGTTTAAGCAACCTTTGCATTAATAAAAGTATTTCTATGTATAATATGTTTTCTATATGTTACATATACTATTCAAGTGGGGTAGGGTTTTTTTAGGTCGAATTAGGCCCACGCATAGTCCAGTATCTAATCAAATTATTTAGTTTTTCGTGTGTCCTTTTTTATAATATTGTCCTGATCACATATGTTTTAATTGCTTTGTTTGGTCCATTAGCTTTATCTTAATATATATGTGATATATATTTTTGTACTTCTTGCTTACCTTAATTTTATTTTGTTGTGTTATTAAATGATACTTTTGCATTACATGTGATGTGTTTACTAAAGTGACAGTTACAATATATTATAAAATATATGACAATTACGAGGAACATAAATTTTACAAAAAACTGCAAACTGTAAACTGTGGAACGTTAGGGATACTAAAGAGGTCTTATATTATTTTCCTTACAGAACCAGTACAGTTATTATTTACATTACCCTTTATCGACTTTTAGATTCCATTGATTTATTACATAAATACGTGGAATCTTTGAGATTCGCACTGCAATAGCTGACTGTCAAGACAATATATGCGTGCCCCGAGGTATGAATGTCTAGATTTAATGATCGTGAATAAAATATAAATTATTCCATTATACGCAAAGTCGATAAATACAGGTTACTTAAAAAGACGTATTTATAAATAGTTTTCAATAAAAGCAATACTAGTAAATACATGTTTATCTATATATATATATATTTATATATATAAATTTATATATTTACGTAATAGTTTTTAATAAATATGCATTTTAGAATGACTTGTGACATAGCTTCTCTTTTCAGTTATAGTACAGAGTTGTTAAATCCAATGCCAGAGGACACGCGGGTGCGTTGTCGGCCTATTAAGAATTTATACACACTTTTCTTGATGAACTGAAAGTCCTGTAAGTCTTTAGTCTTGTTAGTGTGTCTTGGAGGTCTATTACGTGAATATTAGTCCCACAGAACCCTTCACCATAAGACAGCCGTGGGTTTGATATACGTTAGAAAAGCAAAACCCCCAAAAATGTTCTATCTAACAGTCCAAATACTGAGCCAGTGTATTAAATAATATATTAAATTTAATATTAAATCTTAGGCAGGTAATACATTTTAGTTTGAGTTTTAAATTCTATTCACGCCATACTTGTAGCTTTTATCCACACGGGGAAAGTCCTCAACCTACTTACACCCAGACACCCCTTAGACTGGCAACCCTCAATAATTAACCAATTTAACCTATACAGAGTAACATACTCTACACTAGAATAATAGTTAAGTAATAAATAACGATATCTTGTTGACAAAAACGAGTGCCAGTTCTTCTCGTGACTGATGTAAATTTAGAATATTTTATATGTATATATATATATATATATATATATATATATATATATATAAGTATGGTATGGTACTTGGGTGGACACGTTTGCCCCGTCTCATCTGCCTCGGACGATCAACAAGGGGCGGCCACAGAGCAGGCGGAAAATAATAAAAGGCTCAAATAATAGTTTTTGGAAAGGAGACTATTGCGCTGTGCGGATGCATTCCTAGGTCAACGAATAAGTCTGCATCTTCTACCGCATTTACCATGGAGAGTGTTCATAGGAGTTGTTCGGATTAATACCTGCAGCTGAGTTTCATCATCGGACGTCGAGGCAGAATACGAAATTCCACCCGTTTCACATCGACGTCCGCCGTTACACAACTGCGCGTTTTTAAGGCAGTTTTTGCCGATACAGATACGAAACAGATAGGCCGCTCCAGATGCTTCGTTGAAAAAAATAATAAAGCAATTTTGCAATTTAAAATACACAAACCAACATTAGTGTTTATTTATGACCGTTTCTGCTCTATGGTAGCCATGGAGCAATCATTCTAATTAATGGAAAATACCATGAATAGTTATCATAAGTATTAGTAATCATCGCAGTTTTTTTACTATTACTCGTGTTCGTTTTATTTAATCAGCATTTATGATTATACACTTAGTTGCAGGGATTATCGTAATTAGTTTTCTTTTGAATTATTGAATAATGTATAAAAATTGTAATGATTAGATTTTACACTTATTTTTTTGTTTTTTCTTAAACTTTCCTATGTATTCTGATTAATGACATATGATATATATAAGCCTACGTTGAAACAAAATTCTTAAATAAAAAAGAAGGAAAATCTGAAGCATCGTTTCTGTATTAAAGTTCTATGTCACAACCCACGAAAAATCCAAAAAGTAATATCATCAAACATATAATGAAATCTAAGGCCCAGGCATTAAAAATGTTGGTCCATTGGTTTGCAAAACAATGTTATAAACTATTCTCGAATATGACACAAAAACTTTATTCAATTTCAAATATATGCGATGAAGTGAAAAGATTTATCTTTTTACTTAAGTAATTATATATATATATATATCCTTTAATCTGAGTGTATCTTAAAAGACTGCATCAATACAATCTGTTATCGCGGACATCTTGATCATTAAGATTTGCACATTAAACCAAAATAGAGAATTGCCATTATAAATGGTTAAATTGTTGCCAGTACTGTTTATATTAGACGTAGCATTAAGTTTATAGATACATTTCTACTTGACTACCTGTTTATAAGTAGATTTTTTAACGTGAGTATTCAGTCTGAAGTGACAAAATTATTATTACAAATATGTATTTATCGAAAATTTATGAAATCAGAAACGAACAGGAGGCTCAGTTGATGTTAAGTAAATGCCCATAGACTTTAGAAAAGGATATACATTCCGATGGAATCCCAATCATATTTCCATGCGGAAGCTTGGTTGGAACTTGCAAGGAAAGTGGGAGCGTGTCCCAGGAAAACCTGGCGCCTCATCTGCTGGCAAAGAGTTCCGGAAAGATTTGGATCGATGTGAAATATGAGACTCAATGTGGACGCCTCTAACCCATCTAGGAGTTATAGGACACAACGTAAGTCCACTCACTCTCACCACACTCACATTGCCACAAGGTTCGCAAGTGCATTGCCAGCCTTTTTAGAATTGATATGGTATGAAAATATACAAGGTAGTAATAATCAAAAGCCGTTTCACACATTAGCAAATTGCGTAAAAACATCTGTTGTCGCGAACATATAGGACGTCAAAATTCAAACTAAGAATCCCTGCACCATTAAAACGCGGCGAATAGGCGAATCTGTCAAAACATATAGCTCATTCCGAACAGTTAACGCTTCTGCGATCATTACTACACATTTTCCATAAACTAGTTGCTCGTAAAATTGCACATATGTTTACCGGAGCGAGGTGCAGCACCTTAAAAGCATTGGTAATATAACAAAACGTCTGAACCGAAATTGCCCATAAAAGTCGGACGGCGTTTTCCAACTAAAGCTATGAAACTGAAACGCTGGTGGAATTTACAATGGTCTACACCGTCTACATTTAACGTTCGTGACGTTAGCCTTAGTTTAATTAAAGCATTTAAAGGTATTATTTGGTCACTGCAAAGCCGAGAAAGCATTTTCCAGTGTTTCAAAAAGGTAATACATAGCACTCGCAGACGATGCAAAGGTATGTGCAGTCCACGGGTAACGAATTTGCGATCCGTCTGACATTGAGAATGGGTGGTATCACTTAACATGCGGTGAGCCTTTTGTCGGTTTAATCATTGTAAAAAGAATTTGAGTCAAGTCTGCTTAAAAATTATTTGATTTTATTTTTCCTTCAACAATTTAATTCTATGTTTGTAGAAAAAACGACACTGGCAATAGAAAAATGTAATTAGTACATTTTAAAGCATTATCTAGTTAAATAAAATTTATTTAAATATCACAAAAAATCTAAAATATTGACAATGGCTTACTTCAGGGTGTCGGTTTTATGTGACGGTGTGCGCGTGCATCGTAAAAATTAACTCACGTCATTTTTCCTACACGCGCCAAAAGAAGTATAAAAAGTATGGTTCATCAACATATGGTAACATGAAGTAAGTATTATCCGGGTTCTAAAACCCAAAAGCTTAAGTAAATCCTGATAAGGAAAAAACTTTACATAACAATCGTAGATAAGGCGTAGTAAGGTATTTATTTACAATTAAAAACAATTTTAATACAATTAAACGAAAATCATTTTCTAGAAACTGTTTGTATAATATGTGTAAAGAATTTCTTGAATGTGATTTTAAATATTGTGTCAAATGGAATATTATTATTCATATCAGTTTCCTCTATTTCACATTAAATAGTTTAATACACGTTTATTTGGATATTTTAATTTCTAAAACACAACAACACACAACGTTAAAAATGTTTTTTGTTTGCAAACATCTATTACTGAAGGTATCTAAGAGGGCTTGTTATGTCTTTATCTTACTTATTATATACCAATACGTCTACATAGTCAAACGTATCCAAATAACTTGATAATATTAAAAGGACTTTTAAATGTGGCAAACACCTGAAACAATTTAATAATTGTTTACATTAACATAGTTTGAATGTTTTCACTTAATAAAAATGTGTAGTGTGAGGCCATGATACGCCTTATAGGGAAGGAATTTTTAAACATTGAGATATTGTAATAACTAGTAAGGTATCTGTATCTATCATACGACAAACACGATATATTACGATTTTAATGCAATATAATACGTGCTCGAATAAAGCTTCGTCTGACAGCCATTTGCACCTGAAAGATTACCGCGTAAGCCGCAACAATGTAGGGTAGTTCAAACGTTAGTGGATTAAAGTTACCCTACCACAGATAAAATATCACTACTAATAATGATGTCACTTTAATACTTGTAAGTCTTACAAGCATTTAGTTTTGTTGGTTGCTTCGTATATGGTCTCTAATGAAAAATCTCTTAAACGAATAAAAAAACTTCTGCAGGAGTTGGTCTTTAATGAAAAATCTCTTGAACGAGATAGAATAAAAATATATGGGCCACATGTTGCACCATGACCGTTACTATCTACGCCATTTACCCTGGATTTTACCTATTATAATTATATTAGTTGAAGGAATTGGTAGCGGTCATAGCGCAACACGTGGTCCGGGTACGCAACATTCCGTTGTTTAATGTTCTGCATAAGTTTTTTCATCATTCCAACTCGTTTCAGAACCTTCTCGTTAGAGACCTTCTGGATCCATTCATATAGGTAAACAAGTACACTTATGAACGTAAAAAAAAATTAAATTTATTGTAAATTTACATTTACTACCAGTTCGCAAGTCAAGGGCGTAGAGCGGACAAGAAGAACTGCCAAGAAACTTTCCGGTACTCCATGTGTAGCGGAATCACTTAACATCAGATGAGCCTCCTGCCCCATTGCCCCCTGTTATATAAGAAAAAATACCGTATGGACCTTACCATTAGGCTCGCCAATAAGTTGCCGGCCTTTTAATAATTAGCTTAATATCTTTTTACTACGACTTCAATAATTTGGTTTCACTAACGGTGAATTATAAATATATATTTTTTGGAATAGATTTGCATGAATGAGGTTTTATTAACCCTGAAATAGAGTAGGTTTATAGGACATTGGGTGAATAGAACTCGTCTAGACTTTAATAAAGAGAAATAGATCTATAAACTCGGATCTTACATCAAGTTACGAGGTTCGTTGTAAAAAGCGTAGAGCGATTGCGTTGCAGTTTTATATCCAGGAATGTATTTACGACATTCCGTTTGCGAACGTAAAATTTTGCTACTGCAGTCGAAAGACTAACTATGGGACATAATTTATAAAATCAATATCACGAATCGTAATTGCTACGAGTCAATAAAGTAAATAGTTTCTATGGAAATAAAATTTGCTTGTTTCATAATAAGTTAACTTTGATTTTGCAAGAAACAAAAGGGTTTTTATTTTATTTTTTTCATTTTCGATCGCAAAAATATGATGAATATCTCTTACTTTTCTTAAGTACCACTTTTTAAAAAGAAAAAAATAGCACAGATATATTGCTGACATTAATATTGAATATTCTTGAATAAAATAAAAATTTCAGAAATTAATATCTAGTTAAAGCTGTACTAAAGTACAGTAAGACCTTTACTATGCCACTAATAAGCTTCACATCCACACACAAGGTCATACTATATCGTTAACCTGCGCCAACTAGATTTTTATTTAAAATTACATAGATAAGCTTGTTTGTGATATTCAAGCACAGCTTAGCTCTTTTCAATCTACGAGACGCAATAAAAATATGCGAAGCGCCCGGAACATAAAATGCGGAACGACAATGAATTCCTGAAAAAGATAATGGCATCTCTTTACAGCCGGGTAGGACAGAAAGAGAGAGACGATGGTAATAAAACTTTTGATAGGATCCAACGGAATCCGCGATATCGGACGTAGTTTTAGTATCCTCCTGTATCGTCTAGCTTTAACTGTTGACATTTTCTAATACTCGATTGGCTTCATGTACTCGAAGTACTTGTGGCTAAACATTTTTGCACGGAACGTAACTAAGTTCGATTTAGACAAAAAAAGAGTGTGTGTACTTATGTATGTCGTAGGATAATTTGATGCATCGAATCTTCGCGAAAACCCTAGGGGTTTTGCGAAAACGCGGATAATTAGACATAGGCGAAAAATTATCAAATCTTACTGGACAAAGTCAGGATTTTTGCGAAAATGCTCGTCGTTGTAGTAAGATTTGATGTGCTCAACACTGATTGGCTACAATTTTGCTGGCTGACTTCTAATTGGTTCCTAGTTTGCCGATCATTAACTTCAAGTATTGTATCATAGAGTTATGAAGGTTTAGAATAGGTGAGAAAGGAAAATCACTAAATTGATTTTTAAAAAACTTTTTATTGAAAATTTTAGTATGTATGTTGTTTTCTATAGACAATAGGAGATCTCAGTCGTAGTAAAAAAAATGATCCAATTTTAGGGTGTAATCCATAAATTGGATGAAATTGGTTAGGTAAACAATTAGTTTAATAGTGCAACAATGGAATTGATCAGTCTTGTGAATTAAAGTCTTGAGATAAAATCACTCATTCATCAGCCTTCTCTTCTGCAATTTAACTCAGACGCAAACGTAAACAAATAACGTGCGACAACAAATGATTGACATTTAAGACGTCAACCAATCAGAGACGATCTCTTATTGAACGCGCTGACCGACCAATCAGCGTTCTTATTTCATAACAGCCAGCGTTTCGTTTCGCAATATTGCTATAGTAACGAGTATTTTCGCAAAAATCCTGACTTGGTCCAGTAAGATTTGATAATTTTTCGCCTATGTCTAATTATCCGCGTTTTCTCAAAACCCCTAGGATTTTCGCGAAGATTCGAAGTATCAAATTATCCTACGACATGTACACGCATTAGAAGTTATACTTCTTTGGCGTATAGAAAAAAATAACTAAAATGCAGCATCGATAATTATTCAAATTAATAAAAAAGATTTTGTTTAAATAAATAAATTATTAGTAAATTCATTGAATGAAATTGATTTAAAATCACCAAAATAATATTTATTAATTCACACTGTTTAGTTGTACTGTTATGAAAAAGTGTTCTAAATATAAAAATACTAAGATATACAACTTGAACACAGTTATCGATGAACTTCCAAAAACGCATCTTACTACTATTACTCATAATCGCTAATCGAGATTCTTGTTACTTTAAGAAATATCGCGTTTTGATTTGCCAGACATTGTTTGAAAGATGGCTATTCATTTCTCAAGTATTTTCATTTTAAGAAACAAATATGAAAGAATAATAGTGTTATAGAAACTCCCTTTACAATTGAAATCAAAATAGTCTCGTCCAGGGTAGAACAACTGGACCCCTGTTTTTGATTGTATACGAGTGTGGTCAATTTGTGGTGACACGCTTTTCCAACTTAGCCACTGTCGAAAACAACTGACACTCTATCGTCAATATAATTTAAACTTTGTTTGTATGACATTAAGGTCCAAATTCGACTATACACAGTATTCAAAACATACGACCACACAAGTTTAGAACAGTTTCAAACTTAAATGAAGTAACAATTGTCTAATTTTCACCCGAAAAGTTTGTATTAATTATCATTCAATTGTTTTGATTTCTCGAGCGTTTAATGAACAAATTTCATTGGTATTGGAGAATTTATAATTAACCAATTAATAATAATACAAAGAGATACATAATTTCAAATGATCGATACCGTTACTATAACTAGCATAATCCACTGGCGCAGTGACCAAAAGTCAGCCTGGCTTTGCTGAAAATAATAATTGTGATGTGAGCTCCAAGTCGACTGGCAAGTAAGTGCTTTCTTTCCGAGTCCACAGCTCTGTTTTCCTATAATATTCCTATATAAATACGTTATATTTTTTGAATATGATCATGTTGTTACGGCAAAGAAGTGTAACTTCTAACGCGCATATAAAAGTAGAAACACGTTTTTTTTAAATGTTTTACTAACAAATTAAGAAATATAGTTAATAGCAAAGCAAGCGTAACTATTAAATCGATTTTTTTATATATCCAGTTGTTACAGACTATTAAAAACATCCCAGTCTCACTTAAACAATTCATTAAAAAAAACAAACATATTTAATAAGTTTTTATCTTCCGCATTGATAAATAGCAAAAAAATGTCTTTTTATTCTGTTATATGAAAGCATACATTTATAAGCTATGACATCCGCCAAGTTGCATATATTATGAATAAAAGAACTCATTATAACTGGTTCAACATATTGAATGTCCTGTATTAATACACACACACATAATATTTTTCTAATCTAAAATTTTTGGATACATTTTGTAAGGCATTTGTTTCCGCGTAATGTCAAGATTAATTTTAGTGAGAAATCTGGCTAAGTATCAGGTTTAGGTCCTTCTCAAGCACTGATTTCATTTAATACATTTTATATTAAATAGAATAAAAATAAATCCTTGCAATCACTGCTATGATTAATTCATGTCAGAGGGTTTAGGAATGTATAATGAAATGGCCGACCGCGGATAATTACGTTTCGTAATTGAATTAGACTTTAATTGTTTGCAATGTTCATTATTTACACGACGTATAATAGATTGACTAGTTTTGTCACGTATGTTTGGTCATGTGAGGTAAAGTGTCGCATTAACGTTATTACAAATTACGAAAAGAAAGAACTATTTATCAAAGATGCACAAATACGATGATGATGTCTTGATATGAAACCTTATTAACGTATTATCTCTAGAAATTTAAACAATCTTCTAGAAAAATAACCAAAAACAATAGACAAGAGACTCGGACGCCATATTGTATGTTTGTTCTAATTTCAAATACTCATGACTCGTAAAAATTGGAACTCGAAATTTAAAAGACCTGTTTTTTAATTCTGTCACCGGCCAAGTATGTCTATGAAACTATTTTGAAAATATTTCCTAGTTACATTTCTTTATTAGATAACGACATTCTGCGATAAATGTTACACGTGTAATTATTTTATTAATAGCTGGCACTTTGCAGGTTTCATTGCTCATTCAATAGCTAGTTAATTGATTTTACTCTTTTCACTGAGTGAGTTTTATACAAGGTTTTAGTTGCATCAAAATGGCTTCTTTCACCCGAAATGGTGTCAAACAGAATGTTATGAAAAGACTTAAACAATTTGTGTATTGAAATGAATTTCATTGAAGGATTTCCACCCAATTCAATTTAGGGTTCTTTAAGAAAAGAGAGAGGCTGGCAACGCACTCGCGAATTCAGTAGCATTGAGAGTGTCCATGGGCGGCGGTATCACTTAACATCAAATTAGCCTCCTGCCCGTTTGCCCCCCGTTTCTATTAAAATTTTTATACCGCATGGACACCTTGTCACATAGCTCGCAAGTGCGTTTGACAGCTATGCTTGACAGATGACAGATCGTAAATTTATATTTTCGGATTAAATTTCGTGAATTGTGGATCTAAAACTATAATTATGTATAAAATTATAGGCCTCTTACCTAAGTAACATTTTTTTAATGTAAGAAATATTCGAAAATAAAAATACCACAGTTTAATGGCCATTTTATAACTAAAGTAGTCATTAAATTATTATTAATTGACAGGTAATTTTATCACAGCGTAAATATCATTTGACATAGGCATACAAACAGAAACGTGTTTAAATTTGTACATAGTACTGCTTGTATAGATGAATTCTCTCATTTTTTTAAAGAACTAGGAGGTTTAAGCGTCTTTTGACTATAGAGACAAAATTAAATGTTACCATTGAATATTGTATCATAAATACTTTTTCTATTGGACCACCCTGGTCGATACAACAAAGTGGCGGTGGTAGAATCTAGCATACGGGATAGGGGTAATCAGTTTTGCGGTTACGAAAAAGTGTAACTAATATTTCTAGTTCATGCTTTTACGACATTCGTAATTGAAAATGGCTGTACGCAGGTTTTGAATACAATGTTGAAATTTTTTCAAAGAAAGTTTTAATACTGAGTTGTAAGTATAGTCTATATTTAGAGCAGTGTTGGCCTAGTGGCTGCAGCGTGCGACTCTCATACCTGAGGTTGTAGGTTCGATCCCGGGCTGAGCACCAATGGACTTTCTTTCCATGTGCGTATTTAACATTTGCTCGAACGGTGAAGGAAAACTTCATGAGGAAACCGACATGTCTTAAAGATTTATATGTATAATTATACCATCAGAAACATTAAATTAAATCAGTGCGTCACAATCTTTTTAGGTCTGGGCTTCAAATTTATGTGTCTGTTTTTATGATCAGTGAATCTAATAGACATTTAGGCGTCGACTCTTTGGGTCTAAAGCAAGCCGGTTTTCTCGCAGTTAGAACGAATGGTAAATGCGACAAAAAGTCCATTACTGCACAACCGGGGATTGAATTGACCTCAGGGAAGAGAGTCGCACGCTGAAACCACTAGGCCAACACTGCACCATCAACAAGATATATAAAAACCAAGCCTCACTATGCTTCTACTGTAACAAGTTGTAAGATCGATGGCCCACTTTATTCACTGACTTCATTGGGACCATTTGTCTTAAGTTATAACTTAATTAGCTCACCTAGCAACTTACACTGGCAATATTAATATTACAAATCTTTCGGGCTTATAATTTTATTCACAACGAACCACTGCTTCGAGAAAAGTATGGTACGCGTCGCTTTTTTGCTCGTCTCGGCGGAGGCTCTGCGTCTCCAAACCCAGACGTGAGTATCTGTCGTCATGTGTAAATAATTTATACTGTACGAAATCTGATATTTAAAGAACTTTTTTTTAGTTAAATAATTATATTTAATTATAAAAGGTTAGTCGACATCACAGGAGAACGAAGAGCTGGCAGCTACCTCGCACAAAGAATTAGTCTAGCTATTCAAAGGGGGAACGCTGCTAGTATCTTCGGAACCTTGCCTAAAGGGACTCCTTTTAATAATATTTTTTAATAATTAAATTTTTAAATTTTACTGCCTTTTTGAATTTGTCAAACACTCCGATATTGGGAATTTGAGATTGTAATTGATTAAATAATTGCACACCCTCATACCATCATACCTAATAGATTTCTTTAAATAATTTGTACGCGGCTTCGGCAAAATAAGCAAACTCGCTCGACGAGTATTGCGTGTAGTTGTGTATTTGATTTTTTTAAATGATAGGCAACTATGGAGAGAGTTATTTAATTTTTTTAATATCTGATATTTAATATCGTAAATAGAGTAGGTACATAATTCGTCGTGTTATATAAATTAACATAAACAAATATCAAGTAAACCTGTCTTTCTCCAATAAAGATATAATATACTACTTTAATGATCCAGTCGTAACATCATTGCTTACTTTTACAATATTTCTACGAATACAATTTGCCTACACGCAGCTCATTATAGGGTTTTTATGGCTCATGCCATTATTGTGATCCTTTTTACAATCTCTAATTGCATATTATAAAAGCTGAAATGACTCGGCTTATGGCCAGACTCGGGCGAAATATTAAACGAAGATAAATCCAGCATTTTACGGCCTACTTCAAAGAATACCGATAAAATATGGATATGAAGCAGTTTTTAATTTAAAGGACTACGAGATACGATCTTGTTTGAGTAGATGATCCTAAGTTGAACTTGGTTAGCGAAACGCCACTCACGCGAGCAATACATAATATAATCAACAAAATTTCTATTGAGGTAGACCTATTTGTTTGTACACTGGCTGAGTTCACAAGAGTTGCTTGCTATATTGTTAGTTATAAGATTTAGACATATAAGTTTAATTTTTTAATGTTTTTATGTAGGATAATTGGTGTGGGTATTATTTTGGAGTTCTATCGAATTATTAGTAACTGTTAAGATAGAAAAATGTAGTGGAATAAATAAATAAATAAGTCTTTTATGCGAGTATAGTTGTGTAAAAGTTAGGTTTATATGAAATTGGCATTTTTTAAATAGAATATATTTAATTAATCAAAGTATGCTTGCTATATCTATATCGACGTTTGTTATCATATAGGTAGTTCAACGATCCCTTTACTTAAAAAGTCATTCGAACGGGAATCAATAAAATCTTAACTTATCAATAAACTGCCCCATTAGTTTAATAATTCTTTACCTTGCATGGTAACCTGTAAACCTATAATGTACTTGTGAATTCTACTGCCTAGAATAACAGTAAATAGCATCATTTCTTGCAACATTTCGTGAGGACTTCTTTTTGTTCTAATAAATATAATTTATAGGTTAGGTGGTACCAGAAAGGAAGATATTTTTAGGATGCAAACCTCTCTATTATCTCATATTAAGAAACAACACTTTGTGTTATTTTTTCACACGTTTTCACCAAACAAAATCCATTCGAAGGCTTTTAAAGTCGAAATAACTAATATTATTTTTCATATACTGACGATCTGTATATTTGTGACTATAGGCTTCGCCTGGCTGATTAGGCCAACCTAAGCCTGCCGTCGCAGCCCATTTTCGTATCACATTCGTACATATCCAGAAGATTATCGGCCCAATGGCCCAATCATGGCTCTTGACCTCTTTTGTTTTAACAATGTTATATCGAATATAACACATACATTATATGTGAGAATGGATATAAAAGAAAATCAGTTTTCTATGTCGTATATAAAAACGACATTTCCCAATACTTCAAGATTATAAGATTTCAAGTATAATGTCATTAAAATGTCGACAATTTTACGTTATAATTAACATGGTCTTATAAATATAAATAGTAGAAGATGCCTTTTGTCGAAATATATTGGTCATCATTTTGTTTCGATAAAAGCCAACTTGATAAATATAAAAAAGACTTACCAGGGACTACGTCTCCAACATTGTCTATACATAAGCATCGCACAGCACACACATCACACATGTCTTAAAGTATCATTCGCAAAATAACTTCATAGATGACGAGAACACACCACTTATATTAATTTCGCTCAGCATTTTCCTACGAAAAAGAAAATAACACTAAATAAAAAATGGAAAAGAACAAACACTAGCACTAAACTGTCACTTCTGTTCACAAATTATCGAATTTTTCCAACTTCGTCCGATCACTGCAAAGTGAAAATCATTACTGTGTTGAATTACTGTGAAACTTTAATGGACTTGTGTAAAATTTGTGTTACATTGTAAAGTGTACTAGGGTATTCAAATTTAGAATTTTAATTAAATTTAGAATTTTAAAATTTAATTTTATTCAAATTTAGAATGTTAAAGTTAAATTTTAATTTAATCGTTGTTATAACTATATTTAATGATACCAGAGACGCAAAACTTTTTACCGTGAAAATATATTGTTAATTACGTGAACAATCTAGAAATGTTTATACTATAAATTCTAGAGTTCCTAGCCAAAGTTAGTGTCTTTTTAATACGAGATTTAATGAACTTTTTCTCACTTTGAAGTAGAGTCACTTGAGACTTGACCCAAAAATTGGAAAAAAGCAGACAGTACTGGAGCTAGACATATGATGTTATTCCGCATTTACATTCAGACGTAGTGAGCAGGGAAGTGGGCAGGACGAGTGTGTAAACGTGATACTTTGTCGTAAGTTCCCTGCCCAATTCCCTGCTCACTATGGCTGAATGTAAATGCGGCATTAAACTTAATCCAGGCAGGTCTTAGTCAAGGGCAGAATGGAAAAGTCGGCATAGGCCTTTATCTGGATCAGCTAATACGTAAGAAAATATATTTTTCGAATTACTTTACTTTTCCCTGAACTTGACAATGTATTAACTCATACGATTTGATAAAAAGCAGTACATTTAAAGTTGAATCTGTCTCTTCTTCTCCTCATCTGTGGGAGACGCCTTTGAGAGAGAGTTTTAATGCGGTGCCCATCAATAGGGGCGAGGAGGTCAGTTCTCAATTTGTTTGTTATCCATTTTTTTAATTTTAATATTTAGGTTTTTTATTGTTTTTTTTTTAAATTTATTTACGTGTGTTTGTGTTTCTTAAATTTTTATATAATTTTTAATTTGCAAATAATTTTTCGATAGTTATGCAATTAGCGATAATATTTCATATTTATTTCATAATTTAACGTTGATTATAGCTTTACGCAGTAAACGCAATTAAATGATACTCATTGATGTTTCACTATTTTTAACTAAGATGCCTTTATTTATTAAATCATTTCATAAAAAATACATTATTTTTTTATATTAAATGAGTTATGTAGTTATGTTTTTTTCTGTAAATATAAATATATAATTTTGATGTATTTTACCTTCGTGATTCTTGACTTTTAAAATTAGCTTTTACTTTTTATTTTGGTTTTGTAATTTATTTTAATTTCATGATTTTTTCCCTCTTCTTTTCCTTGGTTGCTTGGAAGAGTTGCTTTTAAATTAATGTTATCTGCATGTATGTACTGTAATGTATATATGTACCAAATATAATGCTAAGGGCCTGTTTCACAATGTCCGGTTAAGTTCCAAATAAGCTATTTATTACTTATTGGTAGGATAAATAGTATTTTTGCGTTTCACGACTGTCAGATAATAAATAAATATGTACATGGTTTAAAAAGGTTCCATTTGCGATCGATAAAATAGATCTTAAAGTGCAAAATAAAATACACTATCCAAATTCGAAAATAGAATATACACTTTGTATTTAATTAATTCGGAATTGTACAGATATCGATTGCAATTTTTCTGTCAGGTGCTGAATGTATGTGCGTGTACAGAGACATTGATAGTTTTGTTGCCAGCGTTTTTTCTTTCGTTTCTTCTATTTGAATAAAAAAGCGATTATAAAGCAGTATTACGTAAACTAGATTTCACTTAATAAATCTTTATCGTATTTGCTTAGTGTTCTGAATGTATTAAAATATGTGGAACGTCCATGTGTTACAACTTTCCATGTCAAGATGTTCATTTGTTTTTTATTACTGTGTTAATTTTAGGGTTTTTTTTTCATGTTAGAGATTCACAAATATCCTCAAAGCTTTGACCCTTGACCGTTTCGTCGGCCTTTAAATTGTCGTTTAAGGACCCAAAGAGGTATCGGTAAGGAAAATAAACTGGGCTAAAGACAAATATACTTTACGACTGCCTTAACTTAAGTGTACAATGCCTATAACGTCTCCATCAACATTGGCATTGCGTATCTGACCAGGCGTGAACTAATTTATTTTCCATACGATTTTGTTCTGACAGGCGATGCCTATCGCAAAGCATATTTATCTAAGAGACTCGAGACATAACGAGAACGTATTTTTGAAATATGGACCTCATACTTCGCGATTAGATCTCCCTTCGTTCTAAATGCGCGGGAGAACGCGGCTTCTAAGAGCCAATTTCAGAAATTCAACTCAAGTGTAAGTATCAGCCTTCTATGTCAAAAACGTATTTTAAATATGGAACTCATACTAAGGTCTGCCTTTCTGCGCGGTAGAGAGCGTCATTTAAGACTTTTCAAGTTTTGTCGTTCTCTAGATAGTACATTGTATAGTGTGATTGTATGTATGTATGTGAACAAGAACAGCTATTATTACTGTATTAAAGTCCATACTGGCGTGTCGAGTTCCGTAGTTCGAGACCGTCGAAGATGTTTAAGTTGTGTTTCCGCGCATACTCGTTGATAATCATTTTCCCTGCGAACAAACAACGTGACATATGCAATCGCAGTGCGTTAGAGTTCCTCTCTCATCAGGTTCATGAAGGAAATAAGGTTTATATGACCACGCCTTTTGAGATTTTTTTATAAGGCTATTAAAGTCATATGTATTAGGGACATGATAGATGGTTAAGATAATAAGGTAATGGTAAGAGACTGTCGCTTTCTAAGGGATTTCGTATCTGGTTTTATCACTGATATTGATTTAGAAATATTTTTTTTAAAAAGGTAATATTTTAATGAGAAAGCTGTGCATTGATTTAGTTTACCTGCTCTATTTAATACTAGCGGTAGATCAGCTGTCTGAAAGTGGTTTATATGACCAAAGAATTCAATAATAAATAGTGTATTTTAGTCTTGAATAAGAAAAGAGAGCGTTACACTGTGGTTAGAAATGATTCTGTTCTAAAAAGAAACACCGGTCAGGTATTCACAAAAATAGTCTATATTTATTTATTTATTCACACCATAAAATCTATTTAAAAACTCACAGAACAAGGAGCGGAACAGAACTTCTTTCCTTCCAGGAAAAGCTATGTATAAGAAATATAGAAGCATCAGTCACGTTTGTATTTTTTTTTTTGGCATTCATAGAAATGGAAACCTCGATTGTGTGAACGTACACAGGTCTAAAACTGTGTATACAACGGAAAAAATCTTATGCAAAGTTAAAATTAATTAGTAATCCATAGAAAATTACACTTTGAATAAGACGTTTTTTTAAACGACAAATACCAATTAATAATTCCACGAAAAGATTGTATAATGAAAGGTATGCAAATAGACGCTATGGGAAATCATTGTTTATTAACAAAACACATGTCTTTATTATCATATCAATGCATATTATAAATTATTAGGACATATATGGTTGTATAAATAAAGGGTATTAATAAAAGTTAATAAAGTTTTTTAACTTTACAACAATAGCAGCCGTGTTCTAGAACGTCAAATATAAGTTATATACTCCTACCTGTCAAGTTTGACAATTGACAATCAACTAACACAACAAAATTGATATCGAAATTTGTTGTGTTGATGTACATGACTAAGTAAAGGGAAAGGTTAAGGGGTCAAAGGTCAAATATGAGAGAGAAACAATTGAAACATTCGCCAAATATATTCGCTATAGCAATTCATTGATTCAACATAATATTACATAAACAATATAATAATAAAAAAAAATTAAAACAAATATTTTTTCTTTATTATTATTTGTAGCTATGGACATAGCTATGGAACATGCAATATAATTAATTTATCCCGATTTAACCCGATAAATTATCGTATTATAACATTCATTTGGTAATTCTTTTGATTGCAAATCATTACTATGCAATATAAACAAGAGTTACCCTGTCCTTGACAGCATCAATTTCTTTACCATAAATCATACTTTCATAAGTTTTTCAACTGAATCTAAAATTTGTAATAACGAAAATAACTCTACAAAAAGTAATATTATATTGGTCAATGTTAATTTAAGCGCCTAAGATATTTGCAAATAGAATGATATAGATATTATCCACTGAACTCATCTGAAAACTGTGTCATACTTACATATCAGGTACCAATTATTATCAATCATTCTAATCACAATTTTCTTTACTAAACAATCTTACCTTCATCAATTTTCCGCGAAGCTTCTTCGAGGTCATTTCCCGCGTAGTTTAGTATGACCAGCACTAGGGGCATCATTTCCCACGAATAATGGAATATGTCTAACAGCTTATGACAGTTCTCCACCAGTGGTTCTAATGATAACGCTGTAAAGAGAGAAAATTGTTGTCAGAGAGCGCTTAGAATTACGCCACTCTAAGGGTCTGTTTCACAATGTCCGGATAAGTTCCAAATAAGCTATTTATTACTTATTGGTAGGATAACCAGTATTTTTGCGTTTCACGTCCTATCTTCACGATGTATCTTATTTGGAAATTTTATCTTTCGAATAATTTATGTGTGGCATAGCTATTTGGTACTTTATCCATACATTGTGAAACAGGCCCTAAAAATTCGAAACGAATCTTTCGAATATTTTGTGTTGCATAGCTATTTACTTCGTACTTTATCCATATATTGTGAAACAGGCCCTTAGAATATAACATATAATAATATGATCACAAACTTGGGGGCCTACTAAAGCGTAGTATACAAAGCAACAGGTGGGTCAAAGAGCGATGGATTTTTTCCATACATTGTGGAAAAAAAGAAAAGACAAAATAAATAATACCTAAGGTGTTACTACGATGTTGCAATACCAATAAATAAACTAAAGTAGAAATGGGCGCGATACATGGCAAGAGGAACAGAAAAGTGGAACAAAATACTACTTAACTGGTGCCTGGTTGTTAAAGGTGGATAGACCAAATAAACAGCAGGTGGTGCATGGCAGAGAATGGCGGTATTTGGAGGAGGCCTTTGCCAATATAGGGCATACACTAGAAGAGGATTAAAATGGAAATTCGTTTAAATTCGTATATAGAAGAATAAAGGCTATTATTATTATTATTATAGAACTGTCATCGACCCTTCCAATGCGAGAGAACTCTTATTGTATCTTTAACTGGGGGCAACTGGAGCAAAAAACGGTAGTACTTTTCGTTTCTTAAAGCAGTTTAGGCTTGTAACTTCGTTGTGGATATAATAGAATATGGAATAGACATATCTGCTATATGTCCATTTCTGTTTGTAATAATAAAAAGAAAAGTGTAATAATGTTTTTTGCTTTTTTTTATTCCTTTTTTGTGGTAACTATAAGATGTTAGGTTCGTTCATTAGGTAATGAATTAGGCAGAACGTCGTCTTAAGTAGGGACTGAATAATTCAAGTGACTGACTCACAAAACTTTTTTTTAAAATTAAATTGAGTGTGTTTAATTAATAATTAAATCTTATCATTATACACGATGAGTATTTCTCAGCAAGCGATAGCTTGAAATACAACTTATAAACAAAGCCGTTTTAAATGTAAATAAATAATAGTACACTAAAGATACCGCCCGATTCATTCAACGAACTCCTTAGACGACATAACAAATTCGTAGAATAATTTTAATTTGTTTAGAAACTTCTGTAGTAATTGATAAGTTCCGCTTTACTTTTATAATTCAATCGTGAGATAAGTTCGGTGGCTGTTCGAAAAAATAAAACTCTTTGTCTTTGTCATTTACTGGAATAAATAAATAATAATAAAATAATAACAATAATAATTGTTTAAAGCTAAGTGTCAACCGACTTTAATAGTTTAACACCCTTTACAGATTCAAGATTAAACCAAGTGCTGCCTATCCTTGTGCCGATACGGATGAGGAGACGGTGTTACATGTTCTGACCGACTATCCAATGTATAGATACGATAGGTTTAACACTCAGCAAGCTATGGGCATAACGGGCACAACAATAAAGTAATGGAGATGAATTTAAATGAAATAATGTTCAACATTAAATTAAGAGGCATGTTTTTGGGATTTGCTGTAAAGGTCATACAAAAAGTAGTTAAAAGAAATAGGTAGTAGTGTTTTATCATCCGAGATACCAATACCATTTAAGCTGTTTAATACATAGTCGGGGAATTATCTAGAAAATGATTGTTAAAAAAAATAGTTTAACGCGGCTGATAACATACAATTACCTAGTTGCGTTGCTTGATTACAAAAAACTGTAACTTATTTATGGGATCTTAAAAAAAAGTTTATGTATTAAGGTTATAAGTGATGTCGTCCTATCCTATATTATCTCCTTGGGTAGACTGCCTAGCGAACCCCGAGGGGCCATCTCAAGGGCGTGTGAAGGGATTAGTTGTTTTTAGTGGATGGGGTCTCACTACCCCTCTGAATAGCAGAGGGATTTGAGTGTAGACCCAGCCCAACAGTCCCCGTGTTTAGCTTGACATTTTTGGCGTGAAAAAATTGTATTATCTAAGCCCTTTTGTTGAATGGCTGGGCAAACCCCGAGGGTCCAACTTAAGGGCGTGTGAGGGCTGAGATGTTATTAGTGGGTAGGGTCTCGCTACTTCTGTGATAACGGAGAGCTTTGAGTGTAGCCCCAGCCCCAATCCCCACGTCAAGATCGAGATCCATGGCGTCAGCCTGCGTAAGCGCATTTTCACATCAACGAGACGACGAAACAAGAAAGTTATTATACAATTTGCAAAACTGATGTTTTTAAATATATTGTCTTCACGTGTATGACGATTGTTAACATTTGCGCTTCTTATGATTAACTAAATAGGTATATTTAGGCAAACGCAATATATTTATTTCTATTTATTTAATTATTAGTAATCTTACAGCTAACAAACATTCAACAAAATACATCGACAATATAGAAAGCCGAAACGGGTTATATAGATAAACAATATATAATTTGGTTTTAAATCGGAAAAAGATCAGAATTGTGCGTCTGTTGTTGATTTTTACTAGAATGTGTTTCATCAAGTCTTTTGCCTAACATTGACCATAGGTTATTTAAATTAAAAAAGGTTCAATTCGACTTGGTGAGACGTGAGCGGAAACAAAAAAGCCATAGATAATGCGAAATACCATAAATAATTCTCTCTACAAAGTAAGCTTTAACGCATAAAACGGATTAAGAAATAGCGTCACCAACTCGTAAACTCAAGGTCTGTTTACGACTTCCCTTTGTCCATCTATTCACAGTTGGTCACACTGACACAAATGCAGCTTTGTAATGTCAAATGTGTCAATTGTCTTTTTTGATTACCGCCATCATTCATAACCCTACAGATAAAAATTTGAGTAGGTATTCGTTTTTACGATCGTACAGATAATGTCAGTTTGATGTTTGGCAGTATTCATTTTTAACTGTTAAGTATTGATAAGATTTTTTATATGGTGAGATCATTAAGGTTACAGACTTTCGTGTTATTAATCACTACTTTGTGATCTTGGTTGTTGATAAAATAATATATTTTCTTTCTGTTAACTTTTTATCATTCATTCTTTGTATTTCATTTAATTAAGAGCGCAGTATATTCAGAGACGGGATTTTTATAAATTATTGCTAGAAGATACCGTATATCAAAAATAATATGTTGGATGTACGGTGCAATGTCTTGCCTCGATTTTTTTTTAATGAATTGCCAATGCGCTTACGCAAGCCCTCGCCATGGATGAGCTCATGAGCTCGACAAGCTTGAACCGAAGGCTGTGGGGCTAGATCTTCACCCAAAGCCTTCTGTTATTCAGAGGGGTAGCGAGACATGTCTCCACTCTAAGGTATCAAAGCTATCTATATATTATGGTTGTAAAAGTCAAGTCACAATCGTGTCAAATACCTACTAGTTTGACAGGTTCTCGGGCCGTAATCTTACCCTAAGATAATGAAGAAAAAAGACTAAGAAGGAGAAGGACCAGAGCAAGTTTAAGTAAATAAAGTCCCTTTTTAGGAAAGAGGAGATTTTACACTCTTAGCTTAGCCACAGATCCGATCGCATGGTTGGTATAAAAGACTTAAAAAAATAGCTGTACAAAGATTCTTAAGTAAAAATATCCAAAGCGTCAAACCGAAGGCATGATATAGGGCAGGTAGAGATTTACCAAGAAAAATATTAAAGAAAATATTTTTTGTTGTAACATTTTTTTAACACGAATAATTGTATAAAGAACATTGAGCTCCTCTCATATTTTATATCAATTTTTGTTTAGTTATGATAATTTTACTTGTTTTGTGTAAGACCTAATTATTTTCTTTAATAATCGTTTTGTTTAATATTTGTCTTATCTCTTCGGGTATGTCATGTTTGCTTGTTACATTAAAAATTGTACATTTTTCTTTTGAATAAAATAAAATAAAAAATGAAATGACAATGATCTTAATAACTCATGAAATAAATTTTTTATTAATATTACAGATTTAAATTATAAATAACCACATATAATCCACAATATCAGTGTTATATATGTATTAGTAGAAATTACCCGCACGGTATATTGCAGTAACCCCAATTCATCACGTTTACGTAACATATAGCAGTGCCTCGTAAAACGTATCGCACGGTTATCTTGCAGTAAAAGAACCGTAAACAGAATAGCATTTTCCTCAATGTCTTTATCCTCCGCTGAGTCCACCCATTTTGTGCTAGGAATATAAAAAGTCAGGTAAAATTTTTCGTCGTTTCCTATAATTTTAAGAAAGAATTTTGTGCGTTACTTTAAATTGACTAACACCCGAATCCAATAATTAATCCACAATCTCAGATTGACAACACTCAGACCGTGACAGTTGATCGATCTCCTATCCCAATAACCAAACCCTAACATTAAATCAAATCAAATCAAAATATCTTTATTCATATAGGTAAACATGTACACTTATGAACGTCAAGAAAAACAAATTAAATTAATTGTAAATTTACATTTGCAACCAGTTCGCAAGTCATTAGGTTCCGAAGATACTAGCAGCGTTCCACCTTTGAATAGCTAGACTTATTCCTTGTCCGAGGTAGCTGCCAGCTCTTCGGTCTCCTGTGATGTCAACGAACCTTTTTGCTATTTCCCTAAAGAGCCTTATAGTGCTAGGACACAACAGACCAATTGCATGCTTTAGCTTTTACAGTCTCTTCACAAGCCACAGCAGCTCATAATTTTATTGATTTTCCTTTCCAAACGCAACTTTCCGCTGCTTAATATTCTGCATAAGTTTTTTCACCATTCCGACTCGTTTCAGAACATCCAAATTTTACATTTACCTACTGCCAGTTCTCAAATCAAGAGCGTAAAAGAACGGAAGAGAAGAACTGGAAATAAACTGTCCGTTACTCTTTTTAATCGACAATTTTTTATTGTTTTACACAACGTTTGAGATGAGTATATATATATATATATATATATATATCATATACAGAAAGTCAATGATGCTGTCACCCACTAAAGCCACTAGGCCAATACTGTTTACCTAGACTAAGTCAATTCTCAACGGAACAGTACAAATCAAGCCTTGAATTATAAAACATTGGTTTAGTTATACATATATGTATATGTATCTGTATACGGTCATTATTATCGGCATTCACAGAAACGCAATAAAACGCTATGTGAAAAACATAGAAAATGTTTCAACGTATTTTTAATGACGCCATTGTTAGACATTACCAGGATATTGTTTTACGGGCGTGAACGCTAAAGAGCTAAGTACCTACGTTAGTCAGTAGTAGGGCAAATAAAATACATAGATGTTTTTTTTTTATAGAACAGGGGGCAAACGGGTAGGAGGCTCACCTGATGTTAAGTGATACCGCCGCCCATGGACACTCTCAATGCCAGAGGGCTCGCGGGTGCGTTGCCGGCCTTTTAAGAATTGGTACGCTCTTTTCTTGAAGGACCCTAAGTCGAATTGGATTTAGTCTCTTAAACAGGTTATATGAACGAGAATGCTGAGGCAATCGGACTTCTTCATACACTAGAACAAGACGAGAACTAAATCTATTGAGTTAACAAAACTTGTATTGTATTTGAGTGCATACGGTATCTCGGACGAATGACATAGTATCGAAACCATCGCCCAATAACCTATCTCAATCCATTTTTGACCATATAAGATATACATCTTAATCCAAATATTGATAAAAGTGTGCCAATAACCAAACGACGGATTGTAATAGCCATCTGTCGATACAAGCTACCGATGGTAGGTCGGATAGGTGTATGTGGATAGACCTTTGTATGAAAATGAATGTTCAACTGTGCCAATATCCTGTCATAAAATTTTAACTTACACCAGTTTTGAAAATCATATACATTAATATTTGTACGGTTTTATTTAATTTATTTGGTTTATATTGATTTGTGTAAAGCGCGAAGATTTTGCAGTCTATCTGTCGCCAAAAATAAATTATCTTCGTAGGGTTTGGTTATTGGGATGGAGATAGGAGATCGATGGTCTGATGTCAGATAGTTATTTTAGATTTCTATCTGAGATTGTGGATAAATTGTTGGGTTCGGGCGTTAGACTGTCATAAACATTACCTTAGTTTAAGCTTTACTAGTAGGTAGGTATTATAGAAAATTAACCAAATGTAATATTATTTTATTTATTTATTTATTCACACTTCGTTGCAATACTTATAATAATAATAAAAGAAACACAAATAACACAATACATAAAAATTACAAGAGATGCAACGGGCAGCCTTATAGCCTTATACGCTAATAAGCGATCGCTTCCATGCAACCCTAGTAAGAAACGAAAAAAAAAATTAGTGCAAGAAGTGCATAACCATAGGTACTAATAATAATTATAATCACTAAGTCTCGACTCTGTATAAAACCTTATCCGTTCATTTAAAGTTTCCTAGCACGTTTAATAAAATTAACTGGATCTAACTTAATTAATAAGCTTTAACACGTTTCAGTGCATAATTTACTCTATTGAGAACGAAGAGCAGCTACCTGGGACAAAGAATTAGTCTAGCTATTCAAAGGGGGAACCCCTTTGAATTGGAAGACTAATTCTTGCTGCCAGTATCTTCGGAACCTTGCCTAAAGGGACTCCTTTTAATAATATTTTTTAATTATTAAATTTTAAGGTTAGTTATTAGGTAGGTATATTAGAATTAGTATATGTACCTACAATTTGTTAAAATATAATGTTTTTTGATTTATAATAGAAAATTATCTGTACACCTAATAAAGCTATATTAAACAAATTTAAAGTTTTCTTAAAGTTTCCTTCACACGCTATTTCTACTATGAAATAATAACTTTAATACAAAGCTTAAATAATAAGTGTTTTCTCCATCTTTGATTTTGTTTCCTTT